>NC_064283.1:17036092-17135611 GCF_019186545.1 Solanum stenotomum | reverse complement strand
CCCCCCCCCCCCCCCCCCATCTTTTTGTGTTTGACTTACTTTTCATGATTTTGGCTTTTATTAAATCTAATTTAGTGGTAAGGCCACAACGTCAGGAGCTTGAACACTAGATCTGTAACCTGTGACAGAGCTACTTTTATCCGAGGGCTATCAATTTATACCCTATAGTTGGAAAATTACACCATGTAGATAGGTAAATTGTGCATACACAATGTGTCGAATTTCCTTGGTTTTTTCCCATAATTTTACCTCTTTATATTTTAAATTCTCTTTGGGCCTGATTGGAAAGTCACCCTAGTAATTGAATTTGGTATAATTACCTGTTTGACATGTTTGGTTGGCATGTAATTACTTGGTCAACATGTAATTTGGTGTAATTGGAAGGGGTAGTCATATTGTCACGCCCCAAGCCGAGGCCTTGGACGTTGCACGCACCCGACATTATTGCTAGTATGGGCAAACATTCTGGCATGTCACACGAACATAAAACTAGAAAAAAAACCTAAACAAAGCGGAATACAATATGAAGATAACCACAACCCTTTATAATAGAAAAGTCTTCATCACAGTACATTTAGACTACATACATGTATTAAACTGGAAATTATAAACCCATATTCTGGAAAGCAAGATCGATTGTTTGACATCTGAAAAAAATCTGTGAAGCCTCTACTAAATGATAGAAATCTGCTTGGACAAGGCCCCGATATACCCTTAGGGGTCGTTTGGTGTGAATGATAACTTCAAATAGTCTTGTGATTAAATTTTAGTGCTATTTAGTTTGTTATTTGGTTGGCAAGTTCGGGATAACTTATCTCGGAATTCATAATTAGTATCGGGATAAGTTATCCCTTCCCTTGGGTGGTATGGTAATCCCGGGATAAATGACTTAATGACAAAAGTATCCCTTTAAACACTTTTAATATAATACTTTTCACATTCATGAAGGGAATTTTTGTAAACATATATGTTGTTCTTAAGATTTATTATTTTGAATACAACAAACCAAACACTGGCGGCTCTGAGAAGTCCTCAACCTTTCCCGAATAACCTTAACCTTCTCCATAGCTTGGTGAACCAAATATGGTCTCGAAAACTTAGCTTCACCTACTTCGTACCAACGTATCGGAGATCGACATCTCTACCCATAGAAGGCCTCAAACGATGCCATAAGTATATTGGAGTGATAGTTGTTATTATAAGAAAACTTTATAAGAGGTAAGTGATAATCCCGGATACCTTTAAAGTCTAAAACGCAAGCCCTCAACATGTCCTCTAGTGTTTGGATGGTACACTCCGCTTGGCCATCAGTCTGAGGGTGAAGCGGTACTGAGATTCCCTTGCATCCCCAAACCTTTTTGAAAAGACCTCCAAAAGTTAGCAATGAACTGGGTGCCTCTGTAAGAAATAATGGACACAGGGGTCCCATGCAAACTGAAAACTCCTGAATGTACAACCTAGCATAATCCTCGGCAGAATGTGTCAACTTAACAAGCAAGAAATGGGTTGACTTAGTCATCATATCCACTACTACCCAAATCGAATCATGTTGATAGCGAGTACGCGGTAGACCTGTTATGAAGTCCATATTTATTATCTCCCACTTCCACTCTGGAAGGGCTATATTTTGGGCCAAACCACCAGGTCTTTGGTGTTCAACTTTAACCTACTAGCAATTCGGACACTTAGCAACAAATTTGGTAATATATTTCTTCATGCTATTCCACCAATAAATTTCTCTTAAGTCATGGTACATCTTTGTGGAGCTCGGATGAACAAAATAGATGGAGTGGTGCTCTTCTGACATAATCCTCTCTCGGAGCCCATCAACATCGGAACACATAATATATTTTCATACCTCAAAATACTATCTCCCCCTTGTTCAAAAGTCACAACCCTATGGTTGCAAACCTCCTTCTTCACCTGTAACAAAATGGGGTTATTGTACTGTATCTCTTCAAACACCAAAGATGATTCAGATGTATTTTTAACCACTGTACCACAATTTTAAAAATCTATGAGTCAGACTCCTAGATTTGCAAGCCGCTGAATATATTTTGTAAGCCCTTTCTTTCTTTCCTCTACATGAACAAGACTCTCCATGGATAACCTACTAAGTGCATCTACAACCATATTTGCTTTACCAGGATGATAAAACAAACTCATATCATAATCCTTAAGCAACTCAAGCTACCTCAACCACCTGAGATTCAACTTCTTCTGAGTAAAAAACATATTGCAGGCTCTTGTGGTCTGTGAAAATATCAACATGTACCCCATAGAGACAATGACGACTAATCTTCAAGGTGAACACCAGTGCTTCCAACTCAAGATCATGAGTCAGATAGTTCCTCTCATAGTTCTTAAGTTTTCTAGAGGCATAATCTATGAACTTACCATTCTGCATCAAAACACACCCAATACCAACTCTCGAGGCATCACAATAGACAATAAAACCATTTGCTCCCTCTAGTTGGGTCAACACAGAAGTAGAAGTCAACCGAATTTTCAACTCTTGAAAGCTCTTCTCGCATGGTTTAGACAACTGGAACTTAGATGTCTTCTGGGTTAGCTTTATCAATGGAGCGGTAATAGATGAAAAACCTTTCACGAATCTTCTGTAATAACCAGCCAAGCCCAAGAAACTCCTAATTTCAGTATGGGTTATGTGTCTCGGCCAATTCTTCACAGCCTAAATCTTTTGAGAATCCACATTGATCCCCTCACTGGAAATGATGTGACCAAGGAAAGCCACTGAATATAGCGAGAATTAACACTTGGAAAACTTAACATACAACTTATGGTCTCTAAGTGTTTGAACCAGGATCCTGAGATGTTTGAACCAGGATCAATAAGACAATCACAAACATATCAAGGTACTGCTCAAACACCATATTCATGTGGTCCATAAAAGCTGCAGCAGCATTAGGCAAACCAAAGGACATGACTAGAAATTCAAAGTGACCATACCGAGTTTGGAAAGCTGTTTTCAGAATATCACATTCTCTGACCTTTAGCTAATGTTAGCCAAACTTGAGATATATTTTAGAAAAAACACCTGGTACCTTGGAGTTGATCGAACAAGTCATCTATCTTGGGAAGAAGATACTTATTCTTTATGGTTACCTTGTTCAGATGCCGATAATCAATTTACATATGAAGGGAACCATCCTTTTTACGCACGAATAAGAAAGGGGTACTCCAAGGGGAAACACTAGGTCTAATGAACCCCTTATCAAGGAGATCTTTTAACTGCCCCTTCAACTCTTTCAACTCTGTAGGAGTCATTCTATACGGAGGAATGGAGATAAGCTGAGTGTCGGGAAGAACATCAATCCCAAAGTCTATTTCTCTATCAAGAGGGATTCCATGGAGATCTTCAGGGAAAAATTCTGGATACTCATTAATAACAAAAACTGACTGGTGCTGGAACTTCTATTTTGGAATCCTTGACCCGAATTAGGTGATAGATATACCCCTTAGAAATCATTTTGCGAGCCTTAAGATAAGATATGAATTTTCCTTTAGGCACAACTAGTCTACCCTTCCCCACAAAAATTGGATCATCGGGAAATTGGAATGTTACTACCTCAGTTCTACAGTCAACCCTGGTATAGCACGAGTATAACCAGTCCATACCCAAAATGACATCAAAGTCCACCATATCCAACTCAACTAAGCCAACTATGGTTTCTCTATGGAGTATAGTTACTATAAAATTTCTATAAAGTTTTCTAGCAACAATAGATCCACCAACAGGAGTACAAATAAAGAAAGGCTCGAGAATTTGTATAAGGCTGATCCCAAATTTCAAGGCAATATAAGGGATTACAGAGGATAGAGTGGCACCATGCTCAAGTAATACATAACCATCATCAAAGATAACTCGTAACATACTAGTAACAACATCAGGAGAAGCTTCCAAATACTGGCGATTGCCCAAAGCATACAAGCGATTCTGAGTTCCACTGGTTCTCGAAGTAGTACCTCTACCCATTTGGGTGGCCAAAGCAAAAGATTGGGCCCTATTTCCCCAACTGCCCTTCCTTTCTGATGGGCACTCTGCCTGAATATGGCCTCGCTGATGATGAGTCCACAATTTGGACTCCTTTAGGGCTTTATTTTAGTGGAAATAGTGTCCTTGAATGCTTGTTTTATCCCAATACCTGATTAAAATGCTGAAGTTTCAGGTATTTGAAATTTTAATCGAAGCATGGACACTTAGGCACAAAATGGAGAAAATAGGGCTGAAAAGAATAAGAAATGGAATCATGCGGATCGCCGAGTTTAACTTGGCGAGTCAACGAAACGACATGAACCGCCCTTCGTTCCAGTACGCGAAGCCTTCAAGGAAGTGGATCAAAAGGCGAGGAAAGGAGCAGTCGGCGAGTCACCGATAAGTTCTGCGAAGCAGTGCTATACCGCCCAATGATCTAGAATGCGAGGATGCTAAAGGCAAGACACTGAAGGTGATGAGCTGACCAAAGGGCGGATGACCGAGTTCATTGGCGATCTCGACTAATGTCGCGGAACAATCCTCCGCAGCACAATCTGTAAAAACTATAAATACTACTCCCTCCGTTCCATTTTATGTGGCACTATTTCCTTTTTGGTCAGTCCCAAAAAGAATGTCACATTTCCTTATAAGGTAACTTTATAAAGGTACAATTCCTCTTTTATCCTTGTTGGTCCCACTTAATCTTAAAATAATACTCCAATACATTTATGAGGAGAGAGAAAAAAGAGTCTACTTTTTAAAGGGCAATTTAGTAAACATTTCAAAGTCTTCTTTTATTTCTTAAACTCCGTGCCCGGTCAAATGTTGCCACATAAAATGGAACGGAGGGAGTATTTGAATTGTAGTCTTAAGGATATTGGAGTGTGGAACAATTTTTTTTTTCACTTTAGAACATATTCTAGCTGTTATTTTTCTCTCAAGTTTGGAGAGGATTTTGTGGAGTCTTGAAGAAAGGAGTTCTTTTTCCCCAAGTTGGAAGTGACTCTTCTCTAATCATATTCCTTTGCTTAATTCAAGGTTTAATTTCTTATACCCAATTGATTTCATTATCATGTTAGGTATAATTTCTTATTTCTTGATGTGTGGCTAAAAACCCCCCATTCTTGGGGTGTGATTTAGCAAATATGGGTTGATATTCTTGTTGGGTCTTGCTTGCTGATAGGTTATATGTATTTTAATGGTGATTTCACCTAGTGGTTGTGGTTTAATCTAAAAGGTTTGTAGTTGCAAATACAAAGCCACCCCTGTTTTTTCGGCTTGCCCGAGAGGGAAGTCACGAAACCAAAACCATTAGACTGATGGCCTAAGAAGTGGGTCGACATGAGGTTTAGCTCGAGAGGGTGAGCCCTAGTCCCATCTCCTAGCACTCAGCTCGAGAGAGTGAGTGGGGTAAGGCTTAGACTGGTTTTCATGCGGCAAATGGGTGTCCGAGGGGAACACATTTGAAATGGGGTAAGTTGCCCGAGAAGGAACTTGTTTCCATTTAAAGCTTAGCCTAGTCACTATTATTTTGCAAATCTCCTATCGAAAACATGCACCCAACAATTTATCTCAACTTGTATTGCAGTCACATCCCAAGAATCTTTCCCCATACTTGATTTTCTTGTTTATTTTGTTGTTTTAATACTTGTTACAAAACCCCCTTTTGATATTTGACACTTTTGTGTCACCCCCTTTAATTTACAATGTCTTTTATCGCAAATGTCTTTAACTACGACTAACTTGAATGAAATTCTAATTGGTTATTAATTCTCAACACCTCTTCCTTGGGACACGACCCAAACCCTTGGTTGGGTTACTATATTATCGACGATTGTAGACACTCATACCGTAGGTCAGTGTTGTTGGTCACGATAAACATCAAAATGGCGCCGCTACTGGGAAGTGGTGTTATGTGAAAATTTTCAGTCTAATAGAATTGTTGCTCTTATTTGTTATAGTTTACTAACTTAACTTTCAGTTCTGTTTTATTGATTGTGGAAACATTGCAGAAAGCATGAGTGTCAACAGTAGTAACGGGAGCAAGGTGGGCCATCAGGATGACATCGAAAATCTCCATGATGTCCAAGAACCCAATCTCAATGAACCATATCTCATGGGAGGTGTTGGAGCTATTCGTCTACCCCAGCAGAAGGAAACAAAGTATTCCACATAACAAGCACCATATTGCAACTTCTACAACTAAAGGGGCTTTTCAGCGGATTAGCTCATGAGGACCCACACGAGCATCTTCGAAACTTCGTAGATGTGTGTGGACCATTCTCATTCAAAACAATTTCTTAGAAATCAATTCGATTGAGGTTATTTCCTTTCTTATTGATGGGTGAAGCATGCAAGTGGTTAGCCGAGTTGCCACGTAACTCAATCACTTCGTGGGAGGAGTTGGTGAATGCATTCAATGTGAGATTTTCCCTCCTTCAAAGATGATGACTATCTGGGATAGCATTCAAAGCTTCAAGCGTTTGAATGGTGAACTTCTGCACGAAACCTGGCTTAGATTTAAAAAACGGGTGCAACAATGCCCAAAACATGGTCTTCCTGACAATGTGCTCTTTCAATTCTTCTACCAGAGTCTAGACTCGGTAAACAAGGGTGTAGTTGACCAACTCTCACCCAGAGGATTAATGCAGCAACCATACGCAGTGGTAGCTCAACTCCTTGATGGTATGACAACCATTAAAAGGGCGTGGTACACCCGTGAACATCAAGTCTCACCGGTCACATTTCAGCTATCTAAGGAGTAGGTTGAAAAAGATAATGAGAGAGATCAAAATATGGCCAAGATCATGACACAACTTGATATTCTATCCAAAAATGTCATGGGGGCTGGTACTTGTGGTGTCAATGCTGTGGGGATTGGGTGTGCAAATCCTGAGGAGGCAAGTTTCGACGCCTTGTATAATGAAGAGGTAAACTTCCTAGGCAACCAAGGTGGTGGTTATCGATCAAATTACCCAAGGCAGGGTGGAAATCAAGGTTGGGATAGAGATGAGGGATGGAAGGATCGAGAATGGAGAGACCGAAATCCTAATTGGAAAGATGGGGAGAAAGAAAAATATGTGCCTCCCCACGAATGCCAAAAGCCAAAGGACTCGGAGGGTAGTAGGTCTGAGGATATGCTTTCGCGCATCCTCAATAGAGTTGAAGGGTCAGACAAACTACTGAAAGGCATGAAAGAGGATGTTTCCACCCTCAGCTAGACCGTTACATCCCATTCTATTTCAATCAAGCAGTTGGAGACCCAAATGGGTCATATCTCGTCTCACCTAAATCCGAGACAGTAAGGGGGCTTGCCTAGTGACACTATGGCTAACCCCAAAGTATAAGGTGGACTAACGTCGTGCCACGACGTTAACTAAGGCGCTGTTTGGGAGGCAACCCAAAACCCTTTATTGCTTTGTTTTACTTTGAGAAAATAATGGTGTGTAGTTTGTACAGGTTGAAGCAAGGGAGGAGAGTGAAATAATATATGGAGGCAAACAACAAGTCCAGTTGGCGGATCGCCGATATCATCGGCGAGCACAACTCTTTCCGCCGTGTGACTCAAAGCAATGTCAGTTGGGATTCTGTAAAACTTGGCGTTCAATAAAAATTAATGGCGTATCGCCGACCATGTCAGCGATTGCATTGTAGACTGCCATTGGAATCTTCACAGGAGCTGGAGATCCTGTGACATTTGGTGAACTAATTAAAGATTTGGCGTGTCGCCGAATAATTAGGTGAATTCAATTTATATCGTCGAACAGGCAAGAACTGGACGGTCTTTACAAGCCATATGTTTAAAAGTCTCATGTCACTCACTTTCTCTCACTTCTTCGACCTACCAAATTCACACCTACACTCTATTTTTATATTTATTGCACAACCCAACGCTATGTGATCTCACATAACTTGTAGAGATCACCCCCGACGAAATCCACAAGCTAACCTCGACGAAATCGACGAATCTTGAAAGTTCTTCTCCTTTCTTCTCTTTTCTCCTCTTCTCCCAGACCTAGCGTAAAATTCACTTTTCTAAACTGACTAAAATATGAATTTACCCCAATTAAACTCCTAAAAACGAATTAGAATAATTAGGTAAGGAAAAGACTAAATTACCTTTCCAAAATCTGAATT
This sequence comes from Solanum stenotomum, assembly GCF_019186545.1. Lineage (NCBI taxonomy): Eukaryota > Viridiplantae > Streptophyta > Magnoliopsida > Solanales > Solanaceae > Solanum > Solanum stenotomum. The sequence goes on along the minus strand of NC_064283.1, from coordinate 17,127,477 downwards.
AGACTTTCCTTAATCCAACAACCTAACTTCCAAAGGGCATAAGATACAAACTCAGAATCGCGCAAACTCAGCGGCGTTGGAAAGATCATTCTAAGAGCTTTCCAAAATAATCTGGAAGTACACCTAACTAATCCAGAGCTAGGAGTTGTGGTCGTTTGAAGTTGACCAAAACTCAACTTTTCCTAACTTAAACAAATTTCCAGATTTTCATTCTTTCCAAAAATGACTATTTCCAATTATTAGCTTCTCCCTAGTTATTTCATATTGCGAGATGTTACAATATCTCCCCCTTGGGAACATTCTTCCTTGAATGAGATTACTCTTACTAGGCTAAATGTGTAACATCAAGTTCAAACGTCCAACAAGCAATTGTAAACAAATAACATGCTCACTCATAATTTAAAAAGTACTAAGAAGAGAATTAGTACCTTGGTCTGCATTTTCTCCGAACTCAAAGAGATGTGGATATCTCTTCTTTATATCATCGTTAGCTTTCCAAGTAGCTTCTTCAACAAATTGGTTCATCCAAAGGACTTTGACTAATGCTACCTCTTTTGTTCTCAACTTGCGAACTTGGCGATCTAGAATCTGAACCGAAATCTCTTCATAAGATAGGCTATCCTTGATCCCAATATCTTTAGTTGGTATGATCAATGATGGATTGACCATGCACTTTTTCAACATGGAGATGTGAAACACCGGATGAACCGCGGCTAACTCTTGTGGTAGTTCCAACTCATAAGCTACTTTGCCAATCCTCTTGGATATTCGGTAAGGTCTAACATACCGGGGACTAAGCTTCCCCTTCTTACCAAATCTTATAACGCCCTTCATGGGTGAAACTTTTAGATACACCCAATCATCTACTTCAAACTCTAACTCTCTTCTCCTAACATCAGTGTAGGATTTCTGACGACTCTGTGCCATCTTCAACCTCTCTTGAATCACTTTCACCTTCTCCATCGCTTGATGCACTAAATCTAGTCCTATCAACCCAGCTTCACCAACTTCAAACCATCCAATAGGGGATTTGCATTTCCTCCCATAAAGAGCTTCATAAGGAGCCATTTAGATGCTAGCGTGGTAAATATTGTTGTAGGCAAACTCTGATACTAAGTTTGTCACGCCCCGAGCCTACACCCCGAACGTGGCTAGCACTCGAGAACCATTGCTGGCCCCAAGTGAACCCTTGGCCTAGCTTACATAACTCAGCGGAGGACTTAACTTAACAAGATAATCTCAAAACATAACTTCAAAGAGATATAAAACTTAGCCAAAACAGCAACTGAAGTCTTTAAACAACATCTTAATGATAAAGTAAAGACAATTGAACTAATAATTGTCTATGAAACCTCTAAAACAAAGAGGGATGTTGGGACAGGACCCCCGATCATCTTAACAACAAAAAACTAGAAAGTAATGTAAAAAGGAGCCCTCTGAAAGCAAGAAGGCTCACCAACTGACTCTGAGTGCTGAACCTGATCATCGAGGCACTGAATGTTGATCCTGGTTACTTGCGTCTACATCATAAGACGATGCAGGCCAACTGGCATCAGTACATTGAATGTACGAGTATGCGAGTTGGAATGCTAAACACAACTTAAGCTTGAAAGGAATCTGAAAGAACACTTACCTTGGCTCTTCTCAACTCATGAATAACTCAACTAAATATAAAGCAATAAAACACATGCAATATATATATGAAAAGCTTTATAAAACAGTGGAACACAACTTAGTTCTTTAAAGAAATGCAATAACAAACTCAACTTTATTTATATAATAAAGTAATATAGTTTATGTGGGAGATTCTATAACCGACAACCAGCACTATGAGCCTAAGTAGTGATACAACGTCTTGCCCACGCTGCCAGAAATGTCCTATACTTTGTCGTCATATAGAACGCTTAACTTGGTGGATCCACTAGTCTATGCTAAAAGCATCTTAAGGAGTCATCTAAAAAAGTATGATCCTTTACTACCCATGATGGCTACATGGTTTATGGAGACTTGAGTTAATATGAACTCACATCCCCATATTGGTGCTCAATACTACTCCCAAAATATACTTAGCTCATATGTAAAACAAACTTCTTTCTTTGGTTTGAGATAGTTACTCAAAACTTAGCTTAAAAGCTCTCTTGGAATCGATGTTCCCTTTTCTTGCTCAAATGTGAAAACATTTATAAACTCTTTGGGAATACTTAGTTCCCTTATAGATTTTTGAGAATTAAACTCAACTCTTTACTCTTTGCTTAACTTGAAACTTAAGTCTTAAAACAAAGTTAAAATATTCGTTAAAGACTTTTGACAATTTTACAAACTTTGCATTGACTTGCTTTTTAACTTCTAGACTTAACTCTTTGCTTCTCTTGACTTTGATCCTAACTTTCCTTGAATTAGATGATGGATTCAAGGTTCATGATCTCATGTTTATGGATGATTTCATGATGTTTAGATGTACCTTAGAGTGTTGGAATCAACTAGAAAACATAGGTATATTGCTAAGGAACAAGTACGAAAAGGTGGGGAAGAAATGGGGAGAACTGGCGTCCCTAGCGCTCTGAAAGGCGCGGGGCGCCAGCCCTCAAAGTTTAGAGAGCTTTCTGTGGCGCTTTGGCTGGTGCGGCGCTCCAAAGCCCAAAGTTCAGAGGAACTTTTGTTGCACTCGAGGAGGCGCGGCGCCCCAGCCCCCTCCCCCTCCCCAGAAAACTCTGAACTTTTTTCTTCGTTTTTCTACTCTAAACCCACTAATTTCACTTGGTTCTTTCCCTAAACACTTAGAATCATTAATACCCTCAATATACAATAGATTCAACCCAAAATTTCACCCGGAAACATGAATCAAATCATCAAGAAACTTCAACAACACAACCCACAAGAATTCAACGAAACTTTCAACAATGTTCATCATAAACTCAATTTCTAAAATTTCAAAGACTTAAATCCACTGAATTAAATCATGGTTGGCGCGTGGGCGAACTAACCCAACGCTATGTGATCTCACATACCTTGTAGGGATCACCCCCGACGAAATCCACAAGCTTACCTTGACGAAATCGACGAATCTTGAACGTTCTTCTCCTTTCTCCTCTTTTCTCCTCTTCTCCAAGCCCTAGCGTAAAATTCACTTTTCTAAACTGAATAAAATCTGAATTTACCCCAATTAAACTCCTAAAAACGAATTAGAATAATTAGGGAAGGAAAAGACTAAATTACCCTTCCAAAATCCGGATTAGACTTTCCTTAATCCAAAGCCCAACTTCCAAAGGGAATAACTTACTCATACGAACTTGGAATTACGTAAACTCGGCGGCGTTGGAAAGATCATTCCAAGAGATTTCCAACCATAGCTGGAAGTACACCTAAATCATCCTGAGCTAGGAGTTATGGCCATTTGAAGTTGACCAAAACTCAACTTTTCCTAACTTAAACAAATTTCCAGATTTTCATTCTTTCCAAAAATGACTATTTCCAATTATTAGTTTCTTCCTAGTTATTTCATATTGCGAGAAATTACACTCTACCATACACGACTTCACACTCCCTAGGACACTTGAACTATGTACTCTGATACCAATTTTGTCATGCTCCAAGCCGAAACCTTGGATGTGGCACACACCCGACACTATTGCTAGTACGAGTGAACGTTCTGGCATGTCACATAAGCATAAAACTGAACAAAGTGGAAGACAATATGAAGATAACCCGACCCCTTAAAAGAGGAAAGTCTTCATCACAATACATTTAGACTACACAAATGTATTAAACTGAAAGTTATTAACCCATATTCTGGAAAACAATATTAATTTTTTGACATCTGACAAAATTTGTGAAGCCTTTACTAAATGATAGAAATATGACAGGACAAGGCCCCGGTATACCCTTAATACTAAAATAAACATAAAAAAAACTAATACGTCTAAATTTTCCCTGGTGGGAAGGAGGCTCACCAATAGCAGAAGAGAGGGATCCTAGTGATGTGCCTGGTCACGAACTTGAGATCCTGAACCTACTTCATAAAACAATGTAGCGCCAAAGACGATCAATACATGGAATGTATTGGTATGCAAAATTAAAAAAAGGAACCAATAAAGCAATAAAATACAATAACAGAAGTTGAAGTTGTATTTGTCAACGTAAAGTGAGTTAAACTTAGTAGTTATTTATGGGAGCAAGTGGTGAATCGATATAAACCACCATGTGAGCGCATATAATCTGATCTCTGCCCACTCAGCTAAGCCATCCTATACCTTGATGGGCATAGGACATGACATGACATGATTTGCTAGCAAGGATCCATAATTATCTCTTTTTGGGACACATGAATAAAAACAAGAGTTATCCGTCTTGCGGAAGGATCTCTATCCTATGTTGGCAAACGTAGTTTCGGGAATTGGTCATTTAGACTTATGCCTTCTCGGTCAACCAGATAACTCCCTTAACCTCATACTGAAAGATAATTATTTTACTGATCATTTACCTAAAAATAATTTAGTCTTATTGGTTCATGTTCGTGCTTTAGCCTTATTAGGCTCATGTCATAGTTTTGCCACTTTAGGGCTCATATCAAAGATTCAACCATGCTACACTCATAATGCATGATCTAATATAGTTAGTTAGCATTTTTGGAGAATCAGAATAGTAGAATCTTCATACACTACTTCAACATCTCATGTCCCAGCTACATTAACACTTTGTGACACTAAAAAGCAAATTGAGATGGTTTTAGCAAGGTTCGCCATTCATATCAAGTAGTTGGAGTTTTCAGCGTGATTCCTTGGCAAATAATTTAGATTCAAACACTATAGTTCACAAGATATAAAGCAGAAAACTAATCGCAAAGACCATAAGCAAAACAATATGTCCTCTAACTAGTTCCCAGATCGATGAAAATTCCAATAGAATAAGTGTTTAGTTGCTGCCAAATTCCAACTGTTTTTAACAGATGACTTACAAACTTTATAGATTTCATAAATTTCATGTTGTACAGCAGTCAAAAATCTGGCAGAAATTCACAGAATTATGTAATTCACAACACTTATCAGATATTCATGAACTAGAGAGTCGTTTCCAGATTTCTAGCAACTTGTGAAAAAGAATGCTATTAATTGATAAAGGCAGAAAATTTCCTTCAATCCTAGACCTATTGAGAGTAATTCAAATTAGAGGGTAATAAAACTTGAAGAAATAGATAAGAGATGTAGTTCTACATACGACTAGATTGAAAGGAAGGGTGTTTTTTTAATCGTTTGGGGTTCAACAATAAAACGAAAAGACGAGATTTCCCCTAAGGGAGTCAAATAGCCGATGGGGCTGTCTATTTGGCTTGTTTCTCGTCTTAAACTTAAAGCGTGGGTGTAACATATACCCTCCAATTCTCATGGTGGGATTGTGAATTGCTAATAATTACATGATGTAATTACAAATTTATTATTTTTATTTTTATTTTTAATTTATTTTTAGTTCTATTATTTAAAATTCTTTTTTATTTTTATATTCTAGTTTTTTTTTAATTTCTATATTATTTATATTTTATTTCCTTCTCATTCTAAACATTTACTTCTTGTGATTTCATGTGATTTATCATATTGTTTATTTTATTTATTCTATGTCTATTTTTTTCATTAGCATAATTTTGTTAGTATTCTTGTTTTTAAATCAAAGTAGAATTTATTCTTGAATAAGGTTATAGATTTACGTTTTTCTATTCTTCAAATCATATGTATGTATGTTATGTTAAAATTTGACATAAAAGTATTATAATTTTTTTTTATTTTGAATTTAGACTTGTGTTACCTTTTTAGTTTCATTTATTTTAGTAGTATTGACTTGATATTTTATATTGCACGTCATTTATTTTTTAGTAATACTTGATATATTATTTTTTTGTCAAATATTCTCATAGTTTTTGACATTATATTTATAATGTTAATCTATTTTTGTCAAACATGTATTTTATGATGTACAAATCTTATATTTTTAGTTTTTATTATTAATTAAAATGTACTAATTTTTTTAAAAAAATTATATTTTTTCATCATATTAGTGAAGACATATGTTTGTTGATTAATATATTTTTAAAAGTCAATATATATCTTAAATACTTAATTTTATATGTTTATAAAAGCCTTATTGTTAAATATAGATTTTTTAGATAATTAACTTTTATTTTTAAAACTTAATATATCCTTATGATTACACTTGTGTAACCAAACATGACATTTGTAATTACACAGTGNGCTATAACATACAAATATGATTTTTATGTTTGCTATATGTGAAAGTTGATCTTTTTTTAATCGTTTGGGGTTAAACAAAAAAGGAAAAGACGAGATTGCCCCTAAGGGAGTCAAATAGCTGATGGGGCTGCCTATTTGGCTTGTTTCTCGTCTTAAACTTAAAGTGTGAGTGTAACATATACCCTCCAATTCTCATGGTGAGGCTGTGAATTGCTAGTAATTACATGATGTAATTACAAATTTATTACTTTTTAATTTATTATTTATTATTTTTATTTTTAGTTTTAGTTTATTTTTAATTCTATTATTTAAAATTCTTTGTATTTTATTCTAGTTTTTTTTTTTACTTCTATATTATTTATATTTTCTTTCCTTCTCATTCTAAACATTTACTTCTTGTAATTTCATGTGATTTATCGTATAATTTTTTTATTTTTTTATTCTATGTTTATTTTTTTCATTAGCATAATTTTGTTAGTATTCTAGTTTTTAAATTAACGTAGAATTTATTCTTGAATAAGGTTATAGATTTACATTTTTCTATTCTTCAAATCATATTTCCTTCTATTCTTCAAATCATATTTTTTTGTTCTAATTTTTTTACTTCTATATTATTTATATTTTATTTCCTTCTCATTTTAAACATTTACTTCTTGCCATTTCAAGTGATTTATCATATTATTTATTTTATTTATTTATTCTATGTTTATTTTTTTCATTAGCATAATTTTGTTAGTATTCTAGTTTTTAAATTAAAGTAGAATTTATTCTTGAATAAGGTTATAGATTTACGTTTTTTCTATTCTTCAAATCATATTTATGTACGTTATGTTAAAATTCGACATAAAAGTATAATATTAAAAAAAATATATTTTGAATTTAGACTTGTCTTATATTTTCAGTTTCAATTATTTTAGTAGTATTGACTTGATATTTCACATTGCAAGTCATTTAATTTTTGTTAGACTTGATATATTATCTTTTTGTCAAATATTCTCATAGTTTATGACATTATATTTATAATCTTAATCTTTTTTGTCAAACATGTATTTTATGATGTTCATACAAATCTTATATTTTTAGTTTTTATTATTAATTAAAATGTACTAATTTTTTAAAAAAATTATATTTTTTCATCATATTAGTGAAGACATATGTTTGTTGATTAATATATTTTTTAAAGTCAATATATATCTTAAATATTTAATTTTATATTGTTTATAAAGGCCTTTATGTTAAATATAGATTTTTTAGATAATTAACTTTTATTTTTAAAATTTAATATATCCTTATGATTACACTTGTGTAACCAAACATGACATTTGTAATTAAATAGTGTCAAACAAACAAGTCAACATAATTACTAAGGGGTCGTTTGGTGTGAGGGATAGAAATAAATAGTCCTGGGATAAAAAAAAAGTAGTCATGGGATTAAATTTTGGTGTCTTGTTTGGTAAAAATGTTTGGGATAACTTATCCCACCATTTATACCATAGTGAAGATATAAGTTATTCCAAATACACGGTGGGATAAGTTATCCCATGATAACTATTACCAGGATAATTAATCCTGAGATAACTTGTTATCAACCAAACAACCCCTAAGTTGTGTAATTACTAGATTGGTAATTACTACCCTAGTAATTACACCAGTTCCAATTATTGGATGACTTTCCAAACAGACTCTTAGTGAAAATTATAATTTCATCCACTAGATATGAGAAGGACCACGATCTTATTTAGTGATGAATGTGGGATCCAATGTGTGTTAGATCTTTCCAAGGTTTTTATTTTTGTTGTGGGTGTGTTATTTTAGTTGTTACGTGCACTGAATCTTGGCAACCTTTGAGGTAGCTAGTCATGTCAAGTGAGCATGGTTGGCTCGTTGTGATCCTGATTGGAGTGGTCTAGTGCCCTTTACAACCCTTTTTTTTTTTTTCAAATCCTAATATTTTGTATATGTGATTTGGTCTGTGAAATAGAGTCTTTCGCTGGATAAGAAGACGGGGGGGTTAAATGTATTATGGTAGCAGCACGAAAACTTGGAATTATGTGGGGTGGTACACCAGCGTATTGGGAATGGTTGTCTCACCCGGATGCCAGGTTTTATGCTCTTCCTGTTCCTTTCCATGTACTCTAAATTTTGAAAAAATTACTTTATTAAATACTATTACTAAGGGAATGTAATTTTTTTTTGTAGATTCTCTGAAGTGGCTAAACTTAAGAGAATCAGTTGGCTTGATATCCGAGGAAAAATTGGAACTCAAATGTTGTCAAAAAGAACCAGCTATTGCGCTTATCTAGTGTTCAAACTGGAAGATGGATTTTATGGCCTTATAAATGTTAAGGCAGTTGTTAGATTTGCTGATACAGAGAGTGACCATGAAGTAAAGAAACGAGCTAAAGTTGTTCATTTTTCTGGTCAAGGCTCTAGAGCAAGGCTACCTTTGATTAGAAGTGATGGGTGGATGGAATTGAAAATGGGTAACTTTTTCAATGATACGGGAGAAGATGGAGATGTTGAAGCCCAATTGATGCAAATAAGGCAAAATTGGAAACACGGCCTCATTGTACAAGGAATTGAGTTTCGTGTAGAATGAAGAAGAAAAGGATCCTCCTCTATGCCTTTCATTTTGGTTTTATTTAGACTCATTTGCCTTTGAATATTTCTTATATTGTATTTCCCGAGGAACGTATCGAGAGAGAATTGTATTTGGTTAGATAATGTGTGGTTGATAAACAAGAATTAGATTTTTTTTAATAAGGTATTGAATGTATTATCAAATATGCTCATGTTGACATTGTAATTGTTCTATATAATGCTTTAAATTGATTTGTCTAGTCAAATTTATGAAATAAACTTTTTATGTGTCTCCCCTGTGAGAGGTCAGGTGATGGTCAATAACTCAAGCAAGAAGTATTGAAAAGCGACATGATTTAAAAGATAAAAATAAATCCTTCATTTCAGATGATATTCAAAGTGAATCAGTTGGAAAAAAAGTGTAGCTGACTTCGTCAGCGATTTCACAGGTATTCAACTCCACCGCGGAACTAGGCGTTATTTGGAACAAAATTGTTGGATGATTATGAAGATACTATGTTGAGATATGTTTCTCCGCGAGCTTGCTCCTCTGAAATGGAACTTTAATTTAGTCTTTGTGACTCTAATTGATGGAGGTAACTAATATGCATTCCATTCCAATCTAACATTTTTTAAAACTATGTCAAACATATTTTATGGTATGGAATGGGCCTAAAACACAATCACACGCAGAGGCATGAGTAAGGGGTTGAAGCTTATTATGGATTTAGTGCTTGTTGAGTTACTCAAATTTGAAATAAATAATTTGTTTGTATTAGATAAATTTGTTCAAAATTAATAATTTGTTTGTATTAGTTTATTATTACATAAATAAACCTAGAAAGGTAAAACAAATGAGATGGTTTGGTCATGTTATACATTGACATCCAGATACTTAACGAGTTTGGTAAAATCTTATTCACATATGATGTTTACACCAAATTGTCTAATTTATCATGGTTAAATCATAAATGATTTAAATGTACATTGTATGAAACCACAGTGAATAGAGATGTTACAAGGTGACAAAGTAGACCTAAAATCACAGTGAAGTTGTCTTGAGACCTACAGATCTAGTGGAAAGTAAGGCACAATAATGGAAGAAAAAAAATTCTATATAAGCGATAAAGTTATTTGAGAACTTAAGATGACAATTCATTCTGATTATACGTTTACTTAGGTCCAACGCTTTCTAGGAGACTTAATTTTCCAATCACAACATATGTGGTATGCCAGAATAGAATTTTTCTCATACTTCTAATTTTTATTTTTATATAATATTGGTCGCAATAGACTTGATTGAAGTTTAAATAAGTTTGACGCTTTTAATTAGTTAATCTACAAATAATAGAATGTAGAAGGGCCTAAAATGCCCCTCAACTATTTGAATTAGTACAAAACTATCATTCATCCACCTTTCGGCCCCCAAATACCCCTAATGTCAATCTTTTGGCTCAAAAATGCCTCGATGTTAACCCTTAGACTCATATATATAATCTTTATTTTTAATAGCTCCCCTGAATTAAAATCATTAAATATTTATTTATTATGTTACCTTATTTGATTAAAGCAGTCTCCAATCACAATTGGTCCTTTTTCTCAATTATAAACTTTTGTAAGAATTTTGATATGGAATTTTCTAAGTTCATTGATCCAATGAATTATCTTGAAAGGCTGCCAGAGGGGTGTATTTTTCAAATAATTTGAAAAACAACTTCAGCAAATGTAGAAAGATAAAAAAATTTAACAAAAAAATTCAAATTTGTTGTAGAATCAGACAAAAGAATTGCTCTTTTTAGTCTGTCATTCTCTCATTCTACTTCATGGAGGTAAACTGGTAAATTCCATTTTAATTTGATTATTTTTATGATGTATTTGTTTTGTAACAATTAGGGGTGTTCATCGGTCTGTGTCGGCTTGGTTTAATGTATTATTGATTTAGTTTATTAGTTTCAATCTTTGAGTACACTAAAATAATAATCAAACCAATAAGATATTTTTTTTTATCGATTTTTGGTTTATTTGTTTTGGTCCTTAATTGTTATGTTTTCAATTTAACCGATAAGAAAATGCTTATAAATAAATATAAGACATTTCTAACAATTTGACACGACAAGACAATAATATAACTTTACAAATTCTCATAAAATAGAAACAATAATAATTAATATGAAAAGAACTATACAAGTGTAACACAAAGAGAAATTAAGAGGAATAGGTTCTTACTTAGGGTTTTGATGTTTTGTATAATGTGAAGTTTCGAACTTAAAGTCACAGTGAAGTGTGAATTGAAAACTAAAGTACAAATGCACTACTTAATAAGGTATTGATATTATTATTTAATATTTATGTATGGGTAAATTAGTAAATTGATACAATCTTATTGCGTTATCGGTTTACCCAATAACTCAATATTAAAAACCAAAATCGAACCGATAACATGATAATTTTTTTTTTTATAAAACCATAAAAAACAGATAACCTAGTAACCCAAAAGCAATAAACCAATAGCATTTTTTCAATTCGATTTATTGGTGAGTTCGATTTTTGCACACCCCTAGTAACAATAGTGCCTAAGTTAGAAAAAAAAAAGTCGGCATATGTTTCTGTTATTTTAACACATGTCTAAAATTTTGATGATTGAACAAACTTGGACCTGATTCCTGATGAAATTGTGAATTCAGTATAAAAAAAACTACATTTATCCAAAAGCCTGCAAAACCTAATGTGGTTGGTGTGCGGCGGGCCCTTAGCTAACAAAATTATTTTGTATGTTTGTGTTCATCCTATAATATGTCTATACTCACATATCACAAACAAATTTTTGCAATATAGATTTCACAGAAAAAGCAAAAGTCTCTCTCAACAGAATATTACTCAAGAACAATTGAAAAACCTAATAGAGTTGTCGTTGTTCTTAGTTGTTGCTAGGGTTTGTATTTCAATGATTAATCTTGTAAGATCTATTCCTAAGCTATAAAGGAAGAAGATCAATTTTCGTATTATAACACAACAAAGATTAACTATAGTTTTCTATGTTAGGTTCTTGATGTCTAGATCGATTAGAGCTAGTTGGTTTAGTGGGCAATATTGTTATTGCTATGTAGTAATTGGCAGTAGAGTTGCTACAGTAAGGGGGGAGGGATTATAGAGTTGTAATTCCTAGGTTACAAGAATTTGTAATTTGAATCTTTGCTCTTTTAGTAGTTAAATGGAGTTGGTTTGAAAATCCTGTGAGTACAAGTCATAGTTTTCTCCTCCATTGGGAAAGGGGTATCCACATAAAATTGTTGTATCTGTTTTATTGTGTTGTATGATTTTTTGCATTTATTTTTTGTCAATGGTCCTAGTCCAGTGATTGTTTTTGGACCCATACATTCTATCAATTGGTATCAGAGTCTGGACTCTGATAACGCTCAACTACACCTCCTATAATTCAATGTGTAGGCGGTCGCTAACAAGAATAAACCCAATGATGAGTTGGGGTTGATCCAACAAGGAGTGATACGGTAAAGAATTCAAGTACAAAGTATTGAAGCGTTCCAATGTCTTGTTGAATGGAAGGAAATAACACGTAACATAATGTAAATCTATAGGTTTCAATTATCAATATCAAGAGAGTTTGGTAACCAATTGTTAATAGAAACAAATAGTACGGAGTTTGAACAAGTATAAAGAGGACCTTAGGAGTGTGTGAGTAATCGAACACTAATTTTTCTTAATGGGTAATTAGCAATATATTTAGGTTGTTGAATTTCTATGGGTAGGATGAGTTTTAAATGTAACAGCTATCTTTCAATCAGCTATTACGCTTCGAGTGAGTTCATTCGAACCTCAACAAGCTTCACAATACAAAACAACCCAATTCCTTAACTTAACACACTTTACCAAGTTGGGTTGTAAAGACATAATCCAATATAATTATCAATCATTTATTCTACTCTATGCAACTTTTGCAAGCTAGCATCGAGAGCTAAATCTAGAACTATATTTGCAACTTTAGTTCATAAATGAAAAGATCAATAAATGAATAAACCCATTTCAAAACAATATTAAATATAACAATTAACAATATGTTTCGCCCGGAGCCTACACCCCGGACGTGGCTGGCACTTAAGAACCACTGCTGGCCCTAAGCGAACCCTTGGCCTGACTTACTTAATCAGCAGAAGACTTTACTCAAGATAAATATACTTTAAAAGAACAACTGAACTGCTCAATAAATAACTTAGAATGTAATAAATAACATTCACTGCCAAAGTGGCAACTCAATTCTCAACTTAACTGAAAAGGGAAAGTAAAGACTCATGAACTAACATCAACTAACTCTGCCTATGAAGCCTCTAAACAACTGAGATGGACATCGGGACAAGACCCACGATATCCTAATGAACTAAAATACTGAAAGAAATATAAAGGATCCCCCGGAAAGCTAGGAGGATCACTAACTGACTCTGACTACTCAACTGAATCAACGATGCGCTGGATGTTAACCCTGGTTACATATGTCTGCATCATAAAATGATGCAGGCCAACTGGCATTAGTACATTGAATGTACAAGCATGCGAGTTGAAATTCTAAACATAACATAGGCATGAAAAGAATCTGAAAGGAACACTTATATTGGCTTTACTCAACTCATGAACAACTTAACTCAATATAAAGCAATAAAACACATGCAATATATAGAAAACTTTTAAAACAGTAGAAAACAACTTAGTTAATTAAAGAAAATGCAATAACAAACTGAAATTTACTCATATAATAAAGTAATATAGTTTTTGTGGGAGTTTCCCTAACCGGCAACCACCACTATGAGCCTAAGTGGTGATACAACGTCTTGCCCACGTTGCCAGAACTTTCCTATACTTTGTCGTCATATAGAACGCTTAACTAAGTGGATCCACTATTCTATGCTAAAAATCACTTAAGAAACCATCTAAAAAGTATGATCCTTTACTATCCATGATGGCTACATGGTTTATGGAGACGTAAGTTATCTTAACTCAAACTCGTCCCCATATCAGTGCTCAATACTACTCCCAAAATACTTAGCTCATATGTTTAAAAACATAAGTTCTTTCTTTGGTTTGAGATAATTACTCAAAACTTAGCTTAAAAGCTCTCTTGGAATCGATGTTCCCTTCTTGCTCAAATGTGAAACTTATAAGCTTTAACTGAAAACTAGCTCAAAGGCTCTTTTCGAAATAAAGGTTTCCTTTCTTCTTTAAATGTGAAAACATTTACTATTTAAATGAAAACTAGCTCAAAGGCTCTTTTGAAAATCAAGGTTTCCTTTTTTCTTTAAATGAGAAAACAGTTTACTCTTTGGGAATACATAGTCCCGATATACTCTTTTGAAGAAATGAACTTCAAACTTTACTCTTTACTCAACTCAAAACTCAAGTCTTAAAACAAAGTTAAAACATTTATAAAAGACTTTTGGAAGACTTTATGAACTTCTGTTGACTTGAATCTTAACTTTCCTTGAATTGAATTATGGATTCAAGGATTGTGATTTGTGATAGGAAAGATCTCATGATGTTTAGGAGTGTTTTTAGATAGTTAATCATGAGAAAAGATCACGAAATCACTGTTTGGAAACAAGTTTGCGACACGGAGATGCATTTAAATATTTGATCGCAAAATATAATTTTGAGACAGAGGAGTCCGTGTCCCTACCGCGACGCGGAGCTGATTTTTTTCACCGGGGGGGCAAGTCCGTGATGCGGACTTGTGTGCCAAAACCTGCTCGACTATTTTCCTTTTTCATTTTCCAGCCCCAATTCGCCTAAACTCGATTATATTTCTCAAATTCTTTTTAGATTCAGATACCCAGGATATGCACACAAGATTCTAACTCAAACAACTCAAGGAAACAACATTATAACCTCAAGGAACTCCTTAATCTCAACTAAACACAAGAACGAATGCCAATTTCAAGAACACCATTTAAGATTCATCATTTTCAACTTTGTAGAACGAACTACACTGAAATAAACATGAATGATGCATGGGTGAACGGACCCAACGCTATGAAAGAGTCACATACCTCTTTAAAGATCAACTCTTATCGAAATTCACAAGCTAAACCTTCAAAAACGATGAACTTTGCTCTTTCTCCTCTTTACTCCTCTTGTGTTCTTTCTCCAAAAAACCCTAGCGTAAATTTCCAATTGTCTAAACTGAACCAATTCAGTTTAGACCCCAATTTAATTGCTAAAAACAAATTAACTTAATTGGGTATGAAAAAGACCATAATGCCCTTCAATAATCCGGATTAGACTCTCCTTAATCGAACAACCCAACTTCAAATGGGCTTATCTCACTCATACGAAATCGAAATCGCGCAAACTCGGCGGCGTTGGAAAGATTATTCCAAGATATTTACTACGATATCTGGAAGCACACCTAAATTTTCTTGATCTAGGAGTTATGATCATTTTAATTTGACCAAAAACTCAACTTAACACACTTAACAAATTTTTCAAGATTTTATATTTTTTCCAAAAATGACTATTTCTAAATTTTAAATTCTTTCTAGTTCTTTCAAATAGCGAGATGTTACTATATATCCCCCTTAGAAACATTCGTCCTCGAATGAGATTACTCTTACCAGGCTAAGGGTGTAACATGTAACATTCAGCTCAACCACCCAACAAGCAATGCCATTACAACACGCTAACTTATAAATTAAAGAGTACTAAGAAGAGAATTAGTACCTTGGTCTGGAATTTCTCTGATTTTAAAGAGATGTGGATATCTCATCTTCATATCTTCTTCAGCTTCTCAAGTAGCTTCCTCAACAAACTGGTTCCTCCAAATAAATTTAACTGATGCTACTTCCTTAGTCCTCAACTTGTGAACTTGGCGATCTAGAATTTGAACCGAAATCTCTTCATACGATAAGCTATCATTGATACCAATATCTTCAGTTGGTATTATAATTTAAGGATCTCCCATGCATTTCTTCAACAAGGAAATACGAAATACCGGATGAACCGTTGCTATCTCTTGTGGTAGCTCCAACTCATAAGCTACATTACCAACCCTTTTGGATATTCGGTAAGGACCAATATACCGGGTACTAATCTTCTCTTTCTTACCAAATCTCATAACACCTTTCATGGGTGAAACTTTCAAGTAAACCCAATCATCTACTTCAAACTCTAACTCCCTTCTCCTAACATCAGTGTAGGATTTCTGATGACTCTGCACTGTTTTCAACCTTCATTGAATCACTTTCACTTTCTCCATAACTTGATGAACTAAGTCTGGTCCTATCAACCGAACTTTACCAACTTTAAACCATCCAATAGGAGATCTGCATCTTCTCACATAAAGAGCTTCATAATGAGCCATTTGGATGCTAGAGTGGTAACTATTATTGTAAGCGAACTTAACGAGAGGTAGGTGATCATCCCAATTACCTTTGAAATCAATCACACAATCTAACTTGATACCTCAAAATACCATCCCCCCTTGTTCAAAAACCATCACTTTTTGCTCAAGAACACTTGCCTTTAATTCAGGCAAAATAGAATCTTGGTCCTGCTTTTCTTTCACTTCTGACACTAATGATGATTCAGCCCCATTCAGCACCACTACTCCTCCTTCTGTGGAATTCATTAATCAAACTCCCAATCGTGAAAGTCTATGCACATCTCTTTCTAGCTCTTTCTTATCTTCCCTAAAATGGGCGGTACTACCCATAAACAACTTACTCAAGGCATCAAAAATAGCATTAACCTTACCTGGGTGATAAAGAATACGCATGTCATAATTCTTGAGCAATTCTAACCATCTCATTTGTTTGAGATTAAGCTTTTTATGACTAAACACATACGGAAGATTGTTGTGATTGGTGAACACATCCACATGAACACCATAAAGATAATGGCGCCATATTTTTAAAGCAAATACCACAACAGCCAACTCTAAGTCATGGGTTGGGTAATTCTTCACATGAACTTTCAACTGTCTGGAGGCATAAGCTATAACTTTGCCATTCTGCATCAACACACAACCCAAACCAACTCTAGATTCATCACAATACACAACAAAACCTTGAGTACCTTCTGGTAAGGTCAATACTGGGGTAAAAGTCAACCTTTTTTTTTCAATTCCTGAAAGCTTTTCTCACAAACTTCAGACCATTGAAACTTAGTTGTCTTCTGAGTCAACTTGGATAAAAGGGATGAAATAGATGAGAACCCCTCTACGAACCTTCTATAATAGCTAGCCAAACCTAAGAAACTCTTAATATTAGTTGAAGATGTAGGTCTAGGCCAATTCTACACTACCTCTATTTTCTGAGTATCAACTTTAATTCCTTCTCCAGACACAATATGGCCTAAGAATGCCACAGACTCAAGCCAAAACTCAAACTTAGAGAACTTGGCATACAACTCTCTATCCTTTAGAGTTTGGAGAACTATTCTAAGATGACTAGCATGATCTTCTTCATTCCTCGAATAGATTAGTATATCATCAATGAATACGATAACAAACATTTCTAAATAAGGCTTGAATACTCTATTCATAAGGTCCATGAATGTTGCTGACGCATTGGTTAAACCAAAGGATATAACTAGGAACTCATAATGACCACAATGGATCCTGAAAGTCGTCTTTGGAATTTCACATTCCCTTACTCTTAACTAATGGTAGCCTGATCTGAGGTCTATCTTAGATAAACAGGTGGCACCCTAAAGTTGATCGAAAATATCATCAATCCTTGGAAGATGATACTTATTCTTGATGGTAACCTTGTTCAATTGACTTTAATCTATACACATCCTAAGGGAACCATCCTTCTTTCTCACAAATAAGACCGGAGCGCCCAAAGGTGAGACACTAGGACAAATGAAACCTTTCTCTAGGAGATCATTCAACTGCTCTTTAAGCTGTTTCACCTCTGCTGGTGCCATTCTATATGACAGAATAGATATAGGACGAGTATCTAGAAGAATGTCTATATCGAAGTCTATTTCTCTCTCAGGAGGGACTCCGGGAAGATCATCAGGAAAGACTTCTGGAAAATCTCTTACTACTGAAACTGACGGAACAGGAGGCATCTCAACACTAAAGTCAATAAATCGGACTAAGTGATAGACACACCCCTTGGAAACTAACTTTCTTGCCTTAAGGTATGAAATGAAACGACCCTTAGGCACTGCTAAACTACTTTTCCACTCTAAGACTGGCTCATTTGGAAACTGAAACTTGACAACTCAAGTTCTACAATCAACTAAGGCATAACAGACATGAAGCCAGTCTATACCAAGAATGACATCAAAATCTACTGTGTCTAATTCGACTAAATCAACCATAGTGTCCTTGTGATTGACGAAAATGGGACAATCATGATAGACTCTTTCTGCTAGAATAGACTCACCAACAGGTGCAGAAACACTGAAGGTATCACTAAGTTGCTCAGGAATAACATTGAAATTCTTAGCAACAAAAAGAGTTACAAAGGATAAACTCGCTCCTAGGACTAGCAAAGCATAAACATTAAAGTTAAAGACTTGGATCATACCAGCGAAAACATCTGGAGAATCCTCTTGCTCTTGCCGACTAGTGATAGCATAAAAATGGTTTCCTCCTCTACCTGCCCCTGAAGTAGCTTTTCTAGATGCATCTGTGTCTGACGGAGCAACTGAAGAGCTCTATTGCCCTGATTCCCATTACCTTGTTGATTGTTAGGACACTCTTTCATGAAGTGACCCTCTTGTCCACACTTGAAACAGCCTGTGGATCCATCGCAACACTTACCTGGGTGGGTTCTACAACACTTAACACATGCAGGAGCCCAGTTACCTCATTGTGCCACACTATACTGAGATTGGGCAGGTCTAGCCCTAAAATGCTGTGAATTCTGACTATTATACTCACCTTTGTTTCTGGGTGCAGGTGCATTAGCAGATGATGGAGTAGGTCCCTTTTTCTTATGTTGGAAAGAAGACCGGTTCACACTACTCTTTTGCTGCCCGAACTCATTCCCTGATGTCTTAGCCCTCTTATTCTTAAACTCTTTTATATCCCTCAGCTTGTCCTCCTCAACTTGTTGCACATGGATCATTAGCCTTCTCCTTTTAACATCACTTCACTACTAAAAGACTTCTGAAAAGATATCTCCCATACTTTTTGGGACTCATTACTATCTTATTCTCAAACACTTGACTTGATTTCTCATATCTGTATCTCCCCCTTAGGTCTAAAGCTGACACTTGAACCTGTGAAGCTTGGAGGATTCATCCTTAAGAACTCATGAACTCTAGAAGTATTTGACACTTCCTGATGATTTTATCTCTGTTGCCCAGCTTGGTTGGTCACAACTTGGCTCAGCATCTGAATGGCCTCACGAAACTCAGCATTGGTGACCTCTCATTAGGGTTGAACTTCTGGTGCATTAGGTACCCCTTTTTCCTGTGGTTCAACATTCCTTCTAGCAAGGCGACCTATGACAGCTCTTCGTGGAGACATGATCTGAAAGACATGAACAAGCATGAATTGGAAGAAACTTTATAAAGATTAACGCTATCGTACGAAATGAATGTAAAATAAGTGAGATAGTTCCTAAATGTTGCAGCCTCTTAATTATAGATATGGCGCGCTTCACACCGATAACTAGGACTCTATTGACACGACTTCTTAGACTCCCTAGGACTTTTGAACTGTGGGCTCTGATACCAAGTTTGTCACTCCTCGAGCCTACACCCCGGACATGGCTGACACTCAAAAACCATTGATGGCCCCAAGCGAACCCTTGGCCTGGGTAACTTACTCAGCGGAAGACTTTACAAAAGATAAATATACTTTAAAAGAATAACTGAATTGTTCAATAAATAACTTAGAATGTAATAAATAACATTCACTCCCAAAGTGGTAACTTAAGTCTCAACTTAACTAAAAAGGGAAAGTAAAGACTCATGAACTAACATCAACTAACTATGTCTATGAAGCATCTAAATAACTGAAATAGACATCGGGACAAAACTCACAACATCCTAATGAACTAAAATACTTAAAGAAATAAAAAGGATCTTCCGGAAAGCTAGGAGGCTGACCAATTGACTCTAAGTGCTCAACTAGATCAACTATGCGCTGGATGCTAACCCTGGTTACCTATGGTTGCATAATTTTATGATGCAGGCCAACTAGCATCAGCACATTGAATGTACGAGTACGCGAATTGGAATGCTAAACATAACATATGCTTGAAAAGAATTGGAAAAGAACACTTATCTTGGCTTTACTCAACTCATGAACAACTTAACTCAATATAAAGCAATAAAACACATGCAATATATAGAAAACTTTTAAAACAGTTGAAAACAACTTAGTTCATACAAGAAAATGCAATAACAAACTGAACTTTACTCATATAATAAACTAATATAGTTTATGTGGGAGTTTCTCTAACCGACAACCACCACTATAAGCCTAAGTGGTGATACAATGCCTTGCCCACACTGCCAAAACTATGCTATACTTTGCCATCATATAGAACGCTTAACTAAGTGGATCCACTAGTCTATGCTAAAAAGCACCAAAGGAATCATCTAAAAAGTATGATCATTTACTACCTATGATGGCTACATGGTTTATGGAGACGTAAGTTATCTGAACTCAAACTCGTCCCCATATCGGTGCTCAATACTACTCCCAAAATACTTAGCTCATATGTTTAAAAACATAAGTTCTTTTTTTGGTTTGAGATAATTACTCAAAACTTAGCTTAAAAGCTCTCTTGGAATCGATGTTCCCTTTCTTGCTCAAATGTGAAACATTTACCCTTTAACTGAAAACTAGCTCAAAGGATCTTTTGGAAATCAAGGCTTCCTTTCTTCTTTAAATGTGAAAACATTTACTCTTTAACTGAAAACTAGCTCAAAGGCTCTTTTGGAAATCAAGGTTTCCTTTCTTCTTTAAATGTGAAAACATTTTACTCTTTGGGAATACATAGTCCCGATATACTCTTTTCAAGAAATGAACTTAAAACTTTATTCTTTACTCAACTCAAAACTCAAGTCTTAAAACAAAGCTAAAACATTTATAAAAGACTTTTGGAAGACTCTATGAACTTCTCTTGACTTGGCTCTTAACTTCTCTTGACTTAACTCTTAACTTCTCCTGACCTGAGTCTTAACTTCTCTTGACTTTATTCTTAACTTTCCTTGAATTGAATTATGGATTCAAGGATTGTAATTTGTGATAGGAAAGATCTCATGATGTTTAGGAGTGTTTTTAGATAGTTAATCATGAGAAAAGATCAAGAAATCACTGTATGAAAACAAGTCCGAGACGCGAAGATGCATTTAAATATTTGATCACGAAATTTAATTTTGAGATAGAGGAGTCTGCGTCCATATTGCGATGCGGAGCTGATTTTTTATCACTGGGGGAGCAAGTCCGCGACACGTACTTGCGTGCCAAAACCTGCTCGACTTTTTCCTTCTTTGTTTTCCAGCCCCAATTCGCCTAAACTTGACTTTTTTTCTCAATTTCTTTTTAGATTTAGATACCCAGCATATGCACACAAGATTCTAACTCAAAGAACTCAAGGAAACAACAATATAACCTCAAGGAACTCCTTAATCTCAACTTAACTCAAGAACGAATGCCAATTTCAAGTACACCGTTTAAGATTCATCAACTTTCAACTTTCTAGAACAAACTCAACTGAAATAATCATGATTGGCGCGTGGGTGAACGAACCCAACGCTATGAAACACTCACATACCTCTTGAGGGATCAACCCTTGTCGAAATCCACAAGCTAAACCTTCAAGAACGACGAATTTTGCTCTTTCTCCACCTTTCTCCTCTTGCGTTCTTTCTCTAAAAAAAACTAGCGTAAATTCCAATTGTCTAAACTGAACCAATTCAGTTTAGACCCAATTTAATTGCTAAAAATGAATTAACTTAATTGGGTATGAAAAAGACCATAATGCCCTTCAGTAATCCGGATTAGACTCTCTTTAATCGAACAACCCAACATCAAATGGGCATATCTCCCTCATACAAACTTGGATTCGCGCAAACTCGGCAGCGTTGGAAAGATTATTCCAAGATCTTTCCTACGATATTTGGAGGCACACCTAAATCATATTGAGCTAGGAGTTATGGTCGTTTGCAGTTGACCAAAAACTTAACTCAACACACGTAACAAATTTTCCAGATTTTATATTCTTTCCAAAAATGACTATTTCCAAATTTTAACTTCTTTCTAGTTCTTTCAAATAGAGAGATGTTACACCTACACCCTGGGCGGGACTAACACTCGAGAACCATTGTTGTCCCCAAGCGAACCCTTGGCTTACTTACTCAGCGAAAGACTTAAATAACAGGAAATAGTCTCAAAGGACAACTCATGCAATATCTTTAAGAAATATTAAACTAGCCAAAATGACAACTCAAGTCTTAATGTATACAACTGAAAATGAAAAGACTAAAGAACTATAACTATTCATTTATGAAGCCTCTAAAACAAAGAGGTATGTTGGGACAAGACCCCCAATTATCCTAACAACTGATATACTAAAGCAGTGTAAAAGGAGTACTCCGGAAAGCAAGGAGGCTCACCAACTGACTCTGAGTGCTCAACTGGATCAACGAGGTGCTGGATGCTGATCTTGGTTACCTGTGTCTATATCATAAAACGATGTAGGCCAAATGGTATCTGTGCGAGTATGCGATTGGAATGCTAAACAAGACATAAGCTTGAAAGGAATCTGAAAAGAACACTTACCTTGGCTTTACTCAACTCATGAATAACTCAACTCAAATGCAAAGTAAAACAACAATAAAGGTGCAGTTTATACAAAGCATTTAAAACAGTAGATGACAACTCAATGTATTAAGGAAATACAAAAACAACTCAAGTTACATATAAAGTACTATAACTTTGTGGGAGTTTCTCTAATCGACAACTATCAATATGAGCCTAAGTGATGATACAACATCTCGCCCACGCTGCCAGAACTGTCTTATACCTTGCCGTGATATAGAATGCCTTAACTAAGTGGATCCACTAGTCTATGCTAAAAAGAACTAAGGAATCATCTAAAAATTATGATCCTTTCTACCCATAATGGCTACATAGTTTATGGAGACTTGAGTTATTATGAACTCGCGTTCCCATATCGGTGCTCAATACTACTCCCAAAATATACTCAACTCATATGTTTTATAAAACAAAACTCTTTCTATGATTTGAGATAATTACTCAAAACTAGCTTAAGGCTCTCTTAGAAATCGGTGCTTCCTTTCTTGTTTAAATGTGAAAACATTTCAACTCTTGGGAATACTTAGTTCCCGTATAATCTTTATAGAAATGAAATTTACTCTTACTCTTTACTAAACTCTAAACTCAAGCCTTAAAACAAGTTGAAACGTTTGTAAAAGACTTTTGGAAAACTCTATGAATTTCTCTTGACATGACTCCTAACTTCTCTTCACTCAATTCTTAACTTTTCTTGAATTGAAGTATAAATTCTAGGCTCATGATCTCATGTTAATGATAATTTCATGATGTTTAGATGTACCTTAGAGTGTAGAAATCGACTAGAAAACATAGGTATGTTGCTAGGGAACTAGTACGAAAAGAAGTGGGAAAAGGTGGAAAAATTGGCGTCCTTGGCGCTCTGAGAGGCGCAGGGCGCCAGAGGGTGAATTTCAGGGGCTGTGTTGCGGCGCTCTGGCTGGTGTGGCGCCCCAGAGCCCAAACTTCAAAGCCCCTGTTGGGGTGCTCTGGTTGGTGCTGCGCCCCATGCCCCTGCCTAGGTGAACTCCGACTTTTCTCCTTCGTTTTTCAACTCTAAACCCTCTAATTTCACTAAGTTCTTTCCCCAAAATACATAAGATTCTACTCAAAATCACACCTAAAATCATGAATCAAACTAAAGAAACTTCAACAACAAGAACCCACAAGATTCAAACGATTTATCATGAAGAACTCATAATATTTTCTTTCAAAATACCTCATAGGATTGAATCCTTGGTGAAATCCACAACCAAAATTGCACAATCTTGACGAATCTTAACTTTTCTTCTCATTTCTCCTCTTTTTTCTTTTCTCCAAGCCCTAGCGTGAATTTCCAATTGTTTAAAGTGATCTAATTCTTATTAGACCCCAATTAAACTCATACAAACGAAAAAAAATAATTGGGTAAGGAAAAGACCAAACTACCTTTCCAAAATCCGGATTAGACTTTCCTTATATGAACAACCCAACTTCAAATGGGCATATCTCACTCATACGAACTCGGAATCGTGCAAACTTGGCGGCATTGGAAAGATAATTCCAAGATATTCCCTACGGTATCAGGAAGAACACCTAAATCATCATGAGTTAGGATTTCTGTGTAACATCCGACAGATTGAAATAGCTTGGAAGAGGCTGAGAATCGAAAATAGTCAATTTTTGGAAAGGATTTGAAAATCTGGAAAATTTGGCTAAGTGTGGAAATCAGTGAGTTTTTGGCCAACTTTGAGCAGTCATAACTCCTAGCTCAGGATGAGTTAGGAGTAGTTCTAGTTATGGTTGTGAATCTTGTGGAATGATCTTTCCAACGCCACTGAGTTTGCTCGATTCTGAGTTTGTATGAATGAGATATTCCCTTTGAAAGTTGGGCAGTTGACAAGAAATCCGTCCGGAAAATTAAGGGCATTTTAGTCTTTTCCCTAGCCAATTCTTTTGGGATTATATTGTTGTATAGGGCTGATCTTTGGATCATTTTTGTCCCATTTTAAAAGAGTAAAAGCTAGGGTTTGAGAAGAAGAAGAGAAGAAGAAGAGAAGAAGGAGAAGAAGAAGAGGAGAAAGAGGAGATCAACAAGTTTCCGTCAAAGATCAACGTGGATTTTCGTCGGGGGTGATCCCTTTCAAGGTATGTGAGTTCTTAGTGTGGGTTGATCCTTTCCCCCACACACCAAGCTCATTTTATGATTTGAGGAAAGATTGGAATTGTTGTTGAAGTTGTTAGTTGTTGTTGATGTTGTTAGTTGTGTTGTTGAAGTTATTGTTGGTTGTGAGACATGATTTGGTTGTGTTTTGAGTTGTAATCCATGGTATGTTGAGGGATATGATGATCCTTAGTGTTTGGGGTTAGATCCTTTGAAGTAAGGATGGTTTAGAGTTGAAGAAAAGATGGGGAAAAGTCGAGTTTCTGGGCAAGGGGATTGGCGCATCGCGCCTATCATCGCGCCCCAAGAGGGGCTCTGAAGCCCAGATCTTGGGGCGGCACGCCACTCAGAGCGCCAGCAGGCCTTCTCTGAAGTTTTTGGCCTGGCACTCCGCGCCTCTCAGAGCGCCAAGGACTCCAAGCTTTCCCATTCTTTCCATGCTTTCTCATGTATGTTCCTAGGTGTTATACCTATGTTCCCTAGTTGTTTCCAACACCCCAAAGTGTTTCTAAACATCCCGAACTCATCTATAAACATGCGATTATATGTCTTGAATCCATAATCCAATTCAAGACGAGTTAGGATCAAAGTTAAGGGAAGTAAGAGTCAAGTCAAGCAAGGTTTAAGAGTAAGTTCAAGCAAGTCTTTAAAGTTATTCAAGAGTCTTTATTGAATGTTTTAACTCCATTTAAGGCTCAAGTTTCCAGTCAAGTTCAGTTAAGAGTTTCAAGTTGAGTTCATTTCTCAAAGTTATTAGGGAACTATGTATTCCCAAGGAAGTTTTAAAGAAATGTTTTTACATTTAAACAAGGTTGGAAACTGAGATTTCCAAAAGAGCCTTCGGGCTTGTTTTTGAGTAATTATCTCATATTAGCAGGAAGAAATATGTTTTAAAAACATAAGAGCCAGTACATTTTTGGGAGTAGTATCGAGCACCGAATTGGGGGAGCGTTCAAAGAACCCACAGCCCCCATAGAACCATGTTAGCCACCATGGGTAGAAAAAGATCATACTTTTTAAATGAATCCTTTTCAGATTAGACTAGTGGATCCATTAGGCAGTTCAGGTCTTACACCTTTGGCCGGGTATAAGATGCTCTGGCAGCGTGAGGTCGATCGCTGTATCATCACTATAGCTCTTATGTGATGGTTGTCGGTTAGAGAAACTCCCACAGCAGTTATTGTATTTTTATACACAGAAATTATTGTATTTTATATACATCAGTTCAATTGTATTTCTATATACATCTCAGGCTTATTGTATCCTTGTATACACACAGAGTTTATAGCATGTTTTAAACAGTCTTTCTTTATATCGCACTTGTTTTAAATTGCCTTATATTGAAAGAAGTCAGTCAGGTTGAGTTGAGTTGAGCCAGGTAAGCTATTTAGTTTCTTCCAGATTTCCTTCTAGCCTTTGTTGCTTAGTTTTCCAGCTTGCATACTCGTACATTCCATGTACTGATGCCAGTTGGCCTGCATCGTTTGATGATGCAGATTCAGGTACCCCGGATCAGCATCCTGCACGTCGTTGATCCAGCTGAGCACTCCAGAGTCAGTGGTGAGCCTCCTTGCATTCCGGAGGACTCAATTATTTTGTGTTCTTAGTTTTTGTTTTATTAGGATGTTGCGGGGTCTGTCCCAACATCCATCTCAGTATTTTAGAGGCTTCATAGACAGACAGTCAGTCAGTTAGTTTTGAGTCTCTCATCTATATATATATGTAAATATTCTATTTTGAGATTCGAGTTGCCTTTATGGCCATATTTTATAAGTTAAGTTGTTTTGTAATATTGCATTGCATTGAGTTATTCTGTTGAGGTTTCCGCTGAGTTAAGAAAGCCAGGCCAAGGGTTCGCTTGGGGCCAGAAATGGTCTCCGGGTGCCGGTCCCGCCCAGGGTGTAGGCTCGGGGCGTGACAAACTTGGTATCAGAGCACAGAGTTCAGGAGTCCTAGGGAGTCTATGAAGCCGTGTCTGTAGAGTCCTAGTTATCGGTGTGAAGCGCGCCACATCTATAATTGGGAGGCTGCAACATTTAGGAAGATTTCTCATTTCTTTCACACTCATTTCATGCGTTAGAGTTGATCTCTAAAAAGTTTCTTTCTAATCCGTGCTTGCGCGTGTTTCAGATAGTCATGCCTCCACGAAGAGTTGGTAGAGGGCGTCTTCCTAGACGTTATGTTGATGAGCAAGAGTTACCCTATGCACCGGGAGTGCAAGATCAAGGGGAAGTTTCTAATGCCGAGTTCAGAGAGGCAATTAGAATGTTGAGTCAAGCTGTAGCAAATCAGATTGGTCAGCAAAGAGGAGCTCGACATGAAGGAGCTGACACTTCAAGGATTCGTGAGTTCTTGGGGATGAATCCTCCGAGTTTCATGGGTTCGAGCACTACTGAGGATCCAGAGGATTTCATTGAGGAGTTGAAGAAGATTTTTGATGTGATGCATGTGGCAGATATTGAGCGGGTTGAACTAGCTGCTTATCAATTGAAGGATGTTGCTAGAACTTGGTTCGACCAGTGGAAAGGGGGCAGAGCTGAGAATGCACCACCTGCAAGTTGGGCCGGTTTTGAGGAAGCTTTCTTGGGGCATTTCTTTCCTCGAGAATTGAGAGAGGCCAAGGTACGTGAGTTCCTCACACTTAAGCAGGAGTCCTTGAGTGTTCATGAGTACAGTTTGAAGTTCACACAATTATCCCGCTATGCTCCGGAGATGGTTGCGGACATGAGGAATAGAATGAGCTTGTTTGTTGCTGGGTTGTCTCGGTTGTCGAGCAAGGAAGGTAGGGCTGCAATGCTTATCGGGGACATGGACATATCAAGGTTGATGGTTTATGTGCAGCAGGTTGAGGAAGAGAAGCTGAGGGACAGAGAAGAGTTCAGAAATAAGAGAGCTAAGATCGGGAACGAGTCCGGGCAGCAGAGAGGTAATTCAAACCGTTCCTCCTTTCAGCAAAGGCAAAAGGGACCTGCTCCATCATTTGCTAGAGCACCTGCACCCAGATACAGAGGTGAATTTAATGTTCAGAATTCGAAGGACTTCAGGGCTAGACCAGCACAATCTTCGGGTAGTGTGGCGCAAGGGAGTAGTAAGCCTCCTGTCTGCGCCAAATGTGGTAGGAACCACTCAGGTATTTGTCGAGAGGGCTCCATTGGTTGTTTCAGGTGTGGTCAGAATGGACATTTCATGCGAGAGTGTCCAAAGAATAGGCAGGGTAATGGAAGCAATAAAGCACAGTCTTCTTCAGTTGTTCCACCAGACAGGACGGCACCTAGAGGAGCTACTTCTAGTACAGGTGGAGGAGCAAACCGCCTTTATGCTATCACCAGTCGCCATGAGCAAGAGAATTCTCCGAATGTTGTCACTGGTATGATCAAAGTCTTTGCTTTTGATGTGTATGCTTTGCTAGACCCAGGAGCGAGTTTATCTTTTGTAACTCCTTATGTTGCAAATCAGTTTGAGGTTCTTCCTGAAAGACTTTGTGAACCCTTTTGTGTTTCTACACCTATTGGGGAGTCTATTCTAGCGGAAAGAGTTTATCGTGATTGTCCTATTTCTATCAATAACAAGAGCACCATGGTTGATTTGGTTGAGTTAGACATGGTAGATTTTGATGTCATTCTAGGTATGGATTGGCTTCATGCTTGTTATGCATCGATAGATTGTAGAACTCGAGCAGTCAAGTTTCAGTTTCCGAATGAGCCAGTCATAGAGTGGAGTAGCAGTTCAGCAGTGCCTAAGGGTCGTTTTATTTCGTACCTTAAGGCAAGAAAGTTAGTTTCGAAGGGTTGTATCTATCACTTAGTCCGAGTTCATGACTCTAGTGTTCAGATACCTCATTTCCAGTCAGTTCCTATAGTAAGAGAGTTTCCAGAAGTGTTTCCTGATGATCTACCCGGAATTCCTCCTGAGAGAGATAGATTTCGGCATAGATCTTATTCCAGATACTCGTCTTATCTCTATTCCGCCATATAGAATGGCACCAGCAGAGTTGAAAGAGTTGAAAGAGCAGTTGAAAGATCTCCTAGAAAAGGGTTTCATTCGACCGAGTGTCTCACCTTGGGGTGCTCCGGTCTTGTTTGTGAGAAAGAAAGATGATTCCCTTAGGATGTGTATAGATTACCGCCAGTTGAATAAGGTTACAATCAAAAACAAGTACCCTCTCCCGAGGATTGATGATCTTTTCGATCAGCTTCAGGGTGCCACTTATTTCTCGAAGATTGATCTCAGATCAGGCTATCATCAGTTAAGAGTAAGGGAGTGTGATATTCCAAAAACAGCTTTCAGGACCCCGTACGGTCATTATGAGTTTTTAGTCATGTCTTTTGGTTTGACAAATGCACCGGCAGCTTTCATGGACTTAATGAATCGAGTCTTCAAACCTTATTTAGATACGTTTGTTATCGTCTTCATTGATGACATACTAGTCTATTCAAGGAATGAAGAAGATCATGCTTGTCATCTTAGAACAATTCTTCAGACTTTGAAGGACAAGGAGTTGTATGCCAAGTTCTCCAAGTGTGAGTTTTGGCTTAAGTCTGTGGCATTCCTAGGCCACATTGTGTTCGGTGACGGAATCCAAGTAGATACTCGGAAGATTGAGGCAGTGCAGAAGTGGCCTAGACCCACATCTCCAACTGAAATTAGGAGTTTCTTGGGTTTAGCTGGCTATTATAGAAGGTTTGTTGAGGGGTTCTCGTCTATTGCATCTCCTTTGACAAAGTTGACTCAGAAAGTAGTGAAATTTCAATGGTCTGAAGCTTGTGAGAAAAGCTTTCAGGAATTGAAAAAGAGATTGATTACAACTACAGTATTGACGTTACCAGAAGGTACTAAAGGTCTTGTGGTGTATTGCGATGCATCTAGAATTGGTTTGGGTTGTGTCCTAATGCAGAATGGCAAGGTTATAGCTTATGCCTCCAGACAATTGAAAGTTCATGAGAAGAACTACCCGACCCATGACTTAGAGTTAGCGGCTGTAGTGTTCGCTTTGAAGATATGGCGTCATTACTTGTATGGTGTGCATGTTGATATATTCACCGATCACAAGAGCCTCCAATACGTGCTTACTCAGAAGGAACTTAATCTCAAAAAGAGGAGGTGGTTAGAATTACTCAAGGACTATGACCTGAGTATCCTTTACCACCCAGGTAAGGCTAATGTTGTTGCTGATTCTTTGAGCAGGTTGTCTATGGGTAGCACCGCCCATATTGAAGAAGGAAGGAGAGAGTTAGCAAAAGATGTGCACAAAGTGGCATGCCTGGGAGTCAGACTTACAGATTCCGCAGAAGGAGGAATAGAAGTGACGAGCAGGGCCGAGTCATCACTAGTGTCAGAAGTGAAAGAGAAGCAAGATCAATATCCCATTTTGCTTGAGTTGAAGGCAAATGTCCAAAAGCAAAGAGTATTAGCTTTTGAACAATGGGGATATGGTGCATTGAGATATCAAAGTAGATTGTGTGTACCTATGGTAGATGGACTCCAAGAAAGGATTATGGAGGAGGCTCATAGCTCCAAATATTCCATTCATCCGGGTTCCACCAAGATGTATCGTGATTTGCGTGAAGTTTATTGGTGGAATGGCATGAAGAAGGGCATTGCAGAGTTTGTTACTAAGTGTCCAAATTGCCAACAAGTGAAAGTGGAACACCAAAGGCCCGGTGGTTTGGCTCAGAGGATAGAGCTTCTGGAATGGAAGTGGGAGATGATCAATATGGATTTCATCACAGGGCTGCCAAGGTCGCGCAGACAACATGATTCTATTTGGGTGATTGTCGACAGAATGACAAAGTCAGCCCATTTTCTACCGTTAAAGACTACCAATACAGCAGAAGATTATGCCAAGTTGTATATTCAAGAGATAGTGAGACTTCATAGAGTCCCATTATTTCAGATAGAGGTGCACAGTTTACTGCACAGTTCTGGAAATCTTTTCAGAAAGGCTTGGGCTCGAAGATAAAATTAAGCACTGTCTTTCATCCTCAGACTAATGGGCAAGCAGAGCGTACTATTCAGACTTTAGAAGATATGTTGAGGGCTTGTGTGATCTATTTCAAGGGTAATTAGGATGATCACCTATCTCTCATTGAGTTTGCCTACAATAACAGTTATCACTCTAGCATCCAGATGGCTCCTTATGAAGCTCTTTATGGGAGAAGATGTAGATCTCCTATTGGATGGTTTGAAGTTAGTGAAGCACAGTTGATAGGACCAGATTTAGTTCTCCAAGCTATGGAAAAGGTGAAAGTGATTCAAGAGAGATTGAAAACGGCACAGAGTCGTCTGAAATCCTACATTGATGTTAGGAGAAGGGCGTTAGAGTTTGAAGTAGATGATTGGGTTTATTTGAAGGTTTCACCCATGAAGGGGGTTATGAGGTTTGGTAAGAAGGGGAAACTTAGTCCCCGATATATTGGATCTTACCGCATAGCCAAGAGAATCGGTAATGTTGCTTATGAGTTGGAGTTACCACAAGAACTAGGAGCGGTTCATCCGGTATTTCATATCTCTATGTTGAGGAAGTGCATAGGCGATCCTTTGTTGATCCTACCGACTGAAAGTATTAAGATCAGGGATAACTTATCTTATGAGGAGGTTCCTGTTCAGATTCTAGATCGTCAAGTTCGTAGGTTGAGAACGAAGGATGTAGCCTCAGTCAAGGTCCTATGGAGGAACCAATTTGTTGAGGAAACCACTTGGGAAGCCGAAGAAGACATGAAAAAAAGATATCCACATCTCTTTGAATCCGGAGGAAACGCAGATTAAGGTATTAATTTCCTTCTTAGTGCTCTTTTAATTATAATGAGCATGTTGTGATTGTTATTGTGTTTGCTTAGTTGCTTGTTGGGTGTTTGAGTTATTGTTGCACCCTTAGCTTTGTAAGAGTAACCTCATTCGAGGACGAATGTTCCCAAGGGGGAGATATTGTAACATCCGGCAAATTGAAATAGCTTGGAAGAGGCTTAGAATCGGAAATAGTCAATTTTTGGAAAGGATTTGAAAATCTAGAAAATTTGGCTTAAGTGTGGAAATCAATGAGTTTTGGGCCAACTTTGAGCAGACATAACTCCTAGCTCAGGATGAGTTAGGAGTAGTTCTAGTTATGGTTGTGAAGCTTGTGGAATGATCTTTCCAACGCCACTGAGTTTGCTCGATTCCGAGTTCGTATGAGTGAGATATTCCCTTTGAAAGTTGGGCAATTGACAAGAAATCCGTCCGGAAAATTAAGGGCATTTTAGTCTTTTCCCTAGCCAATTCTTTTGGGATTATATTGTTGTATAGGGCTGATCTTTGGATCATTTTTGTCCCATTTTAAAAGAGTAAAAGCTAGGGCTCGAGAAGAAGAAGAGAAGAAGGAGAAGAAGAAGAGGAAAAAGAGGAGATCAACAAGTTTCCGTCAAAGATCAACGTGGATTTTCGTCGGGGGTGATCCCTTTCAAGGTATGTGAGTTCTTAGTGTGGGTTGATCCTTTCCCCCACACACCAAGCTCATTTTATGATTTGAGGAAAGATTGGAATTGTTGTTGAAGTTGTTAGTTGTTGTTGATGTTGTTAGTTGTGTTGTTGAAGTTATTGTTGGTTGTGAGACATGATTTGGTTGTGTTTTGAGTTGTAATCCATGGTATGTTGAGGGATATGATGATCCTTAGTGTTTGGGGTTAGATCCTTTGAAGTAAGGATGGTTTAGAGTTGAAGAAAAGAGGGGGAAAAGTCGAGTTTCTGGGCAAGGGGATTGGCGCATCGCGCCTGTCATCGCGCCCCAAGAGGGGCTCTGAAGCCCAGCCTTTGGGAAGGCGCACCACTCAGAGCGCCAGCAGGCCTTCTCTGAAGTTTTTGGCCTGGCGCTCCGCGCCTCTCAGAGCGCCAAGGACACCAAGCTTTCCCATTCTTTCCATGCTTTCTCATGTATGTTCCTAGGTGTTATACCTATGTTCC
The DNA here is from genome assembly GCF_019186545.1 of Solanum stenotomum. Taxonomy (NCBI): domain Eukaryota; kingdom Viridiplantae; phylum Streptophyta; class Magnoliopsida; order Solanales; family Solanaceae; genus Solanum; species Solanum stenotomum. Next base: position 17,094,812 of record NC_064283.1, on the reverse strand, counting down.
CTAGTTGTTTCCAACACCCCAAAGTGTTTCTAAACATCCCGAGCTCATCTATAAACATGCGATTATATGTCTTGAATCCATAATCCAATTCAAGACGAGTTAGGATCAAAGTTAAGGGAAGTTAGAGTCAAGTCAAACAAGGTTTAAGAGTAAGTTCAAGCAAGTCTTTAAGGTTATTCAAGAGTCTTTATTGAATGTTTTAACTTCATTTAAGGCTCAAGTTTCCAGTCAAGTTCAGTTAAGAGTTTCAAGTTGAGTTCATTTCTCAAAGTTATTAGGGAACTATGTATTCCCAAGGAAGTTTTAAAGAAATGTTTTTACATTTAAACAAGGTTGGAAACTGAGATTTCCAAAAGAGCATTCGGGCTAGTTTTTGAGTAATTATCTCATATTAGCAGGAAGAAATATGTTTTAAAAACATAAGAGCCAGTACATTTTTGGGAGTAGTATCGAGCACCGAATTGGGGGAGCGTTCAAAGAACCCACAGCCCCCATAAAACCATGTTAGCCACCATGGGTAGAAAGGGATCATACTTTTTAGATGAATCCTTTTCAAATTAGACTAGTGGATCCATTAGGCAATTCAGTTCTTACACCTTTGGTCGGGTATACGATGCTCTGGCAGCGTGAGGTCGATCGCTGTATCATCACTATAGCTCTCATGTGATGGTTGTCGGTTAGAGAAACTCCCACAGCAGTTATTGTATTACCCTACTCAGAAGCTATTGTATTTATATGTACATCAGTTCATTGTATTTCTATATACATTTCAGGCTTATTGTATCTTTGTATACACACAGAGTTTATAGCATGTTTTAAACATTATTTCTTTATATCGCACTTGTTTTAAAATTTGTCTTATATTGAGAGAAGTCAGTCAGGTTGAGTTAAGTTGAGCCAGGTAAGTTATTTCAGTTTCTCCCAAATTTCCTTCTAGCCTTTGTTGCTTAGTTTCCAGCTCGCATACTCGTACATTCCATGTACTGATGCCAATTGGCCTGCATCTTATGACAATGCAGATACAGGGACCCCAGATCAGCTTCCTGCACGTCGTTGATTCAGCTGAGCACTCCAGAGTCAGTGGTGAGCCTCCTTGCTTTCCAGAGGACTAGAATTTCTCCGGGCTCAAAGAGATGTGGATATCACTTCTTCATATCCTCCTCAGCTTCCCAAGTAGCTTCTTCAACAAACTGGTTCCTCCAAATGACTTTGACTGATGCTACTTCCATAGTCCTCAACTTGCGAACTTGGCGATCTAGGATTTAAACAGGAATCTCCCCATAAGACAAGCTATCATTGATACCAATATCATCAGTTGGTATGATAAGTTAAGGATCTCCCATGCACTTCTTCAACGTAGAAATATGAAATACCGGATGAACCGTTGCCAACCCTTGAGGTAGCTCTAACTCATAAGCTACATTATCAACCCTTTTGGATATTCTGTAAGGGCCAATATACCGGGGACTAAGCTTCCCCTTCTTACAAACTCTCATAACACCGTTCATGAGTGAAACTTTCAAGTATACCCAATCATCTACTTTAAACTCTAACTCCCTTCTCCTAACATCAGTGTAGGATTTCTGACGACTTTGCGTTGTTTCACTACAAGAAAAATGACCTTTAGCGAAAGGAAATATCGTCGCTACAAGTCCAAATCTGATCGTTAAAGGTCTATAACGACCAGTCAAAAATTGGTTGTGACCAGTCGTTAAAAGCTCCGTCGTTAAAGGATAACGACCGGATTGCATGTCCGGTCGTTAAATAATATTTAACGACACCAATTAATCCGGTCATTACACATGCTTATAACGACCAAATTCCCCTTCATTGATGGTCATTTGGTCGTTAGAACCTTCAAGTAAAAAAACAAATTAGAGGTGTTATAACTAATTTTAGCGGCCAGAATTCCTGTCGTTGATTACAATACTTTTTAACAATCAAATTTCCTGTCACAAATTTCGATTTAAATTATTACATTTAATTTGTAGTTGTTATCTTTTCCATCATTTCTAAAAAGAACTAATATGATCAGTTCATATAAATTCTTTTCACATCCAATTGAAAATTTGATATAAAATTATATTGTTAATAATAAAGAACACATTGATTTAATTACTAAAAACTTATATGTTCGACACAATATCTAAAAAAAAAGCATACACGTTCAACATAATAAAACATGTGTTCGACATCTATAAAATCCTAGAAATTAAGAAAATGACATTAAGAATAACTACAGAAAAAGTCTTTGCACCAACAATAAAAATATAATATTCTTTGCTGCACACTCCACATTATCTTTCACATGATCTTGTTCTTTAATCCTCAAAATCTTCATCTGTCAAAACAACAATTTGAAGTAAATTAATTAGTAACGGAAAAAAGTTTGAACTTAAGGATTAATTCTCTTGAATAGTTCCTGATCTATTTTCTAATGTATACAACTAGAAACATATTTATAGTTCTAGTTCATGAATTCTAGATATTTTCTCTACCCAACCTTCTACATTGAGGATCTCCACTGGCAGCCAGCAAGAGTTGTATTACTTTCACATTAACATCTCATACAGAGGGTGGTTGGTGCCTCCTCATTTAAATATTTATTCAAGTGAATGCTTCCTCATACCCCACCTCTTTCACAAAACCTGGGCCTCTTTCCAGAGTAATGGAAGGAAAGAGAGAGATTAAAGTGGACAGACATGAACACAACACACATTAAAGTGCTTCAACAAAGAGAATGTAAATATACTAACATCAAATAAAGAAGACCAGAAATCCTAGTCCTAGTACTAGTACTGAAAGTTGAAGGAAAGAAAACATAGATAAGTTGTTGAAATGGAGAATGCAAGTGGATCAGATGGAACAAGCTTGCAGCTGGATGATAAGCAGGAAGTTAGAAAACTTAAACAACTAATTACCATGGTGGAGAATGACACAAACATGATCAAATATATTTAAAGTTGCAGGGCAACAGAGAAAGGGTAATGTGGAAGTGTGTGATGTTTGAGATTAACTACTAATACTACAATAATAAAGGGCAAATTATATTGACAATGATATTATAGAGGACAAAGTCATACAAGGGACCTAGTCAGAGGAGAGATTTTCATTTTCTACCAACAACATATACAGAACAATAACCATATTGATACCTACTTTTACATTTGAAGATGTTATAACAATCTCATTGGTATATACAGAACTGAACATAAAATCAATCTTTTAGCTTTGTGGATATTATAACTAAAGTGATATACAGAAATGCTAGAGTGAGAATGCCAGAATATACAGAATATTTAAGATAACACAATGCACTAAAGAAAAATAGGTAACTCATAGCACAACTGCAATAACAAAGCCCTTATCAACGAGAAGCAACATCACTTCATTCACACACAATACACATCATGTAATAATAACTAATAGTATGTTTACTAACCTGATGGAATTGATGGAACTGATGAAGACTGACGTATCACTATATTTTCAAGGTGTTCATATTTACTCTCTAGAATATCCATGCATTTTTGTAGTGATTCCTTTTCTTTTTGAGTTGTTTTCAGCTCTTCCCACAATGCAGCCTTTGAGGTGGTACCGCCTTTTAACTCCTTAGTTGTTATTCCACCACCAAATCCAACTACGTGACTTTTGCATTGAGGTCCAAAGCACCTTTCCACTACCTCAATATTAGTAAGAGATGGTTCAGATTGTACAAGCTCGTGAATTTCAGCCTATAAAATATAAGAATATTTAAAATAATGCAATGCACTAAGTAAGAGTAAGGATGTTAAATGAAATTAAAATTGATATAAGCATACATATTTTTCAACGGTTTCAGGTTCGACAAGCTCATTTCCCTTCTTACGTGTCTCAAAGAAAATAGTTGTCATGTTTGGTGGATTACCATCTTTGCCTCCCTTCACGATTAAAAAATAAGTCATAAGATATTTTATAGAAATAGGAGAGGTTTCTTTATAGGTTTGCACAATTTATTTACCATTTCGTAAACAATCTCTCTAATAGGACTGCTACCCGTACGATGAGGCATACACAACTTAGACCTATTGACTGAGTTTCTTGTACTTGCGTCTTGCATTAACAACACACCAACTGAAATTATCACAATCCTGTTTAATGATTCTATATTTAATGTGTACTTTTAAGCTCAGTGGGAAGAGGGTAAAAGAGAATAGAAGCACAAAAAAACACCATTGCAATTTTCTTTGGTAGATCTTGTGGATAGAAGACATCAAAAAAATTTATCGAAATCAAAACTCAATTTGAACATGGTATAAATTATTCCAAAAAACTAATCATATGTGACTAGAAATAAAATGATATTTGTTAGTAACTATATGAAGTCTTACCTTATATTTCTCAGATAAAAAATATTCCTTGACCAACCATTCCCAATCACTCTTCTCTACTCCCATCGGCACATCTTTAAGAACCTCGTGCAATGATTTAGATTTCACATTCTTGTGCAATGATCCTCGCCAGTTATTCCAAAGCTTTCTCATATGTTGCAAAACATTATCTTTTTGATCATTCATGTCATCACTGTCAAACTTCTCCTAAAATAGAAAAAATACCATCAAAATCTCTTGAATAAGGGAAAACAAGGCATCAAAGTATAGATCACCCAATAGGTAGTAACCTAGAAATTTTAGGAACAGAAATCAAAATTTCAAATAAATAACAACCACAAGTTGTCTGTTTAAAACCTATAGCTTACTCACATCACTATTGTATAGTGTTTGAAATAGCATTAAGAGTAAAATAGCGACACAAGCGAGTGGCCTAAAGCATGACGTGAAGGAACAGAAACTACTATAATAGAATCCTAGCAATCCGATCTTGCTGGAGAAGAAATTGAACTTAGCATAAATTTTAGGAGATCACTAAGCTTAGCTAGTTCAATTATATTACAGAGAAGTAAAGCCACATGGATTTGACCAGGTAATGACTGTACACGTTTATTAATCAAGGTTGGGCAAGGACAAATACATCATGATCAGGAGAGATAATAGATGAAGTTTTTGTTAGTTATCTCTAGTCTCTATGTTATGTGATTCATTAGTAACATAATCTTTCTTCTGCTTGAAAAGAAAGTAAGCCACAACAGTAGCATAACTTAAAAGGAAGTGGCTAATGGGTGAAAGAGTGAAAAAACCCCAAGGACTTTTTAAGTGACAACCTTTAACAATGGCTCAACAGTCTGATGGTTTTGGTTGTTTATTCTTTAAGATGCTTCATGTATTGTAGTGGATGGAGATACTTTTCATGTTGTACATGACATTTTCAGAATAGGGATGTTGTTGAAATAAGTAAATGCTACCATAATTTTAACTACCCCTAAGGTCTCAACATTGGCGAATGTTAGTCAATATAGACCTACTTCATGCTATAATATGATCTACAAGTGTATATCCAATGTGTATTCAACTAACAAACAGAGATTTATGGAGATACAGTGAGAAAGAATAAGATTTTTGTTGATCAATGGAAAAAAGAGTTGTGGAGGAAAGTTATAGGTGGCTGGGTATTAGTAGCTCAGGCAAAGTCAAGGAAAGTCTATAATGGATCAACCAATAACACTGGACCAAGATCAAGAAGTAGATTATGGCAGGGCAGTTAAGGAATTATGATTTACTCCATATTACATAACAAAAATTAAAGAGTCATTAAAGACAGAAGTACAACATATACAATTTAATACCAAAGAAAGATTATCAATAGTGAAAACCGCCAAGAAGGCCAGGTGTATCCTCCATCAAACATTTAGGTCCTCAAGTAACAGTTAGTGTCAACTCAATACTTAACGAGGTACATATCAATACACTGCTATGACTGAGAAATGTCCAAATTTTGTTAAGATGAAGGTTACACATTGAAATTATAACATAAAATTGAATAACAAAAATTGATAGTTTTTACCAACTGCAGAATCATATTAACTATAGCCACACTAAACTAATAATATTAACATCCAAAGGAATTACAGTGGAAGAATAAAGTTAACTTTTCAAAAGCCTCTTATTAGCAGGTAGTGGCAAGAGATTTAACTATCAAATAGGCTAACGAGAAAAGACGAAATGTGAGAATTTTTATCTATCCATTGAAACTGAGTAACTATACTTTGTTGTTAAAGGAGAAGGAATGTGAAATCAAGAGTCATGTTTCAAACTAAAACATCCAATACTTTTTGAAAAGGGATTCTTGACAGTTATCAGTAAAAAGAAGAGATAGATGTGTTGTAATCCTTACAGTAACAACTGCCCACATGTGCTCAAGCTTATTCTCTTCAATGTCCATCCATGAGTGTACCCGGAGTGGACACATATTACGATCATGAACTATCAAACCCAAGTGTCTCGTAAATGAGGTGTGATTCTGCCCGACGACTTGATTTTGATAGAAAGTGACTTTTAATTTTTCTCCAGGTCTCAATCGCAAAACATTCTTACAAATATTTGTTCCCCTCACATTCTTTGTCCTTTCTGTTTCACATGGACCTGCAAAATCTATAGTAAGGAAAACCAAACAAGAAGTTCAATGCCACTGTAGCACAAAGTGAAGAATGAGACAACTGGGACATACTTGAATCTAAATGACTGGTATAAGGAGAGTTCTATAGAATTTGTTGGTCTCCTAACTTCTTTTAAAGATCTTATTAACAGTGAGGATAGCTTGAAATGGAAGGGGAAACAATTTGGTCTTTTCACAGTGAAGTCTTGTTACTCTTAGATTCTCAGGGCCTATGGAAGCGAGGCAAGATAATGTTCTAGCTGCTTTATAGGTAACAATGCAGAAACTATTAGAAAATACATAAAAGACAATACATACTAGTTTCAATTCCTTCAACATCTTGTACCACTTCAACCACTTTTTTTGCTTTTCTAGATTCAAACAAACCTGCAAAACTAACTGTAAGTCAAAATACCTAAGAAATCAATTCAGCTAACTAAAAAAAGTTACAAAAATAAAATAAAATAGTAGTATCACTTCTTTGATCTTGCCGAGACACTTCAGTCACTTTTTTAGCCTTGTCAAATTCAAACAGACTTGTAAATTTTGATGCAAGTCAATTGAAATAAGAAGTTCATTCCCATTACTAACAAGAAGGATACAAAGGAAATTAAATAAAGCAAATAAAAGCAGTGGTGTAGGTGAAATAGCCCATAACAATAGTGACATAATCTCAAAGGAAAAATGCACAACATAGAATCACAAGGAAGTAGTAGTCAATGAAAAGAAGAATAAATTGAATAACACTCAGGATAATAATGTTGACAATAGTCGCAACAAAAAACTGGTATAATTCAAACAAGCTTCTAACTTAGCAGAAATGTTCCTACTACAGAGAAGTCAGGCAAACTAGATCAGGCTTGGAGATGCAAACACAAGGTATTTTTACCTAGTTATTAAACAGAGACAATTGAAGCAAGCTATTGAAAAACAACTGGAAATATTGAAACTTCTTAATGCAAAGGATGTTAGGAAAGTTGTGTGTAGTATTGATATGAAAAGCAGTCCTAGTCCTGATGGCTATGGTAGTGATTTCTACAGAGAAGCTTGGGATATCATGGGAAAGATGTTGCTAAAGAACTGTTGGATTTCTTCTGGAATGGTCAGTTACTAAGACGGATAAATGTTATTAATATTTCCCTTATCTCGAATGTCCTTGCTCCTGAAAATGCTAGTCAGTGCAGACCTATCTCGTGTTGTATTATGATATATAAAGTCAAACTAATTTGTCAAAAAATAAAATATGTGTAAGTTACTTGGTAGTAGAGAATCAATCAACTTTTGTTCAAGGGAGATCTATGGTCCACAATGTCTTAATATATCATGACTTATGAAGGCATTACAATAGGAAAACTAGTCTCAGATGTTTGATGAAGATTGATCTCCAAAAAGCATATGACATGCTAAGTTAGAAATTTTCGAGGAAGCTTTACTTGGTTATGGGTTTCCAGATGGCTTTGTGAAGTTGATTATGATATGTAACACCTCCAATGTATTCTGTTATGGTGAGTGGGGTAGAAAATGGTTATTCCAGGAAAAATGAGGAATACGACAAGGGGACCCCATGTCTCCCCTGCTATTTATATTGGTTATGGAGTCCTTAACTACGGCCTTGAAGATTATGAGGGGCTTACCAGACTTCAGATTTCATCCAATGTGTAAAAAAGTTAAGCTTACAATATGTTTATTGCAGGAACACTGCTTATGGAACTCCTTCTAATTTAAATATTATCGGTTTCACAATGGATACTTTTCCTGTAAGATATTTGGGCCTACCACTTTCCTCTAAGAAATGACGCAAACTGGAGCCATTAATTAGCTTGAAAATTAACTCAAATGATCAAGAATGACTATGGAAAGATGCTATCATATGCTAACATATCTATTGCAGATGGAAGCAAGGCAAGATAATTTTTTGACTGCTTTACAAGTAACAACAAGAAAATATTACATAAAAGAAAATACATACTGGTTTCAGTTTCCTTAGCACCTTGAGCCACTTCAAACACTTTTTTTGCTTTTCTAGATTCAAATGGACCTGCAAATTTAAGTGCAAGTTATAAAAACTAACAATTCAATTCAACTAACAAAAAAAAGTTGCACAAATAAAATAAAATACTAGTATCACTTTTTTGAGCAAATCGAGGCACTCCAATCACTTTTCTTGACTTATCAAATTCAAACGCACCTGCAAATTTTGATGAAAGTCAACCAAAATAAGAAGTCCATGCCCATTATTAATACCAAAAAGAATACAAAAAAGATTAAGTAAAGAAAGCAAAGAAAAATTTCTTGATCAAATATATTAACTGGACTAACTCTTTTTCAAATTATCACTTCTTTGAGCATCTCGAGTAACTTCTGCTTCTTGAAAGAGGGTGTCATCATCTTCCATTGGATAAAAATTAGGAGGCACAGGGATACTAGTCTTTGCTGACTTATTTCGACTAGAAGTTGTTGTAGTACTTCTATTTTTGTCAATCAGAGTCGATTTTTCAACATTAATCCCTAAGGTTTGTCCTCGAGCCATTGCACCACTAATCAAAGTGTATTGATTCATTTCAGCTCCTTGATGGAAGGGAGCATTGTCTTCCTTTTCATCAAAACAAGGATGCACATGGAAACTATTGTTTGCTAGCTTATTCAACTTAGAAGTTGTGGCATTGTAACTTCTATTTTTGGAAATCGAAGTCCTTTGTTCAGCATTAACTCTTGTAGTGCTCATAACTTTCAAACTTTGACCTAGTCCCTTTGGTAAGGCACCAGGCTGAATGAGTCCATGCTTGGGAATTTTTGAAGCTTGTCCCATTTCATACTTCAGAGTTTTTGAGGGATTCATGTCAACCTAATACAAAATAAAAATAATAATAATAATAATCAAAAGATCAAATAGGTAAGGAAGTTTTTCATAAGATGAAATATTAACAGAAAACACATTCAGAAAAAGACACATGTACATGTAACACAGGTTCCTCGCATGAACCATTACTACTTTAGTAAAATCAAGGTAACATTAAAGACCAAGATTATTAAACAAATTTTCACAGAAAATACTATAAGAATCATTACCATAAGAAATTAATAAAGTAAAAGCAAGCATGATAAAGCTGCAAACCTTAATGAGTTCTTTTTCTTTTCATTTGTGTAGAGTTATCTAACTCTTCTAAGTCATCATCCTTTTTTTCCAATATATCAAAATAATCACGAGGTTGAACATTTTGAACTATATGCCAATCTTTATTCGAATGATCGATAACATAAAATACTTGTGATGCTTGGCTGGCTAATACAAATGGCTCATTTATTTTCAAACATCGCCGACTATTAACATTTACAAAGCCATATTCATCCATTTTAACTCCCTTCTTCTGATCATACACATCGAACCATGTACATTGGAATAAAATCACTCTTCTCTCCCCAACAAATTGTAATTCAAGAACCTCGGTTAACTCGCCATAGTAATTCATATGTTTTTGCTCTTCACCGGTCTCACCTACTACAACTACCCCACAATTCTGAGTTTTCAAATATTTATCATACTCTTGCACATGAAACCTATATCCATTAACAATATGGCCTTTGAATCTTGTCACATATGGTAGAGGACCACATGATAACGATAGCAAATCTGTTATTATCTTACTATCATCATGTTTGTACAACTCTGCAACCTAACAACATCAAATACCCTTTTAGAAAACAATATTTACATACTTGATTTAAGAAAATTGATTAATTTCTACTCACCTTCTTTTGTAACCAACTAATGAATTGTCTATTCCACTCCACATCTGAACTTTGTTGAGAGGCCTCACTATGAATTTGTGAAAATTCTCTACAATGAATTGAAGTTCTACATGTTATTTTAAGTTGAAATATGGACAAGATAGAAGTAAATTATTAGATTTAATCAATACTTACTCGAGAAATGGTTGAATTTCATCACAATTCTTCAAAATATAAAAATGTGCCTCCTCCAAATCATGTGAATCAATTTTGTCTGGTGAACTACCCTTTAAACTTTTTCCAGGCTCACAAAATATGGTTAAACCACCATCAGATTCAATTACCCCACCATCATAATTTCTCTCTGGACAATTAAACTTTGTCTTTATTGTATTCAAATACCTTGAACATAATATCATACATTCAACTGCTAAATATCCCTCTACAATAGAACCTTCAGGGTGAGCCATATTACCAATAAAACACTTCAAAAAATGTAGGTATCTCTCTATTGGAAACATCCGTCGATATTGAACTGGTCTAGCAATCCTAGCTTCATTAGGTAAATGAATAGACAAGTGCACCATGACATCAAAAAAAGCAGGAGGGAACACCTTTTCTAACTTGCATAGTGTTTTTGGTATTTGGGCTTCTATTTGTTCTAACTCCTCTATGCTCAAACATTTTGCCCCAAGAACTTTGAAAAAAATAGACAACTCAATAAGTGGTTCAAACACATATTTGCAAAGCATACCACACAAGGCAAGAGGGAGTAAATGTTGTAGAATTATATGACAATCATGACTTTTTAATCCCGAAATTTTTTTATCCTTAAGGTTGACACATTGAAAAATATTTGAGGAAAATCCATCTGGGACCTTTAAATTCTTCAAAAAATTGAATTTTTTTTGCTTCTCTTCAACAGAAAATGTGTAAGATGCTGCCGGCAACTCATATTCATCTCCATTTTGTATTGGATGCAATTCTTTCCGTATATTCATTTCTTGTAAATCCAACCGAGTACTCAATGTGCCTTTTGTTTTCCCTTTGATATCTAAAATTGTCCCCAAAATATTGTCACATATATTCTTCTCAATGTGCATCACATCAAGATTATGTCGCTACAATAAAGCTTTTCAATATGGAAGATCAAAGAATATACTCTTCTTATTCCAGTTATCACCCCTTTTCTTATGCGATATTTTAATCTTTATCCGTGGATCCTTTGTTAATGGCAACCCATCTAAATCAGCAACTTGATCAAGTATATCATCACCAGACAACATTTCTGGTGGTAGCCTTGCTCAACAGTGTTATCAAATGACACTTTATCATTTCTCCATTTGTGATTAAGAGGAAGATAGCGCATGTGGCCCATATAACACTCTTTTTGGCCATTGTTTAGCCTTGTAGAGCAAGTTTTTTTAATGCAACATGGGCAAGCAAGTTTTCCTTTTGTACTCCATCCAGACAAATTGGCATATGCTGGAAAGTCATTAATGGTCCACAACAAAGATGCATGTAACTTAAAATTCTTTCTAGTTGATGCATCGAGTGTCTCTACTCCAGTTTCCCATAATTCATTCAACTCCTCTATTAAAGGTTGTAGATAGACATCAATTGCATCACCAGGACCATTAGGACCAGGTATAAGCATTGACAAAATAAAATTCTCTTGCTTCATGCAAAGCCAAGGGGGCAAATTATAAGGAACAAGTACCACAGGCCAAATGTTGTAGGGAGTTCTCGACATTCCAAATGGTTGGAAACTATCACTAGCAAGTCCAAGTCGTACATTACGAGGTTCAGCTGCAAAAAATGGGTGTAGTTCATCAAATTTTTTCCATGCCATTGAATCAGCTGGATGCCTCATTATTCCATCATCAACTCTTTTGTCATGATGCCATGACATCAAAGGAGATGTCTTTGAGCACATAAATAATCTTTGAAGTCTTGGCTTTAGAGGAAAATAACGTAATCGTGCATGGTATCTTTTTTCCTTTTTTCAATTTTGTTTCCCCACTATGTTTAGCATCCTTCCATCTAGATGCACCACAAACTTTGCACGATTGAAGACAATTATCATCCTTCCAATACAACATGCAATCATTCTTACATGCATCAATTTTCTTACAAGAAAGCCCAAGATCTAGAATTACCTTCTTTGCCTAATAATATGAATCTGGCAAGTTTGTTCCATCAAACAATAAATCATCTTTCAAAAACTTAAATAGCATTGTAAATGACTCATTACTCTAATGACCAATCCTTTTAAGGTGAAGCAATTTAATCAAAGTAGAAAGTTTAGAAAATTTTGCACTTTCATATAATGGTAGATCAAGATCTTTCAATAACCTATAAAATCTTTTTGCTTCAGCATTTGGTTCCTCCTCCCGAAGATCATCACCAGTACTATTACTCATATTATCTCCATCAAAATCGGGGTACAAATCTCTTAGCAACCCATGTATTTCATCCTCACCGTCATCCTCTTCAATGTCATTATCATCTATAAATTCAAAATATGATTGTGCTTCACCTAACATCTCCCCATGGTGATACCAAAAAGTATAACTTGGTATTATCCCATGTACTATTAAATGTGACCTAACTACAACACGTGTTCTAGAAGTTGCATTACCACATTTAATACATGGACAACGGATCGACATTAGTTCTCCTAATTTTGTAAAAGCATAATCCAAGAAATTCTCTACCCCATCTATATAAGCATTAGCAAGTCTATCGTTAATAAGTTTCATCCATTGCTTATTAGGTGCCATAATCTTCATGCATGTAAAATAGATATAACAATACTTTAGTATAACAACCAGGTACTCAAAAGATGGTAAAAAAAGTTACACAAATTTGAATAGTCAAATTACATGGCAAAAATCTAGCAATTCAAGAAAATTCAACATATAAATAGTAAAAGACCAAATATTTCAAAATAATAACTTTTGAATGTACATTCTAAACATCAATAATATGTTTAGTTATTTATAAAAATCTTGTGTAAATGATTTTATTTCCCCAATAGACATCATTAGCTCCCTCCTATTAGTTAAACAACTTTGAATTTTAGCTATAAGTTTTTAACTCTCAAATCTCAATTATTTTTTTGGCAATTCTGAAAATTATCAACTATTTTCTTTGTGGCTATCTTGCATCTCCAAGATAACTATTAATACAACCTCTTACTTCTTAAAAAACGTTAGGAACTATAATGTAAATCTACTTATGGTTACTCTTTTTCTTGAATGTATGGCAGAATAAACTTTGCAGATGATTTTAAAGCAAATGAGGGAATCAAATAGTGATTACATGAGAAATATACCAAGATTTGCTTGCAACTAAACTCCAAAATAGTGACCAAGATATTGACAACATATGTTATTTATGTAAAATTCACAGTTCATTTGAAATTCTTGAAAAGTTGGAAAACTCATCAAGATGATCTGGTCTATAGTCTCTACATTTATGATTAGGAACTGAATATACATTCACAACAAATTTATAAAATTACAAACAAGGTTAGATAAGTCCTATAATCTGATCCCATTATATTTATAGAAGAGTATGTAAAGACTAAAGAAAAAAGGTGAGGTATTTATATTTTTTTGTTTGTAGCATTTAAATTTTCTTACAGTTCTACAATTTTTTATTACATGTATTGAACACATTAAAGTTTGGACAGTGGTAGTTACAATTACTCAAAAATCGATGGAACACACTAAAAGATCGCAACCACCAATACCTCTTAAGAAATGGCCGATAAGACCAGATTAAATAACATAGCAAAAGAAATGACCAAAAAAATTTGGACAAATACATAAAATATTTTCAAAAACATATTAGTAAAGAAGAAAGGCTTAGAAAAAAAAACATACCTTACAAAACAAATCAACACAGAGCCTTCAAAAGAGTAGTTTTGCAGTCACTTTCAATAGCAAGAAGCACCACAGATAGATTTAGAATTGAAGTCTACACCAACCGAGAAAGAAATAAGCGTAAATGAGATGCACTTCATAGAAAAGAAAATATGAAATGAAACAAAGAGCCTACAAAAAAATCAACCAGCTACATGAAATCAGAGAAATAATTTTAGTATAGTCTTTCCAATGCTATGTGTATTGCCTAATTTAAAAGAATTTATCCATTTTCTAAGAAACAAAATACATAGGAAGCAAATTAAGAAGGATGTATGAACCCTGAATGCAACATATTAATTCTCAACAGTAATTAATGTTAATTCTTAACTCCTATTCAATTTGAAAGTATCTACACAAGGAAAAGATCATACAGAAGAACAAGGTTAGACAGAAAAAATAGATTGTGTAGTAATTGACTACAACATTAACAAATGTGAAGGCATTCGCAAAACAACATGAAGAATCAGGGGAAATAATACTACTTTTTGGTGTATAACGTGTTCCGAATGAGATCATGGAGATGTGAAAACTTAAATGCCCATTTGTTACCCATAGGAGAAGGTTTATTGGTGACTACTCACTAGAATAACACAGAGAGGCAGTGACTTTGGAGTTTCAGGGGAAAATGAATCATTGAATTGTCAATTGAAGGTGATGTATACTCTGAAAATGAACATGTATTCACAGTTAGATCTTCACATGAAAAACCTCTTTTAACATAGGTATTGATTTAGTACTATTTGATAGATTGTAGAATATACAATACTTTTCTCACATCTAAGATGATATTAAACAGAGACATGGATTTTTTTAAATCCTAAACAGGCTATGCATTTTGAACTGTAAATATATAGAAGAGTTTAATCATGCTAATAGTAGCACATACTGTTAAATTTTTGAAAGTAGACCTAGCCTAAGCCATGGAACCACATGAAGCTGTCTTAAGCAGACCCAAAATTACAGAAGTAGATTACAGGGGAGTGGAGTCAATCCAAGCAGGGCAGAACCATGTATTATAAAAATGTCATCAACTTAACGATAATGCAAGGAAATGTTACACTGTAAGCATTTAATGTAACTTAACAATAATGTAAGAGCCTGAACCAAAGAAATATGTATTTTCTTTGAATGACTGGACAATACTCAAAGAGCTACTCCTAGTTCAAGAAAAAGGAAAAAGAAAGGCAATATTACAACCTCAACTCCATGTGTACATCAAAATGTTGTTGTGACTCGTTATCAAATCATGAGTTATTTATTGCTTAACCAAGAAATGGCTTTGAGAATGAATCTTATTCCCACGGTAGAAAAATTCAAGATGTATACTTGTACATGTAGATACAGATCATAATCATAAAGTAATAAAGCAACACAGATAGAACAAACCCAATAAGACTAGGGCGAAATTTTCAACAGACTTAGATGTGACAAAGCTAATATTTTGTAAGTTATTGTATTAAAGTTACAATAGCTTATCAAAAAGATGATATATAGAATTCCTCCTTGCTACATTTTTTGTAAAGATTGTAGTGTCCTATGTACATAAAAGGTCAGGTCCTCGGCCACTCTCGTTGTTATTAAAAAGTTAGTATTTTGAACTCATATTAGTGCTACAACTACTGTGTTTTGACTAGAACAACAAAAAAAATAAAGAAAATGGAAATAAGGAAACCTAATCTCCACAGTTTACACAAAAAAATGTATCATATTTTAAGGTAGAATTACACTAGTGAAGGATAATGAAAATTTTGTCCTGGAAATTATCAGATTTCAGATTGACAAATTTATTCAATAATTATCACTGTTGCGACTTCTTTTATTATCAATCGAGGCAACTGCAGAAAGTACACACAAACATATGTTGGAAATGACTAGTATACATAATTTAAGATCATGTACACCAAAAACCTATTGAAAACAACTAGATTATTCATAAAGAATAAACATAAAATTGGGCAAAATCAGAATTTTCACCTAACAATTCATAGTCAAAACAAAAGAACATACTTTAAAAAGAAGGGAACTCCAAGAAGATGCGAAATTATTGTCACACACAGCAAAGAACAACAACAATCAGGTGAAATTTAGAGTAAAAACCGAAAGTTGACTTATGCAATTAGAAAAAAATGGTGTTGATTTCCTTTATAAGAGTTTGAACAGATACCTAGAGTTAAAGGTACCAGAATATTCGTGGTCTGTTTTGCTGATTTTTCTCCAACAAATCAACTCTCTGAGTTATCTCCCTTATGTATCTCACTTTCTAGCATAACACAGAGCAAAGAACAACAACAATCAAGTGAAATTTAGAGTAAAAAATGAAAGCTGACTTCTACAATTAGAAAAAAATGGTGTTGATTTCCTTTATAAGAGTTTGAACAAATACCTGGAGTTAAAGGTACTAGAATTTTCGTGGTCAGTTTTGCTGATTTTTCTCCAACAAATCAGTTCTATGAGTTATCTACCTTAGGTATCTCACTTTCTAGCATAAGAGAAGGACGATGTGTTGAGAAACTGCCGCATCTCTTCGAAGTGGGGGAAAAGGTGGCATGCATGGTGCAAGTCTGTTAGCGGAAAAATCGAGAAGATTGTTCATCATCTCTCTGAAGCTCGATGTTTTCTCACGGAGGGGTGGGGGTAATGGGAGACCTAGTTCTGATGGGTGGGTGGATAGGGTAATAGAGGATAAGTTATTTGTTAAAAATAAATAAATTGTTAAATATAAAAGGGTTAAAATAAAATGGGTTGTTAATTAAAATAAAACTTTGTGTCATTAGTTTATTATTAATGTGTGGGTATTAATTTTCTTAAAGTCCGGATATTGTCCTTTCGTTAATATTATATTAAAATTGCCTTTTAACGACGGGAAAAAAATTGTGACGGAATATATATACCTATAACGACTGGATTTATATTCTTTCGTTAAAATTTGGTCGTTAAAAATCAATTTTGTTGTAGTGTTTTCAACCTCTCTTGAATGACTTTCACCTTCTCCATAGCTTGACGAACGAAGTCTGGTCCTATCAACCCAACTTCAAACCATCCAATAGGAGATCTGCATCTTCTCCCATAAAAAGCTTCATAAGGAACCATTTGGATGCTACAGTGATAACTATTGTTGTAAGTGAACTCAATGAGAGGTAGGTGATCATCCCAATTCCCCTTGAAATCAATCACACATACCCTCAACATATCTTCTAAAGTCTGAATAGTGCGCCCTGCTTGACCATTTGTATGAGGATGAAAGGTAGTACTTAGGTCCACCTTTGAACCCAAGCCTTTCTGAAAAGATTTCCAAAACTGTGCAGTAAATTGTGCACCTCTGTTTGAAATAATCGAAATTGGCACCCCATGAAGTCTGACTACCTCTTGGATTTACAACTTGGCATAGTTCTCTGTTGTATGGGTAGTCTTTATCGGCAAAAAGTGGGCTGATTTTGTCATTCTATCAACAATCATCCAAATAGAATCATGTTGCTTGCAAGACCGTGGTAAACCTGTGATGCAGTCTATATTGATCATCCATACGACCGGGCTTTTGATTCTCTACCTTAACATATTGGCAATTCGGACACTTAGCAACAAACTTTGCAATGCCCTTCTTCATACTACTCCACCAATAAACTTCTCTCAAGTCATGATACATCTTTATGAAACGCGGATGAATGAAATATCTAGAGCTATGAGCTTCCTCCATGATCCTTTCTTGGAGTTCATCCACCCTTGGTACAGAAACCTACCTTGATACCTCAATACACCATCTTCCCCTTGTTAAAAAGACAATACTTTTTGCTTATGAGCATTTGCCTTCAATTCAAGCAAAATACTTGGTCTTGCTTCTCTTTTACTTCTGACACTAATGATGATTCAGCCCCATTCATAACCACTACTCCTCCTTCTGTAGATCCATTAGTCAAACTCCCAATCGGGCAAGTCTATGCACATCTCTTGCTAGCTCTTTCTTATCTTTCTCAAAATGGGTGGTACTACCCATAGACAACATGCTCAAGGCATCAGCAAAAACATTAGTCTTACCTGGGTGGTAAAGAATACTCATGTAATAATCCTTGGGTAATTCTAACCACCTCCTTTGTCTGAGATTAAGCTCTTTTTGACTAAACACATACTGAAGACTCTTGTGATCGGTGAACACATCCACATGAACACCATAAAGATAATGGCACCATATTCTCAACGCAAATACTACGGCAGCCAATTCTAGATCATGGGTTGGGTAATTATTCTCATGAACTTTCAACTGTCTTGAGGCATAAGATATAACTTTGTCATTCTGCATTAACACACAACCCAAACCAACTCTAGACGCATCAGAATATACAACAAAGCCTTGCGTGCCTTCTGGTAAGGTCAATACTGGGGCAGTAATCAACCTCTTTTTAAATTCCTGAAAGCTTTTCTCACAAGCTTCAGACCATTAAAACTTCACTATTTTCCGAGTTAACATGGTCAAAGGGGATAAAAAATATAAGAACCCTTCTTCGAACGTTCTATAATTGCCAGCCAAACCCAAGAAACTCCTAATATCAGTTGGAGACGTCGGTCTGGTTTAATTCTGCACTACCTCTATTTTCTAGGTATCAACTTTAATTCCCTCTCCAAACACAATGTGTCCTAAGAATGCCACAGACTCGAGACAAAACTCACACTTAGAGAATTTGGCATATAACTCTCTATCTTTTAAAGTTTGGAGGACTACTCTAAGATGACTAGCATGATCTTCTTCATTCTTTGAATAGATGAGTATGTCATCAATGAACACGATAACAAACATATCTAAATAAGGCTTGAATACTCTATTCATAAGGTACATGAACGTTGCAGGTGCATTGGTCAAACCAAAGGACTAACTAGGAACTCATAATGACCATAACAGGTCCTGAATGTTGTCTTTGGAATGTCACATTCCCTTACTCTTAACTGATGGTAGCCTGATATGAGGTCTATCTTAGATAAATAGGTAGCACCCTTAAGTTGATTGAATAGATCATCAATTCTCAGAAGAGGATACTTATTCTTGATGGTAACCTTGTTCAACTGACGATAATCTATACACATCCTAAGTAAACCATCCTTCTTCCTCACAAATAAGACCAGAGCGCCCCAAGGTGAGACACTTGGTCGAATAAAGCCCTTATCAAGGAGATTTTTCAACTACTCCTTCAACTCTTTTAACTCTGCTGGTTCCATTCTACATGGCGTAATAGATATAGGACGAGTATCTGGGAAAATATCTATACCAAAGTCTATCTCCCTCTCGGGAGGGACTCCGGGTAGATCATCTGGAAAAACATCTGAAAACTCACTCACAACTGGAACTGACTCAATAGGAGGACTCGTACTAAGTGATAGACACATCCCTTGGAAAATAACTTTCTCACCTTAAGGTATGAAATAAAATTACCCTTTGGCACTGCTGAACTGCTACTCCACTCTATAACTAGCTCATTAGGAATTTGGAACCTACAAACTCGAGTTCTACAATCAATGGAGGCATAACAGGCATGCAGCCAGTCCATACCTAGAATGACATCAAAATCCACCATGTCTAACTCAACTAAATCAGCCATGGTGTTCTTGTGATTGTTGGAAATGACACAATCACGATATACTCGCTCAGCTAGAATAGACTCCCCAACCGGTGTAGAAACACAAAAGGGTTCACAAAGTTTCTCAGGAAGAATATCAAATTTCATTGCAACATAAGGAGTCACAAAAGATAAACTCGCTCCTGGATCTAGCAAAGCATAAACATTAAGAGTAAAGACTTTGATCATACCAGTGACAACATCTGAAGAATTTTATTACTCTTGACGACTAGTGATAGAACATAGGAGGTTTCATCCTCCGCCAGTACCGAAAGTAGCTCCTCTAGGTGCAGCCCTGCCTGGTGGAGCAACTTATGAAGATTGGGCTTTATTACCCTGATTCTCATTACCTTTCCGGTTCTTGGGGTACTCTTTCATGAAGTGACCCTCTTGTCCACACTTGAAACAACTTGTAGAGCCACCGTGACACTTACATGGGTGGTTCCTGCCACACTTAGCATATGCAGGAGCGCAGTTACCTCATTGTGCCACACTACCTTGAGACTGTGCAGGTCTAGCTTTGAAGTGCTGGGAATTCTGACTATTATACTGACATTTGTTTCTGGGTGCAGGTGCACTAGCAAATGATGGAGCAGGTCCCTTTTTCTTTTGATGAAATGACGAACGGTTCACATTATTTCTCTGCTTCCCAGACTCATTCCCTATTTTCCCTTTCTTGTTTCTAAATTTCTCCCTATCCCTCAGCTTTTCTTCCTCAACTTACTACACATAAACCATCAACCTTGCTATACCCATGTCACCTATTAGCATCGCAGCCTTACCTTCCTTACTCGACAGACGAGACAGCCCAGGAACAAACAAACTCATCCTATTCCTCATATCTGCACCCATCTCCGAAGCATATTGGGAAAGTTGGGTGAACTTTAAGTTGTACTCATCAACACTTAGTGAATCCTGCTTAAAAGTAAGGAATTCACATACCTTTGCTTCTCTCAATTCATGGAGAAAGAAACACCCCAATAAAGACTCTTCGAACATTTCCCAAGTCAAAATTGGTGCTCCCTCAGTTCTACCCTTTTTCCACTGGTCAAACCAAGTACTAGATACATTCTTCAGTTGAAATGTAGCTAGTTCAACTTGCTCAGCATCCTCAGTAGTGCTTGAACCAGTAAAGCTTGGAGGATTCATCCTCAAGAACTCTCGAACCCTCGAAGTATCAGCCTCTTCTTGTCGAGCCCCTCTTTGTTGCCTAATCTGGTTGGTCACAGCCTGACTTAGTATTCGAATTGCTTCCCTAAATTCAGCATTGTTGACCTCTCCATGGGGTTGCACTTCACGTGCATTTGGTACCCTTTGCTCCTCAACGTTACGCCTCACAGGACAACATGTGACAACTCTTCGTGGAGGCATGATTAACTAAAAGACACGCGCAAGCACGAATTAGAAGGAAACATTATAGAGATAAAACACTAACGCATGAAATGAGTATGAAACAAGTGAGATAGTTTCCTAAGTGTTGCAGCCTCATAATTATAGATGTGGCGCGCTTCACACAAATAACTAGGACTCTACAGACACGACTTCATAGACTCCCTAGGACTCTTGAACCCTATTCTATGATACCAAGTTTTTCAATCCCCAAGCCTAAACCCTCAGTGGGACTAGCACTCGAGAATCATTGCAAGCCCCAAGCGAACCCTTGGCATGACTTACTTACTCAGCGGAAGACATAAATAACAGGAAATAGTCTCAAAGGACAACTCATGCAATATCTTTAAGAAATATTAAACTAGCAAAAATGGCAACTAAAGTCTTACCGTATATAACTGAACATGAAAAGACTAAAGAACTATAACTACTCGTGTATAAAGCCTCAAAAACAAAGAGGGATGTCGAGATAAGACCCCCGATCATCCTAACAACTAAACTACTAAAGCAATATAAAAGGATTCCTCTAAAAATCAAGGAGGCTCACCAACTGACTCTAAGTGCTCAATTGGATCAATGAGGCGCTCGATGCTAATCCTAGTTACCTGTGTTTGCAGCATCAAACGATCCAGGCCAAATGGCATCAGTACATTGGATGTACTAGTATGCGAGGGGAATGCTAAACAAGACATAAGCTTGAAAGGAATCTGAAAAGAACACTTACCTTAGCTTTACTCAACTCATGAATAATCAACTCAAATGCAAAGTAAAACAACAATAAAGGTGCAGTTTATTCAAAGCATTTAAAATAGTAGATGTCAACTCAATGTATTAAGGAAATACAAAAGCAACTCAAGTTACATATAAAGTAATATAACATTGTGGAATTTCTCTAACCAACAACCATCACTATGAGCCTAAGTGATGATACAGCATCTCATCCACGCTGCCAGAACTGTCTTATACATTGCCGTGATATAGAACGCCTCAACTAAGTGGATCCACTAGTCTGTGCTAAAAAGCACTAAAGAATCATCTAAAAAGTATGATCCTTTCTACCCATGATGGCTACATGGTTTATGGAGACTTGAGTTATTATGAAATTGCGTCCCCATATCGGTGCTCAATACTACTCCCAAAATATACTCAGCTCATATGTTTTAGAAAACAAAACTCTTTCTATGATTCGAGATAATTACTCAAAACTAGCTCAAGGTTCTCTTGGAAATCGGTGTTTCCTTTCTTGTTTAAATGTGAAAACATTTCAACTCTTGGGAATACTTAGTTCCCGTATAATCTTTGAAGAAATGAACTTAACTCTTACTCTTTACTCAACTCTAAACTCAAACCTTAAAACAAGTTAAAATGTTTGTAAAAGACTTTTGGAAAACTCTATGAACTTCTCTTGACTTGACTCTTAACTTCTCTTAACTTAACTCTTAACTTTGTTTGAATTGAAGTAAGGATTCAAGGCTGATGATCTCATGTTAATGATGATTTTATGATGTTTAGAAGTACCTTAGAGTGTAGAAATTGACTAGAAAATATAGGTACGTTGCTAGGGAACTAGTACGGAAAGAAATGGGAAAAGGTGGAAGAACTGACATCCCTGGCACTCTGAGATGCGCGAGGTGCCAGAGGGTGAATTCCAGGGACTGGGTTAGGGCACTCTGGCTGGCGCGGTGCCCCAGAGCCTAAACTTCAGAGCCCCTATTGGGGTGCTCTGGCTGGTGCGGCGCCCCAGAGCCCAAACTTCAGAGGGGCTCTCGTTGGAGCGGCACCCCAAGTACCTGCCCAGGTGAACTCTAACTTTTCTCCTTCGTTTTTCAACTCTAAACCCTCTAATTTCACTTGGTTATTTCCCCAAACACTTAGAATTAAATATATCCTCAAAATACATAATATTCTACTCGAAATCACACCTAAGTCATGAATCAAACTCAAGAAACTTCAACAACAAGAACCCACAAGATTTCAAACGAATTATCATCAAGAACTCATAATATTTGCGTTCAAAACTACATAATTTCTCTGAATTAAATTATGATTGGCGCGTGGGTGAAATAACCCAACGGTATGTGATCTCACATACCTCGTAGGATTGAATACTTGATTAAATCCACAACCAAAATTGAACGATCTTGACGAATCTTGACTTTTCTTCTCCTTTCTCCTCTTTTCTTCCAATTGTTTCAACTAATATAATTCTGATTAAACCCCAATTAAAATCCTAAAAAAGAAATAAAATAATTGGGTAAGGAAAAGACCAAACTACCCTTCAAAAATCTGGATTAGACTTTCCTTATTTGAACAGCCCAACTTCAAATAGGCATATCTCACTTATACTAACTCGGAATCGCACAAACTTGGTGGCGTTGGAAAGATAATTCCAAGATCTTTCCTAAGGTATCTGGAAGAACACCTAAATCATACTGATCTAGGATTTATGTTCATTTGAAGTTGACCCAAAACTCAACTTAGCTTAACTTGACAAATTTCCAGATTTTTCATTCTTTCCTAAAATGACTGTTTCCAATTCTAACTCTTTCTAGTTCTTTCAAATTGCGAGATGTTACACAATCCTATAAGCTAATTTATGTATTAGATTACATATTCACACCCCTAAGGAGAGGGGGTTTAGCCACACATAACAAAAAGCAAGAAATAGTTACCCAAAAGATGTTTCATCGAAATAACAAAATCTCCAATGCTCAATTCCAAAAGTGAGACTAAAATCTTAAAACCGCAATATCCAAGCTCAAAACCATCTACAAGAATGTTTAATATCATCAAAGTATGTAAAAATCTCTCCAAAATTTTGTAAGACCCTTTTCTCTCTCTTCAAAAGTCAATTTATATGTTTCCAAATAGTCTATTGAGATGGGAAAAGGCTGGTCGCCACCCGTCCTTAAATGCTTCTTCGCGAAAGGTCAACTAGGACGGGGTCCTTTTGCTGGTCGTAAAATGTCTTTAGAGATGGCAACAAAGCTAGTCGCTAGAATACCTTTAGAGACTACTTATCTCGTCCTAAATAGATGATTTCCTTCTTGGAAAATTAGTCATTTTCTGGTCATTAAATCCCTTTAGCGACTAGCAACTAACTTGTCCTAGAATACTCTTTTGGGACGAGCAATTAACCCATCCTAGATTACATTTTTTTATGAGCAACTACATCATCCTAAATTGTTTTTCGCGACAAGAGACACCTCGTCCTAGATGAACCTTTAGGGACAAGAAGTTGTCTCATCCTAGATGAACCTTTTAGAGACGAGAAACTATCTCGTCCTAGATGAACCTTTAGAGACGAGCAAAAATTTTGGTCTCTAGTTGACCATCAATGGTTCTGGATCTTTATATCACAAAAAAATTTATAAGCTTTTTCAATAAATATAAGATTGCTACGATAAATCTTCATACAAAATGCTGACATAAATATAAAAAATAAGTTAGCATCCCATGTTGTTAGTTTCAACATTTTCTTAACGTAAAAAAAAGCTTAGCAAATTAACAATATCCCAAGCGAGGCCACGATTTCAAGTTTGGCATAACTTTCCTAGCAAAATATTAATGGTCTTGTGCTTCTTCTAAACTTTCATCTTAACTTGTAGCTTCAATCTTCACAAAAGAAATCAAAAATTCACCAAGGGCTACCCAAGTATATCAATAATCTGTATGAACGTAAGAAAAAATGATTTAGAAAACTTTGAGATTCATTAACCAAGAATCAAAATCTATATTGAAAACATAAATTCATTCACAGGGGAAACAAGCTGTTGCGGAGGAATTGGACAAGCAAGATATAAATGTTTCAGGAGAAACATCCAGGTTATTTGTGTAGCAGGGAATTAATTATAAATTAAAAGCTAAAAACGTGCACAATGAAACGACTTAATATGGATGACAATATAATGAGAAATCAGTTAGCTAAAAACAATGAAATGAAGCAACCTGGATCTTAGCACAACTAAATGTCGATATCACCTGCAGATAGCTAAGGGAAAGAAAATTGGAACTAAAAAAGATATAACTCTCTTGTACTTGTGAATGAATGAAACCCCTCNCCCCCCCCCCCCCCCGTTCTTCAACAAAGATTACAAGCACTATCTATATATCATATTGCATTACAGTGATAGTATCAAATATAAGAGAACTATATATTGCATTCATAATGATTTTTCTATCACAAAACATTTACACTAAGGAGTATCATTAGAAATATTTGTGCAAAAAGAAAAAGATGTTCGCGCACAGTTGTACAAAAACAAAAAATAGTGGAAAAACATGTGTGTACCACTTTATGTGCAGAAAAAAAAAAAGAACAGTTATATTTTAAACAAAGATCAATAAAAAAAACAAAGCAAAAAGATGTGTGTGCCACTTTACGTGCAGGAAAAAAAAAGATCAGTTATATTTAAAACAGAGATCAACTATGAATGCAATATATCGAACAACCACAACCTCTATAAAGGTGATTTTTTTCACACTCTAGGCTTATCAGAATGACACACGCACCACCGTTGGAGCTCTCCCAGCCGCAGATGGATCAAATTCAAAGCCTAATCTTAATGGGAGTAAAATCCAACAAACTTCATCCATGAATTCAGCATCCAACTCTTTGAAAATTCAAAAAACTGAAGCGATGGTGATAACTATTTCAGAAGGAGAGTTGGAATGGGCAAGAAAAATTATCTCGATCAACCTTAGGTGGATTAATTCAATTAGAAAGGAATGGAGAAAGTGATTTCTCTCTCTAGGGATCACCCACAACATAAATTTCAAAGAGCCCCTATCATCCCAATTTAGAAAATACAGAGTGAAAAGATTTGAGGAAGTGCCGGTGGATCGCAGCTGAAGTGTGTCGATGTTAGACCAACAACGGAGGAGAGTTAGCAAGATTCCAACTCAGGGGAGTATTCGTCGTATCTCAAGGAACATCTCACTGAAATTTTGAGTAATTTTGAAAAGGAATGGTTGTTCTAAATCTCCGACAACAACTCCGAGATACTCATCGAACAAGCAAATGGTTGTTCTAAATCTCAAAATTAATTGAATGGGAAGGAGGATAGCTGACCTGAAAACAACCAGGTCCAAATGGTGAATGGTCTGCAAGGCTCAAGAAATCACAATGAAGAACAGATGGGAACTCATAAGCACTCAAATCATTTGGCACCATCAGGTTCTTCAAATTCTTCTTCAAATTTCTCTTTCAAGATCAAAGCTCAGGATCAATCAAATATCCAAATCAGGAACGATGTGGAACCACGGCATAATCCCTCCAACAAGTCGAAGGGAAAGAATCACATAACTCACATGGAAGAAACTACTGTGACAACTCAGGTAAATCAACTGCCTTTGAATGAATATAAAAATGCTATAGAGGTTGCACAGATCGCATCAACACAGGAAGTAGGGACACCATTACATCTAGAACATAGAGAAAAACATGTCAAATAACACTTCTTAAATATTTTCATCAAAAAATAATTTTTTTTGATAATACCTGCTGATAAATAATCTCTCTAATAGGTTTGCTACCAATATGATGAAACATCTTTAACTTAGCTCGATTTTCTGCATTTCTATTGCTCCTCGCCTGTATTGTTAGGTAAAACTTTCATATCTAAGAAAGCTTATTAACTTCAAAAAAAGTTTCACATCTAAATATCACGATGAGCTGCGAAATGCTTGCTTTAATAATATAGACTATTAGATCACTAGATATACCTGAAAACTTTCGAAACAAAAGTGTTCCTTAACTAACCACTCCCATTCCTTCTTTTCTACGCCCTTTAGAATATTTTTAAGAGCTTGAACGATTTGCTTATTCTTCACATAAGTAGCATGCAAGTATAAGAACGTTTCTTCTTGAAATATCTCGAGTTTGTCCAGTTTCAAACCCAAAGAGAACTATCATTGTTTCTACCTTCTATATATAGAACCACAGGAAATATAACTGTAAGAACTCAACTGTATATTTAACCTTCTAACAGTTAATTACAATCTGTTATTTACAGTTTTTTTCATAAATTTGTGGTGATGGAGTTTGATAGGAATGGACTAATATATTGTACAACTATAAGAACGTATCTCTTGAAAGATCTCGAGTTTGCTAAATTGTAACACAAATGTAACTATCATTATTTCTACTTTCTATGTACAACACCACATAAGGTAATTTGTATCTGTTTTGTTTCTTCTTACATCTTTTGTGAGTTCAAGTTAATTTGATTGTAAAAAAGCATGATCGATTCCTTAGACACACACAAAACACTATGATATGATCCATTTATAGTAGATAATAATTCAATGGTTCTTTTGTAATTACTAATTTATTTTAGTTAGATAGAAATCTTTTAGGAATTAGTTGCACGTGGTTACTTATTAGGATCAATTTTCATAACTGCAACCACTTTCAAAATAGATTTCTCTAGTAGAATATAAATCCCGGTATCTTCTCTCTGAACATTGTTTTTAACTCATGACCTGTGAGAGCCTCTGTTCAAGAGTAGCTCACTGTTTTGTTTCTTTAGGAGCAGTCATTTCTCTTAGGACTGATCCCCTTCTTTTTGGGATCTTATCACACGATAAACTTGAATATACTTCAAAAAAATTGACCAACTAATCTTAGAGAAGAAGAGTAATTAAAACAAGTAGTGTAACTCGACCAAATCAAATATAGAAAAGAAGAAAAAATCAGCTCCCAAAAGAGGAAGCTTACCAGAAAGTTGAACAAACAGAAAAAAGTTAGTGATTCAGCTTTACAAGAACAGAAAAAAATATGGTGCAACCATTAGAACGTATCTTCTTGAAAATCTTGAGTTTTCCAAGTTTTGAAACCTAAATGAAACTATTGTTGTTTCTACCTACTATGTACATCATATACAAGAGGTAATTTGCATCAGTGCTATTGCTTTCTTCATCTTTCATTAGCTCGAGTTAGTTTCATCGTAAAAATATGATTGATTCTTTAGCACTATGCTATAAGAAGAAAACAATCAACAAATCAAATTTAGAGAAGGAAAAAAAAAACTCAAAGAAGAGGATCATAGATGATATTCAAGTAGACAGAAATTAGAGAACCAATTAGAAAAAAATTTGAAAGAATGCTTTAAACAACTATTAGAATGTATCTTCTTGAAAGTTATCGAGTTTTCCAAGTTTCAGACTCAAAACGAAACTGGCACTCTTTCAATATTCTATGTGCACCACCACGAACAGGAGGTCATTTGCATAAATTCTATTGTGTTTTACATATTTCATCAGTTTCAGATACAAACGAAACTATCATTTTTTCATTTATTCAGTTGTAACATACTATAATCTCACTTGTCTCACTTGCTCTGTTTATAGTTCACTTGTAACTCATAACATATTTCTCAATTTGAACAGAACTCTCTCTATATTCTCTCTTAATATTGTTTTAGCTCGAGTTGTTAGTGCCTCTTTTCAAGTTTAGTTCATTATTTTTAATCTTTAGGAACACTTACTTCTTTAGGGACTAATCTATCACCTTCATTTTTTGGATCATATCACACTACAAAACTGAATCTTCTTTAAGAAATGATCAGCATCTAGTCTTAGAGAACAAGAACTCAAACAAAAAGAGTGACAACTCGAACAAAACAAACAACAAATCGACTTTACAGAAAAAATCAAATCAACTCATAGAAGTAGAGGCATACTTGAGATCCGAGTGAACAAAAGATATAGATTGAGTGAAATCACTGCTAGGTAGATCTCTTCTTTCTCTGTTATGAGAAAACACAGATTAAATACTAATCGATGAGACCTGGGTTACGTTTGTTGCTAGCTAGGTAGATCGACCTGTGCTTTATCTATTTTGAGAAAACACAGATTTTTAGTTGAGAGCTAACACAGATCGCTGTAAAGAAAGAGATGTTAGGGATGATCGTTCCTAGCTAAGGTTTTTTAATTTCATGATATATTTTGAGAAACAAACTGAAGCACCTTTTTTTTTCTTTTCCTTTTAGAATTTTAATTAGTAATGAAATTTTAGGTGCCTAATTTTGGTGAAAATAGATGACTTTTTTTAACTTTTCATTAGTTCCCGCCTTTTAATATATTTCTCAAGACCCCTAAATTTTAATTTGGGACCAGCTACTACTTTTTCTAAAGACCGGATTTGGGACCTTCACAATAACATATGGAATTTAAGACCGAAATAAAATCTCGTCCCAATATATGTACTTTTAGAGGCGGGATTATTAACTCGTCCCTAAATATTGGCCTTAAATAAAGCTTTTTCTTGTAGTGGAACATTTTAGAGTAAAAATTATTATTAGTCTATAGTATTTTTCTATATTTTTCTCTCAAGTTTTTGAGAGGGTTTTGTGGAAACTTGAAGAAAGGAGTTCATCTTCACCAAGTTGGAAGTGGGTCTTCTTTATTCTTCTTCCGTAGCTTAATTCAAGGTTTAATTTCTTATACCCAGTTGATTTCTTTGTCATGTTAGGTATAATTTCTTAGTTCTTGATTATGGCTAAAAAAACCCCATTCTTGGGGTGTGATTTAGCAAATATGGGTTGGTATTCTTGTTGGGTCTTGCTTGCTGATAGGTTAGATGTATTTTAATGGTGATTTTACCTAGTGGTTGTGATTTAATCTAAAGGGTTTGTAGTCCCAAATACAAAGCCACCCATGTTTTTTCGGCATGCCTGGGAGAGAGGTCGCGAAACCAAAACCACTAG
The DNA here is from genome assembly GCF_019186545.1 of Solanum stenotomum. Classification (NCBI taxonomy): domain Eukaryota; kingdom Viridiplantae; phylum Streptophyta; class Magnoliopsida; order Solanales; family Solanaceae; genus Solanum; species Solanum stenotomum. Next base: position 17,064,920 of record NC_064283.1, on the reverse strand, counting down.
ACTGATGGCCTAAGCAGTGAGTCGAAATGAGGTTTAGCCCGAGAGGGTGAGCCTTAGTCCCATATCCTAACACTCATCTCGAGAGAGTGAGTGGGGTAAGGCATAGGCCGGTCTTCATGCGGAAAATGGGTGTCCGAGAGGAACACATTTGAAACGGGGTAAGTTGCCCGAGAGGGACTTATTTCCATTTAAAGCTTAGCCTAGTCACTATTGTCTTGCAAATTTCCTATTGAAAGCATGTACCCTACGATTTATCTTAACTTGTATTGTGGTCACATCCCAAGAACATTCCCCATACTTGATTTTCTTGTTTATTTTGTTGTTTTATCACTTATTACAAAACCCCTTTTGATATTTGCCACTTCTGTGTTACCCCCTTTAATTTACAATGTATTTTATGACAAATGTTTTTTGCTACGACTAATTCAAACGAATTTCTAATTGGCTACTGATTCTCAAAACTGCTTGTTTGGGAAACGACCCCAACCCTTGGTTGGGTTACTATATTATCGACGATCGTAGACACTTATACCGTAGGATAGTGTCGTTGGTCACGATAAACATCAAAATGGCGCCGCTGCCGAGGATTGGTGTTATTTGAGATTTTTTTTAGCTTAATAGAATTTCTATTCTTACTAGTTGTAGTTTACTAACTTAACTTTTAGTTGTGTTTTATTAATTGTGGAAACATTCCAGAAAGCATGAGTGTCAACGGTAGTAACGGGAGCCAGGTGGGACATCAGGATGACATCAGAAATCTCTATGATGTCCAAGTACCAAATATCAATGATCCGCATCTCAAGGGAGGTGTTGGATCTATTTGTCTGCCCCGAGCAGAACGAAACACAATATTCCTCATAAAAAGCACCATGTTGCAGCTTCTGCAACTAAAGGGGATTTTCAGCGGATTAGCTCATAAGGACCCACACGAGCATCTTCGAAACTTCATAGACGTGTGTGGACCATTCCCATTCAAATACATTTCTCAGGAATCAGTTCGATTGAGGTTATTTCCTTTCTCATTGATGGGTGAGGCGTGCAAGTGGTTAGCTGAGTTGCCACGTAACTCAATCACTTCGTGGGAGGAGTTGGTGAATGCATTCAATGTGCGATTTTTCCCTTCCTCAAAGATGATGACTATTCAGGATAGCATCGAAAGCTTCAAGCATCTGAACGGCGAACCACTGCACGAAACCTGGCTCGGATTTAAAAAACTGGTGTAACAATGCCCAACACATGGTCTTCCTGACAATGTGCTACTTCAATACTTCTACCAGAGTCTAGGCTCGGTAAACAAGGGTGTCGCTAACCAACACTAACCGGGAGGCTGAATGCAGCAACCATACAGAGTGGCAGTTCAACTCCTTGATGGTATGACAACCATCAACAGAGTGTGGTACACCCGCGAAGATCAAGTCTCACCGGTCACATTTCAGCTATCTAAGGAGCAGGTTGAAAAAGACAATGAGAGAGATCAAAATATGGCCAAGATCATGACACATCTTGAAATTCTATCCAAAAATGTCATGGGGACTAGTACCCGTGGTGTCAATGTTGTGGGGGTCGGGTGCGCAATTCCTGAAGAGGCAAGTTTCGACGCCTTGTATAATGAAGAGGTAAACTTCCTAGCCAACCAAGGTGGTGGTTATCTTTCAAACTACCCAAGGAATGGTGGAAATCAAGGTTGGGTTAGAGATGAAGTATGCAAGGATAGAGAATGGAGAGACTGAAATCCTAATTGGAAAGATGGGGAGAAAGACAGATATGTGCCCCCCTCCCCCATGAACGCCAAAAGCCAAAGGACTCAGAGGGTAGTAGGTCTGAGGATATGCTCTCACGCATCCTCAACAAAGTTGAAGGGTCGGACAAAATGCTGAAAGGCATGAAAAAGGATGTTTCCACCCTCAGCCAGACCGTTACCTCCCATTCAGTTTTAATCAAGCAGTTGGAGACCCCACTGAAATTTACAGACTCAAATCTTGCGAATCGTTGAACAGCTCGGTGAGTTCAACCTAGCTTGCCGAATTGCCCAACGTGCCAAATTTTAACCTATTTCCTAAATTCAATCCCGCAGCCCCCGAATTCAAAATCACACTACACACTTATTCAATTAGACTAAAACCCATTCGACCCATTCCACTGGGGTACTCAGACTTCCCCCGGTTTGGCAAAATTGGCCATTTAACGACTTTTGCCCTTAAGAATGACATCAAATGCACCATCATTGGGCAAAGTACGTCATTTAGCACAATTGGGGGTTACTGAGACTTCACCCTACTAGACCCAACAAAAAGTTAACGCAACCCAACAATTTATTGTCAATTTTAAAGCACAAAACTCAGGAAACCAATAATTTAAGCATAATTATGAAACTACGATGGGCAAATTTAACACATCAACTATGATTTTAGAACAGGCCCAGCACACATCAACACAATTTTACCAAATGCACTTGTGTTCAACTACAAATCAAGAGTTCAAGGTTCGAAAAACCAACCTTTTTACCGAATGAAGAATTTGAAAAGATAGGCGGTAATGAAATCCAAATCCAAGCATGAGATCAAGAGCCAAAAGTGATAAAAATGCAAAAATATAGAAAATCTAGAGTGTGGGTGAAATTGTACGAGGCTAAAATGAGGGAATATGAAAGATTTTGAAAATTTGAACCATTTGGCCTTTTAAAACCTTTCAGTTCGCAGCACTTTTGATGGTATTAGTCGTCCTAGCCGAGTGGTGACTTTCCTCAACGAGTTTTACAGGACCTCCAATTAATTTGGGGGTCCAAACGGTGAACAAAATTGGTCTCGCCAATTCGTCCCTAGGACCGCCGAGTTTTACAGACTCCCACCTGCTATTTTTGTGAGTCCAATGGTGGTCCAAATCGGGCTCACCGACCTCTTCGGTGAGTCGCCAACTGGACTCTTGGCTCACCAATGTACACTTTTCAAATATATTCCACTTTTCAACCTGCACAATCAACAAATGTTATTCCAAAAACAAACACAAAGTATTAAAACTTAGGTTGCCTTCCAAAAAGCGCCTTAGTTAACGTTGTGGCACGACGCAAGTACCCATTCAAGTTTCATTCTTGGGGTTTGTCAGAGTATCACTAGGCAACCCCTCTTGTTGTCTTGGGTAAAGATGTGAAGAAATTTGACCTATTTGGGTCTCCAACTACTTAATAGAGATGGAATGAGAGGTCCCTAGCTGCTGGAGAGTCGAGATATTTTTTTTCATGTCTTAAAACACTTTGGTTGACTCTTCGACTTTGTTGAGAATGTGTGAGAGCATATAATCTATCCAGCTTCCCTTAGAGTCCTTGGGTTTTTTATGCTCATGGGGAGAAACATACCTATTCTTCTCCCCCTCTCTATTACATCCTTTGTTGCCTCCCAGCCTTGAGGATTTTGCATTATAATTTCCTCCTAGATTGGCTAGGAAGTTTACTTAATGATTATACAGCCCTTCCAAGTCCATGACATTTTTGGGCAAGGTTTATAACTTAGTTAGCAGTTTGGCCAAGTTCTAGTCTCTCTCTTGCTCCCTTATGAACAATTCTTTTGTCATTTTACAAGAGAGAGGAGAGACGGTTTTCACGATTAGGCTCTGCCCTATTTCTTTTGGCCATGCAGTCAAGGGGTTGGGACTCTATTGTGTAGGGTTGTCGCATTATTCCACCCGGAGAGAGTTGGTCAACCACTCCTCTGTTTATCAAATCACGACATCTATAAAGAACCTTATCTGGAAGTCCATGGGTAGGGCACTGCAGCACCAGTTTCTTAAACCTCATCCACGTCTCATGGATTTGCTCTCCCTCCAATCACTTGAAACTTTGAGTACTATCCCTTAGTATCATCATCTGTAACGGGGAAAAAAATCTCACTTGAAACATTGTGATCAGCTCCATCCAAGAAGTGATAGAATCTCTTGGCAACTTGGCCAACCACTTGCTTGCCTCTCCCATTAGAGAAAATGGGAACAACCTCAGTCGGACCGATTCTCGAGATATGTTCTTAAAGGAGAACATTCCACAAACATCAACAAAATTCCTAATATGCTCATGGGGATCCTCATGAGCCAGCCCACCAAACAAACCTTTCAATTGTAAGAGCTGCAACATGGTGCTTGTAATGTGAAACACATCGTTTCCTTCACCCGGAGGTAAACGAATAGCACCAACACCACCCACTAGATTTGGGTCTTTGACATTCCGGTCATTGACATTAATGAGATTCCCAATGTCTTCTTAGTGGCCCAATTGGCTACCATTACTCCCATTTACACTCATTTCCTCTTCTATTTTAACACAAGCAACACAAAACCAAAACTAAAAGTAAGTAAATTCAACTATGTCTAAAAGAACACAATTCAACTTCACCAAAAGAATTTCAAACAACGCCACTCCCCGACAGCGGCGTCATTTTGATTAATGTTTCAAACATACCTCATCCAATTCTAGGTGTGAATGATCGTTAAGCAGTATAAAACCCAACAATTGAATTGGGGTCGAATCCCACATGGAGAAGTACGTGTTCAAATTCAAATAGGAAGTACAAACAGTCACAAACACTATGTATTAACAATAATAAGAAGGATTCTTTGGATGTGATCGATTATAGGCAAACACATGCATCTGGGTAATTGCAACTATTAGTAAACAACTAGATACTAGTGAGTAGTATAGACTATAAGGGAAGTAATTTATTTCGAACATCAACAAGCATGCAAATTAAGAGCAGCCCACACCTCAATTCATTCATTCCCTCGAGCTAAATGTGTGGAATTGGGTTTAGGATCGACTCTCTCGATCTAAACCCAGATCAACCCAATACCTAAAAACGATAAATCAAAAAGCTTTGTTCTAAAACCTCTCTCTCGAGCAAGCCAAAACACAAACACAGAACTGCATTTGTAACTAAAATTCTTAAATTAAACCATAATAAATGATTAAACTCACTTTTAAATAGCATTTAAACTAACAATTAGTAATACCCGTAAACTAAATCAGCCCATAATCATATGATCACACCCCAAGAATTTGGGGTTTTTTCTAGACATTATAAAAAGGTAAAAACATTTACCAAATTGATTATCCATGAACTGGGTAAGGGTGATTTCATCCTTACAATGCTCCAATTTGATGAATCTCAAAGACTCACTTCCAATTTCTCAAAAGTGATTTTTTTCAATCCTTCAAAGCTAAGGAAAAACTATAGAGAGAATAATTCTAAATATTCTAATACAAAATAATACTCAAGATAAGTTCCAAGATGCTAACTAAAATGTTCAAAATATAATTTATAGTTGCCTAAAATAAGCCACGAAAGGCAGTCGGTGAAGTAAGTCGGCAAGCCGCCCTTTGACCTCTTCCATCGCATTTTCGCCTTGGCATTCAACATCCTCAAGGTTTTTAACTTTGGGCGATCTATTCTGGCTTCACAAACGGCTCATTTTCGTCGCTAATTAGGTTCTTTCCTTCAGGGCTTGGCACACTGGAACTTTAGGCAGTAGATGAGCCACTCAGCGACACGCCGAGAGGTCTTGGCGATCCTCAGGCTCGCCCTTCTTCATTTCTTCAGCTTGTTTTGTTCCTTTTGGCATGTTAGTATCCTTGCTTTGTTTCTCAATCCATATACCTGAAAATCAAGGATTTAACAATAGTTATCGGCACAAATTAAGCATTTGAGGACACTAAATCTATCCAAATCCAGGACTCATCAATGAGAGGAAAAGACAGTACCTATGATGACAACATTTGAGCCGTTACCTCTAGCCTACCTAGAAAAGCATACATATGGACTCATCCAACTCGACGACCTGCAAACTGAAGACCACCTCTAACACCCTAGGGAGTACCCTTACTAACTTGTGCAACATGTCTTACTAACTCTACTAGAGCCTGAGGGCCTGAACCTACTGACTCTGTTGCCTTCAATGACCAACCATTAGGCAATCTCTAGCAAAGTGGCCCAACGCACCCTAATCATAACAAGCCCTACAAGAAGAAACTTGTTGAGATGACTCGGCTAAAATAAAATGACCACCATGGTCTGAATACCTCGATTGCAAACCCTAAGAAGTCTAACTTGAAGCCTGGTTTCCCTATCCACTACTACCTGCAAAGCCACCATCTGTAATCTATGGGTAACCTCTTCTTGGGAAACCGCTACCACGAGACAGAGATTTGCTGAAACCACCTTGATAGTGGGGCCTCCTTTCACTACCTCAATATACCTCGCAACATATCATCTCAATTGTGGATTTATGATCTACTACCTAAAGAAACAAATAGCCCAATGCTCTACAGAAAACCAAAGGGGTAAACCCAACTCTTTAATTAATCTATGTATCCATTCATTCTCTGTCGGCATAATAATAGCTTTATATATGGCTAGCTTGTGGAATCACAGCTCATACTCAAAACCGACATCAATCCCTACGACAGATCTGTAAACCTATCCCATAACCTCTCCCTCAAGCTGCTAGGTTACATATTCCTCTAAGAAACCCTTAGAGAACTGATCCCAGGTTATCGAAGGTGACCCAGTTGGCCTGCATTTTAGATAGGATCTCCACACTACTTCACTAATCCATATATCTAGAAAGTAGTGTCAACACGATGTGACTCAACCATCTTGAGGTTAGTAACTCACAAGAAACTAGTGGGCATCCTTTCCCAAAGCACGATTTAACCTGGGGGACCCAACATCTTTTGCTCCTCAAAGACATAACTAGCCTAACATTCATAGGTGGAGAATTAGCAAGGAGCCACACTAGCAGACTACACTCTTGGTACCCAAACACCATGTGCCCCTACTTAGGACAAAGTCTTTGCCTTAGAATAGAGAGATATTCACATTTTCATAATATTGTACAACTAAGTACATCAAGGTGGCCCCTAGCCCTTATGTCGGTTTAGCTTTATATAAGATGTTTTAGCTTCATTTTAACTCAAAAAAATCAACCAAATTTCATAGAAAATTATAAGGAAAGTCCCTAAATTCTCCATGGATATGATTCTTTCAACTCAGAAGTTGCTTTACATAGCGTGCTTGTCATTTTGGTATAGTTTACCCCATTAATTTCATGGCATACCTTCATAGGTTTTGTAGCATTGAGATAGATAGGTATTTATTGAGTATTTGGAAATACCTATAAATATATATTGGCAAGGTAATGATACTGTATGCTTATTTATTACTATTATTATTATTATTATTATTATTATTATGATTAAGATTATTATTGTTATGATTATTATTATTATTATGATTATTATTATTATTATTATTATTAATATTATTATTGTTATTATTATTATTATTATTACTATTATTATTATTAATAATAATAATAATAATAATAGTAATAATAATAATCATAATAATAATATTCATAACAATAATAATCTTAATCATAATAATAATAGTAATAATAGTAATAGTGATTCTGTATCGTTGGTATCAGAGCCTAGGAAAGTTCATGGTATATATATAATTGATGTGAAGAATTTCGGCATAGATATATTCTCTCTTTTATGGATCAAGAAGATATTAAAATCACTCGACTATAAGAGGTAGATATACCTCAAAACCTTGATTTGTTAAACAAATGGACTATTCTGAAAGTTAATATAAAAAACATTTATGATTATGGTTGGTTTGATAAGATTTCTAATAAACAGTTGATTAAAACAACTGAACAATCCTTGGCGTTAAACTCGTCCGAACAAACTATTCGTTTATTAAATAAGATTGATATTGAATTATATAAACCTCAGTATAAATTTTTGCATATTGGCATGGTTCAAATTGCTTTTAAACCTCTAACTCTTAAAAGGTTACAAGAGACTTTCTTAGCTGCTCTACGAGATGCGAGGAATTTAAATTTTCGTCAATCCTTGATAGGTTCGATAGAATCTACGGTGGCTTATGGTCCATTTTATTTTAATGCTCAGCCCAATTTGCAGTTACCTTTGACTGATTCTAATATATTAGATGCTTTAACCTTGAATGTTAAAACACATGGTTATAACTATGCACCTGGATCTGAATTAATTTGCTTGTCGTATAGAATCTATTATAAATTACTTGCTACTTTGAATCCTAGATGTAAGTTATATGATACATCTGATCAAACTATTTTAGTAGAAACTAATTTCTCCAGATATAAGGTCCCTACTAGAAGACCTATAAAATGGGAAGAAATTAATTTTCCTACCACTTGGATTTTAGATTCTGTTATACCTCTTGAGCAAATGACCGATGCTGTCACTAATTCAGAATATTTTCATATTAGTCAAAATTCCGATGGAAAAATCTATATGCAGTTTGATGAAAAAAGTATTCCTTATAGTAGACATTTTTTTGCTTCTGATAGAAGACTGGCTATTCAACATATTTCTTCGATAGAACCTTGTTATGGTCCAGCTAGAAATCGCGCTGCTTCATTACACACTTTATCAATAGTTATATCTGCAGAAAAACAAAAAATAAAAATTGATCCTCGGTTAAACACTGTTCAAACGAATGATAAAGCATCTGATATTTCTGATAAGGATATTCCTTCTCTATTCGAGATGAATTTTAATCTTAATGATACTTAATGATGAGTGAACATCAAATTGATTTTAGTCCAGGTTCACTGGCAAGAAAATATATTCAAAACGAATTTTTAAATGAAAAATGGAACCGGTTTAAAACTTGGTTTTTTGACACTTATAGTAAAGAAGATTTAAATAATATTTCTCAAGAGTTTTATGAAACTTGTGCATTACATAATCATATTGTGTTTTTGTGCCTTGGTTTATAACCACTTATTTGCCTTTATTCATTAACGTTCTTGAACGATCTTACAAAGATGAATCGGGTAATATTATTCAATCCATTTATCCTCCCCAAGCTCCGTTTATTTTACCAAATATTACTGGTATTACATTTACTGCTTTTCATAAATTTATTGATAATGTTGTCGCCGCAGTAAGTATAAATTAAATTAATCGTCTGATTACTCAAAATAATTATTTGGGTCTATATGTCAAAGTTATTGGTGAACATATTTGTTCTCTACACAAAAAATTAGATAGCCTGTCTAATCTGATTGTTCAAATTGATAGTAAGATAAAATTTGCTAAACAAGTTTCGGAACATGCTTCTTCGTCAAAACAGCCTGATGTTCATATTCAAAGGACTCCGGAGATTCAGGACTTTATTCTTAGACCTTTGCACGACCTTGAAACTCTTCTTGATAAAAGGTTTTCTCAATTTGGTGCAAGTGCAAAACTGATAAGTCTCGCTGAAGATTTTGAAGATGAGATGGAAATCACTTTTGACTTCGAAACTCAAATGGAAATGGAAGTTAATAAACTTCATGGGTATCCAAAGAAAAATAGTGGTAATACTGCTTATGCTAGAAAACCTAGCATGCAAACATATTAATATCCCAGGCCTACTCCTCAAGATGTTTTAATAGAGGAAAGAGATTGGAATCAAACTAACACTTCTTATAGTGGAAGTGAGATTTATGAATGAAATCTCGATGGGCTAACTGATAGGCAATTGATGATTATGGTTCATAGGATGCTTATGTATGCTACTATTTGCAAAAGTATCAATAACACTGATAGGACCATCTGCAAGATGATTATTGCAGGATTTACCGGTCAACTAAGAGAATGGTGGGATAATTATATGCCCTCTGATGCCAGAGCAGCAGTAATTAATGCTAAGGCAGCAAATGAAGGTCATGACAATTTAGGCTTTGCCCCTGTTCAAATAAGAGAAGACGTTGTGTATACACTTATTTGGACTATTCTTGAACATTTTAGTAGTAGATTTACCAATCAATATGAAACCATTAGATCTCTTCTAAATGGTCTTAGATGTAGACATTTAGGTGAGTTTAGATGGTATAAAGACACTTATTTATGTCGGGTCATGGAACTTCCCGAAAATGGTTTAGAATTCTGGAAAGCCAAATTTATTGATGGCTTACCTTCTTTATTTGCAGAAAGAGTAAAAAAGACTCTTACAAATCCTCAAGGAATTATTCCCTATAGTGATTTTACTTATGGAAAGCTTATTGGGGGTTGTACGCAACAAGGCATAAATTTGTGCAATGAGTTAAAACTCTTAAGACAGTTTAAGATGGATAAGCTTAGAGAAAAGTCTCAATTAGGAGATTTTTGTACTCAATTCAGTTTACCGAATGCTTCCAAAATCACCAACCGAGAAACTTCTAAATCAGAATCTCATAGATCTCATCATAAGAAAAGAAGATCTAGAAGAAGGACTAGAGAAGAAAGACATGAGCATAGGACTCATCGTAAATCTCATACATTTACCAGGAATAGGTCAAGCCGAAATCTTGATAAGATTAAGTGTTATAAATGTGGAAAATTTGGGCATATAGCTCCAAATTGTAAGCTGGAAAAGCTTAAGACTCTAGAACTTGATGATGATATTCAAGAGAAGATTTATTGTTTTCTATATACTTCTGGTTCCGAATAAGATTATGATGATTCTGAATCAAGTTATGCAACGGAGGATGACCAACCTGAGCCTTCTAAGGTTCATAAATATTCTAATGATGCTTGCAAATGTCATGGTGATATTTGTCACTGCGAACATGATAAATTTTACAAGCTGCAATCTCAGTTTGAAGATATGAATATGTTCACTATCACTGCTGATAATGTGATAGAACTTCTAAAAGAAGTTACCGATAATACTCTTCGTGAAAAGATCATTCAATTGGCTGCTAGTAAAACTAGCTCTTCAACTAGTATTTCTAACGATAAAAAGGTTAAAGATGAGTTTAATTATTCTACTCCTTACTCCTTGTCTGAAGTTCATAATAGACTCTCTTCTAAACAAACCATGATTATTCGTGATACCTCTTTTGATGATTTAAAAGGAGAAATTAAACATTTGAAGGAAGAAATTAAATTTCTTAAACAAAACCATATTATTTGTGATCACCGTCTTACTCAGATTGAGTCTGCTAATAGCAAAGAAAAAAATAAGGTTGATGAATCTACTACTGAAGAAAATACTCTTGCCAACACTTTGAATATTGATCCGAAACAAAATATGTTTTTAGGAATGATGCAAATTGTTACAACTCATAAATGGTATGTTAAATGTACTATATTAATTGATAATACTTTTTCTATAACTAACATTGCTATGATTGATAGTGGCACTGGTGTGAGTTGCATTCAAAAAGATCTAGTACCTACTAAATATTTTGAAAAAAACAACTCATATGGTTAAATCTGCATCTGGTCATGCTTTGGATATAAAGTTTAAATTATCTAATACTCGGATTTGCCAGAATAAAGTTTGTATTCCTCACTTCTTTTCTTAGTAAAAAATCAGTTATACCCTCCTATTATTCTAGGAACTCCTTTTATAAATGCAATTTATCCTTTTACTAATATAAATGCTAAAGGATTTTCTGCTACTTATAAAAATTAAGATATTAGTTATACTTTTATCACTGAGCCTATTTCTAGAGATATTAATGGTCTAATTAAAATGAAACAAAAGCATGTTGATTATTTACAACTTGAGATATTTAGTATGAATATATTCGATACTTTAAAATCCGCTAAAGTACAGGAAAAGATTAAACTCATTTCTGAGAAATTGGCCATTGATATTTGTGCTGATCATCCTAGTGCTTTTTGGAATCGGAAAAATCATATTGTAACTCTTTCATATGAATATGATTTCTCTGAAGAAAATATCCCTACCGTCCTTGTCAGATGAATACCGAATTGGTCGAATTCTGCAAAAAGGAAATTGATAATTTATTGCAAAAGGGTTTAATAAAACCTTCCAAGTCACCCTGGTCTTTTACTGCATTTTATGTTAATAACGCAGCAGAAAAAGAACGAGGCGTTCCCAGGTTAGTAATTAATTATAAACCTTTAAATAAATTTTAAAATGGATTAGGTATCCTATTCCAAACAAAAGGGATTTATTATCAAGATTATATGATGCTAATATCTTTTTAAAATTTGATTCAAAATCTAGATATTGGCAAATCCAAATATTTAAAGACCATTCTTATAGAACGGCATTTAATGTTCCGTTTGGACAATACGAATGGAATGTAATGCCCTTTGGATTAAAAAATGCTCCCTCGGAATTTCAAAAGATTATGAATGATATTTTTAATCCTTATTTGGATTTCATCATAGTTTATATTGATGATATTTTGGGTATACTCAAAGACTCTTGAAATACATATTAAGCATCTAGATATTCTTAAGAAAATAGTTATTCAAAATGGTTTGGTCATATCTAAACCCAAAATGAGTCTTTTTCAAACATAAATTAGATTTTTGGGTCATTTGATTTGTCAAGGGAAAATGACTCCTATTCAGCGATCTATTGAATTCACATCTAAATTCCCTGATATTATTACAGATAGGACGCAATTGCAGCGATTTCTGGGAAGTTTAAATTACATTTCCCCCTTTTACAAATATTTGTCTCGAGATTTAGCTCTGTTATACGACAGGCTAAAAAATGATCATAAGAAGCCTTGGACTACTAGTCTCACAGATCTTGTAAAGACTATTAAAGAAAGAGTTAAATCTTTGCCTTGTTTAACCCTTGCTAATCCTGCTTGGCCAAAGATCGTTGAGACAGATGCGTCCAATATAGTTTATGGTGGAATATTAAAACAGATTAACCCGCATGATAAAAATGAATACCTTATTCGGTTTCATTCAGGAAAATGGAGCGATGCTCTGAAAAAATATGCAACGGTAGCTCATGAAATGTTAACTATCGTTAAATATGTTTTAAAATTTCAGGATGATCTTTACAATCAGAAATTTGTGATAAAAACAGATGCTCAATCAGTCAAATATATGTTTGATAAATATTTTAAACATGATGCATCCAAATTAATATTTGCTAGGTGGCAGGCACAATTAGCCCCTTTCGATTTCGAAATTCATTATAAAAAAGGAAGTGATAATTCCCTCCGAGACTTCTTATCTAGAGAATATCTTTCTTCTTAAAAAAATGGGTTTTCTTGACTTCTTTACTGATATTACTTTGGTTACAATTTTGAAGGAAGTTCCTCTTAATAGAGATTTACAGGAACGTATTTTATGGAGAATTATAAACGGAATGGTGATGGATATCATCACTAATTACATGATTGAACAAGAGTTATATGAAAGATTTTATTGTTCTGAAGTTTATGACCTTTTAAATGATTAAAACTAAATGTTATGTTTGCAGAATGGATCATCCTTGGGTAACCAAGGCTAGACGAAGGGGCAGTTATACTCGCGGAAGGGGAAGATCATCCTCCTCAAAAACATCAGGATCTTCATACGGATCATCATCCAGCTCTCCAATTATACAAAGGGGAGGAATGAGCTTGGTAAAACTAACAAGTTCTTCAAAAGAAGCTACTTATTCGATACATCTGGATGATATTCCAGAGAATAATCCATTATATGCCCAACTGAGAGCATGTTTATCTCAAAAGCAAAGTGATATTTTTGCATCGGTGGCAAAAGAAGAGGTTGATGATATTAGATCCTATGAAAGGGTAGTAAAGAAAGAAATTATATTTCTTATTGAAAACTCTGAGATATAGAGAAAAGAAGAACCCTGGAAGATATTCCAGCGATATTTACTTAACGGATTATACTTCCCTGGAGAGTCATACAAAACCCTCTTGTATTACGAGACCATTTTAACGAATACATGTAGTGTTCAGCACTTCTCAGGTTATAACACCAGCAAGAACATTTATAACTTCTCCAAAATGATCATAAAGCAGATTATATCAATTGAAGATTGGGGTATATCCTGAATGAAAGAAAGGCAGATCAGCCTCAATAAAATCCCTACCAATTTAACTTATTGGGATTATATTAATGCTTTCAGCAAAGTCCTTTATTATAACAATGAAAGGCATAAACATACTTGGTTTATCAAGGTATGTGCAAAGATATTTGTTGACCCAATTCCTAACTGGTTCTTGAACTGGTGGTCATACCACGGACCGACGGTAAAGATTTTACCTGATCCCTTTTTAAAGTTATACAAAAACTGGGTTAAGGTTTCACCAAACCTTAATGATTTATACCACTCAGATCATGTTTGTTATATAGAACAAATTGAACAAATTTATTTCTTCATAGAATTCTCGATTCCATGGATCCATAAATGGAACCCGGAAGAAGGTTTTACTGAAGAACAAATTCCATGCTTATATCGGATTTATTATAATAATTTCTGGGATAAATTAATGAAGATGGATCCCATGACTAAATCATTATATGGCCAAGAATTATTCGACTCTATTTCTCAAAGAATCCAAGATTATGGTACTATTCCTCACAAAGGAATAATTGCTGACAACTCCGTCAAACATATTGCTAGAAGAATTTCCATTCAAGATGGAAATAAAGAAGAAATAATAAAGGAGTATTTGGATGAAATTAGGAGGAATCTACTCCTCAATATCACTCACTATGAAAAATCAGACACTTCAATGAGAAGTGAAACAAGTGATGATATCGTAGATGATGCTCAAGAGGCCCAGCCTTGTGAATCGGTGAAACCCATGACAGAAGATATGTTGTCTAAAGCAGAAGGTTTACTTCGGGAGTTGAAAAGGAAAGACAAGTTGACCACTATTGATTAACAGTAGATACACTGTTAAACCACAGTAGAAAAACTGTTACTGTACATTTGGGACCCATTGATAAGGGACCCAGGGTCACTGTAAATCACTGTAGATCCGTCACTGTAGATTACTGTAGATCACTATAGACCACTGTAGATCATTGTAGATAGATCCCTTTTTCTTCTATAAATAAGGTCTTTTATAGTTTGAAGGAGGGGCGTCGAAAAACACTCTCTCTTCAATAGTTTTTTTTAAGTTGTTTGTTTCTCTTAGTTTGTAAAGCTCTCGGTTTGCAGGAAGTTCGCCGGAAGTAAATAAAGTTGTTGATATTTCTCTTCGACACTGTTGGCCATTATTACAAGGTAATTTAATTCTCTTCTTTTAATTTTAAATCTTTTTATATCTTCGATCTGGAAGCTGTGACTATGTCCGGCTAAAAATTTATATCTATGCCGGATAACTAACTTCTCTTTTATATAGACCATGAACAGATCTAAGCTTTATTTAAATATAGAAGAATTTTAGTATGGCTTCTCGACTTGGTTCTGAGATTGAGGTACAGTCAGATCTAGTACTACTTTTATTAGCTTTGTCTTTATGACTCCGTCTGATGAGCCGTGATATTTAGCCCGAAATTGAGTTTGATAAGTAGGGCGCCTCATACCCGGTTAGAACTATCAAATACATGGGCTTAATAAAAGCATGTATTAGCTTCTTGACAGGCCCTTTGCTTGGATAAAATAATTAAACCATGCAGTCTGAGAAACTATGTTAAAATTCTTGTGTATTTTGATTCTTATTTAGTTGGACTACCTCTAAGAATATTAACTTGCTTGATCAATGACTGGGCGAACCACCGCCAGGTCAGTGAGTGATCCTGTATCGTTGGGATCAGGGAATTTAGATGCGAATTCAATAGATCGCTGAATAGGAGTCATTTTCCCTTGACAAATCAAATGACCCAAAAATCTAATTTATGTTTGAAAAAGACTCATTTTAGGTTTAGATATGACCAAACCATTTTGAATAACTACTTTCTTAAAAGTGTCAAGATGCTTAATAGGTATTTCAAGAGTCTTTGAGTATACAAAAATATCATCAATATAAACTATGATGAAATCCAAATAAGGATTAAAAATATCATTCATAATCTTTTGAAATTCCGATGGAGCATTTTTTAATCCAAAGGGCATTACATTACATTCGTATTGTCCAAACGGAACATTAAATGCCGTTCTATAAGAATGGTCTTTAAATATTTGGATTTGCCAATATCCAGATTTTAAATCAAATTTTGAAAAGATATTAGCATCATATAATCTTGATAATAAATCCCTTTTGTTTGGAATAGGATACGTAATCCATTTTAAAAATTTATTTAAAGGTTTATAATTAATTACTAACCTGGGAACGCCTCGTTCTTTTTCTGCTGCGTTATTAACATAAAATGCAGTACAAGACTAGGGTGACTTGGAAGGTTTTATTAAACCTTGCAATAAATTATCAATTTCCTTTTTGCAGAATTCGACCAATTCGGTATTCATCTGACAAGGACGTGATTTGGTAGGGATATTTTTTTCAGAGAAATCATCTTCATATGGAAGAGTTACAATATGCTTTTCGATTCCAAAAAGCACTAGGATGATCAGCACAAATATCAATGGCCATTTTTTCAGAAATGAGTTTAATCTTTTCATGTACTTTAGCAGATTTTAAAGTATCGAATATATTCATACTAAATATCTCAAGTTGTAAATAATCAATATGCTTTTGTTTCATTTCAATTAGAGCATTAATATCTCTAGAAATAGGCTTGGTGATAAAAGTATAACTAATATCTTGATTTTTATAAGTAGCAGAAAATCCTTTAGCATTTATATTAGTAAAAGGATAAATTGCATTTATAAAAGGAGTTCCTAGAATAATAGGAGGGTATAACTGATTTTTTACTAAGAAAAAGAAGTGAGGAATACAAACTTTATTCTGGAAAATTCGAGTGTTAGATAATTTATACTTTATATCCAAAGCATGACCAGATGCAGATTTAACCATATGAGTTGTTTTTTTCAAAATATTTAGTAGGTACTAGACCTTCTTGAATGCAACTCACATCAGTGCCACTATCAATCATAGCAATGTTAGTTATAGAAAAAGTATTATCAATTAATATAGTACATTTAACATACCATTTATGAGCTGTAACAATTTGCATCATTCCTAAAAACATTTTTTTTTCGGATCAATATTCAAAGTGTTGGCAAGAGTATTTTCTTCAGTAGTAGATTCATCAACCTTATTTTTTCCTTTGCTATTAGCAGACTCAATCTGAGTAAGACGGTGATCACAAATAATATGGTTTTGTTTAAGAAATTTAATTTCTTCCTTCAAATGTTCAATTTCTCCGTTTAAATCATCAAAAGAGGTATCACGAATAATCATGGTTTGTTTAGAAGAGAGTCTATTATGAACTTCAGACAATGAATAAGGAGCAGAATAATTAAACTCATCTTTAACCTTTTTATCGTTAGGAATACTAGTTGAAGAGCTAGTTTTACTAGCAGCCAATTGAATGATCTTTTCACGAAGAGTATTATCGGTAACTTCTTTTAGAAGTTCTATCACATTATCAACAGTGATAGTGAACATATTCATATCTTCAAACTGAGATTGCAGCTTGTAAAATTCATCATGTTCGCAGTGACAAATATCACCATGACATTTACAAGCATCATTCGAGTCTTGATGAACCTTAGAAGGCTCAGGTTGCTCATCCTCTGTTGCATAACTTGCTTCAGAATCATCATAATTTGATTCGGAACTAGAAGTATATAGAAAACTATAAATCTTCTCTTGAATATCATCATCAAGTTCTAGAGTCTTAAGCTTTTCCAGCTTACAATTTGGAGCTATATGCCCAAATTTTCCACATTTATAACACTTAATCTTTATCAAGATTTTTCCTTGACCTATTCCAGGTAAATCTATGAGATTTACGATGAGTCCTACGCTTATCTCTTTCTTCTCTAATCCTTCTTCTAGATCTTCTTTTCTTATGATGAGATCTATGAGATTTTGATTTAGAAGTTTCTCGGTTGGTGATTTAGGAAGCATTCGGTAAACCGAATTGAGTACAAAATTCTCCTAATTAAGACTTTTCTCTAAGCTTATTCATCTTAAGCTGTCTTGAGAGTTTTAACTCATTGCACAAATTTATGCCTTCTTGCGTACAAGCCCCAATAAGCTTTCCATAAGTAAAATCACTATAGGGAATAATTCCTTGAGGATTTCTAAGAGTTTTTTTTACTCTTTCTGCAAATAAAGAAGGTAAGCCATCAATAAATTTGGCTTTCCAGAATTCTAAACCATTTTCGGGAAGTTCCATGACCCGACTTAAATAAGTGTCTTTATACCATCTAAACTCACTTAAATGTCTACATCTAAGACCATTTAGAAGAGATCTAATGGTTTCATATTGATTGGTAAATCTACCACTAATATGTTCAAGAATAGTCAAAATAAGTGTATACACAGCGTCTTCTCTATTTTGAACAAGGGCAAAGCCTAAATTGTCATGACCTTCATTTGCTGCCTTGGCATTAATTACTGTTGCTCTGGCATCAGAGGGCATATAATTATCCCACCATCCTCTTAGTTGACCGGTAAATCCTGCAATAATCATCTTGCAGATGGTCCTGTCAATGTTATTGACACTTTTGCAAATAGTAGCATACATAAGCATCCTATGAACCATAATCGTCAACTGCCTATCAGTTAGCCCATCGAGATTCCATTCATAAATCTCACTTCCACTATAAGAAGTGTTAGTTTGATTCCAATCTCTTTCCTCTATTAGAACATCTTGAGGAGTAGGCCTGGGATAGTAATATGTTTGGATGCTAGGTTTTCTAGCATAAGCAGTATTACCACTATTCTTCTTTGGATACCCATGAAGTTTATTAACTTCCATTTCCATTTGAGTTTCGAAGTCAAAAGTGGCTTCCATCTTATTTGCAAAACCTTCAGCGAGACTTATCGGTTTCGCACTTGCACCAAATTGAGAAAACTTTTTATCAAGAAGAGTTTCAAGGTCGTGCAAAGGTCTAAGAATAAAGTCCTGAATCTCAGGAGGCCTTTGAATATGAACATCAGGCTGTTTTGACGAAGAAGCCTGTTCCGAAACTTGTTTAGCAGATTTTAGCTTACTATCAATTTGAACAATCAGATTAGACAGGCTATCTAATTTTTAGTCTAGAGAACAAATATGTTCACCAATAATTTTTACATATAGACCCAAATAATTATTTTGAGAAATAAGACGATTAATTTCATTTATACTTACTGCGACGACATCATTATCAATAAATTTATGAAAAGTAGTAAAAGTAATACCAGTATTATTTGGTAAAATAAACGGAGCATGAGGAGGATAAATGAATTGAATAATATTACCCGATTCATCTTTGTAAGATTGTTCAAGAACGTTGATGAATAAAGGCAAATAAGTGGGTATAAACCAAGGCACAAAAACATAATATGATTATGTAATGCACAAGTTTCATAAAACTCTTGAGAAATATTATTTAAATCTTCTTTACTGTAAGTGTCAAAAAACCATGTTTTAAACCGGTTCCATTTTTCATTTTAAAATTCGTTTTGAGTATATTTTCTTGCTAGTGAATCTGGACTAAAATCAATTTGATGTTCACTCATCATTAAGTATCATTAAGATTAAAATCCATCTCGGATACAGAGGGAATATCCTTATCAGAAATATCAGATGCTTTGTCATTCGTTTGAACAATGTTTAACCGAGGATCAATTTTATTTTTTGTTTTTCTGCAGATATAACTGTTGATAAAGTGTGTAATGAAACAGCGCGATTTCTAGCTGGACCATAACAAGGTTCTATCGGAGAAATATGTTGAATAGCCAGTCTTCTATCAGAAGCAAAAGAATGTCTACTATAAGAAATATTTTTTTCATCAAACTGTGTACAGATTTTTCCATCGGAATTTTGACTAATATGAGAATATTCTGAATTAGTGACAGCATCGGTCATTTGCTCAAGAGGTATAACAGAATCTAAAATCCAAGTGGTAGGAAATTTAATTTCTTCCCATTTTATAGGTCTTCTAGTAGTGACCTTAGATCTGGCGAAATTAGTTTCTACTAAAATAGTTTGATCAGATGTATCATATAACTTACATCTAGGATTCAAAGTAGCAAGTAATTTATAATAGATTCTATACGACAAGCAAATTAATTCAGATCCAGGTGCATAGTTATAACCATGTGTTTTAACATTCAAGGTTAAAGCATCTAATATATTAGGATCAGTCAAAGATAACTGCAAATTGGGCTGAGCATTAAAATAAACTGGACCATAAGCCACCGTAGATTCTATCGAAACCATCAAGGATTGACGAAAATTTAAATTCCTCGCATCTCGTAGAGCAGCTAAGAAAGTCTCTGGTAACCCTTTAAGAGTTAGAGGTTTAAAAGCAATTTAAACCATGCCAATATGCAAAAATTTATACTGAGATTTATATAATTCAATATCACACTTATTTAATAAACGAATAGTTTGTTCGGACGAGTTTAACGCCAAGGATTGTTCAGTTGTTTTAATCAACTGTTTATTAGAAATCTTATCAAACCAACCATAATCATAAATGGTTTTTATATTAACTTTCGGAATAGTCCATTTGTTTAACAAATCAAGGTTTTGAGGTATATCTACCTCTTCTAGTCGAGTGCTTTTAATATCTTCTTGATCCATAAAAGGGAGAAAATATCTATGCCAAAATTCTTCACATCAATTATATATATACCATGAACTTTCCTAGGCTCTGATACCAACGATACAGGATCACTATTACTATTATTATTATTATTATTATTATTATTATTATTATTATTATTATGATTAAGATTATTATTGTTATGATTATTATTATTATGATTATGATTATTATTATTATTATTAATATTATTATTATTATTATTATTATGACTATTATTATTATTATTATTATTACTAGTATTACTATTATTGTTATTATTATTATTATTAGTATTACTATTATTATTATTATTAATATTATTATTATTAGAGACAAGGCAAAAAGACACCTGAAGTTATTCCGAATTTTCAAAAAGACACCTTAACTTTGCGGGTGTCCTATTACCCCACAAAACATTTCAAAATCACAATACATGCACACTTTTTATACAATTTGCATTCTCAATGCATGTGTGTGAGTCTCACCCCAATTAATAATATAATTACTTATTTTTTTCAACCCATTTAGTAAAAATTCGATAAAATCTTGATTCATTCACATTTTAATCATGACCCACTTCATTTAACCCTAAACCCCTTTCAAATTTCCACTCTACTCTCTCTCTCTTTGATGATCAAAACCCTAAGCATTTCAATAGTCACATTAAATTAGTTTTGCGGTGATAATATCTTGAATTATGGAGTCAAAACAAAGAAGTGAAGGCGCACGTGTTAATGCTTCTTGATATGAATGCAAATTTTGGTTAAAAGTTATTATTTTTATATAGTAGTAATTTTTTGAAAAATCATCTTTATAGTGATTTGTTGTTATTTTCTTCTTGTGCTATCTATTATTCATGCGTATGTAGTGTTAGTTTAGGAGTGATTTAAGTTTAGATGTTTCTTCACAGATCTAGTTTTGAAATTTGTTTGCAATTGCACTTTCAGGATTTACAAATTCGTTAATCTCATAAATTTTAAATAAAAAATTAAAAAAAGAAATTGAAGCTAGTAAAGCTAGATGAAAATTTCATTGAGAATGAAGTTTTTTTTTTTTTGGTTGTAGATAGAAAGCTCTTCAACATATATCAATGGAGGTTTTGGAGAAGATGGGAAATAGGTATTTTAATAAAGAAGAAAATTCAAATTGTCAGTGCCATGTGGCATTTTTACACTGGTTTAGGGTGTATTTTTACTCCTCCACGCGCCTACCCGATGTGAGCACACGACTGTTGTGAAAATAGGTCAAACGTGTCTAATTATTATTATACTATTATTATAATAATAATAATAATTATTATTATTATTATATTATTATATTATTATTATTATTATTATTATTATTATTTCATGGCCTCATTTTATAGTTTGGATTTGGCTTGTCACGAGTGTGACATTAACACCTTACTAATTGTTTATAGCTCATTATCACAATTTGTTGATTCTAGCAATTGTTGTGTTATGATATGTTGATCGAGTTTCATACGAATACTTTGAGGCTTCCGTTGAGATGTATGTTAAGGATTCCTTAGAAATTAAGCTTGAATAATATGTGTGACGTTGGTATTCTACTAGTGACCTTATAGTATTGAGTTTTTCCCCACAACATCATATAACGACTATCAGTATCACTCTATTCAATCCATAGCGGCCTATAAGAGCATGTTATGATTGTATTGAAATCACCTGTGATTCATGATATTATTATGTTATTTTTATCAGCTTGTTGTTGCCAATGAGCTTTTTTTGGCCTCAACAGACATTGACACTACAGGGTTTGGAGCCTATGTTCTGGTTACTATTAATGTGCCTTTGGGCTAGGAAGACAGCATGTACGAGACGCACAGGATATACCTATGGGACAATGGTTACATTATATTGACTTTCCCTCGGGCCGAGCAGACTATATCTATAAGATGTGAAGGTTGTACCTATAGGGAAATAGTTACATTACATTACCGCACCTTAGCGCCGGGCAGACCGTGCCAACTGTTTGAGCCGACCATACCTATGGGACAGGTAGGTTGTACCTAAAAGGAAGCACGTATATGGTATCATAGAGCCTCAAAGTTCTATTGATATATGGAACATGTATATTTGGACCGTTTAGATCATATCATCATTGGGGTCCAGGTAAGAGTGTCACTATGGGCATTTAGAAATTGTTTACACCTAATAGGACTTATGGCAATTGTATGTTGTTTGTACCTACCGGGCTTATGGGGGATAGTTAAGGTTATATTTTGGTATGTGTTATAGATGGTATCTTATTGTATAAAGGTAAGTTACTGTACTTCTGTTTTACTCCTGTCCCTTTTGTTTAGTCCTTACACTATAGTGTTAGCTTTCAGTTTATCTTACATACTCTATACATTATATCCAGTTGATGCCCCATTGCCTGGGGGTACTGTATTCATGCCTATTGGTTCTGAGCAACGACCCACCAGACCAGTCGGGTACAATAGCCGAGCTTCATGTTTGTTGACTCATTTCCTTTCATGGGTCGCCAGAGTATTAAGTGCTTGCCTTTTTGCTAGCTTTAGTGTTTGGGTACGTTGAGGCCCTATCCTACTAAGTATTTTATTCATATAGTCTTGCAGACTTGTCAATTGGGTTGCATAGAAATGATGGTGGTCATTTTGGCCTTATATGTTTGTTAGTTGTGGTTTGTTAGCCAATGGGGACTTGCTGCTATTTTGTTGGCAGTTTAGCGGCTCACTAGCCTAGTTTACATTGTATATAAATGTTTTAAATTTTGTATAGAGATCATGGTATCCTTGATGCTCCGCATAATATTTATGATTTTCAAGTTATCGTGGCTACCTTGACAGTCCAAATAGGATTATGTGTTACCTGCTTATTGTTTTATATGAACTTTTGGAAATAGTTGTTTTCTTTCTAGATCTCTCGGTAGGGGCCTTGCCGGGTGTGGGCTAATTTTAAATCTGAGATATAAATGTTTGTTTTCTTGATTGTGTATAACTGCTTGTGCCATTGGAAAATAGGTTACTAGGGTCGACTTTGCCTACATTTTGGCATTAAGTACAAATTGTGCTCCTGAGTTTAGGGTGTGATAAGCTTTGTATCAGAGAAAAATCATATCCTAGGGAGCTAACAAGCCATATATAGAATATTGTTGTTTATAAGTGTGTTGTGAACCACATTTTAAAAGGAGGAAGCTACAAACATTATTTAGAAAAGTTGCCCTCTTTCTTGCTCAAATCATGCTATAGAGCTTAGTCAAGGGTTGAGTTCTTCGGCTTACAATTTTATTAGGTTGTACTCAAACCACTCATAATTAGAATATGTACATCATAGATGTTCATGCCAATATACAAAACATAGAGGTGTTTTGACATCAGTAGTATACGACCAAGAGAGTCGAGAAAGAGCAGCAAAAAAAGGCTAGGTCTACGGTGTTTAGATAGAGGCCTAGGGTTGCTCGAGACCTTGAGATTTTAAAATAACACCTACACCCCCTCAATAGAAGTTCCATGGAAGAAGGTTGATTATTAGAGTGGTCAAATTCGGGTGAGAGCTCACAATGCATTAGGATAACCCCAGCAAAGGTTCTGGAGCAATTTTGATCATCTGTGCACATTGTTATACACACAATTAACATATGTCAAGAGATGCCATCAATGCTCCAGAACATGCTATTTTTGTGGCCAAGACAGTCATATAAAAAAATATTTTCCATTTTGGGAAAAACAAGGTTGAGCAAAGATAGATAAATTAGCAACATGATCACCTTCCTTAGTATATCATGTAGAGCGTGGTTCCCAGATTTTATCAATTAGATGTGAAAGAGAAGAGGGAGAATCTAGTTTCGACAGTGGCTGAAATTTCATCTATGCACTACATGTAATCAGGATTCATAGTCATCACTAGATGTTGTGATAGGTATATTGGGTTGTTTCTCCCATTGTGTTTATGTTTTGATAGATCCAAGCTCCACACTATCATTTGTTATCCCATTACTTACTGGGAAGCTTTGTATAGTAAGAGAGTCATTCCAAAAACCTCATTGTTGTGTCTACCCCTGTTGGCGACTCTATTTGTATTATAGAGATTGTTGGCCATTAGACCCTTACAACCCTAATAGAGCTAGAAATGCTTGACTGCAATATTATTATGGGCATGGATTGTCTTGTATCTTGTTACTCCAATGTTAACTGTCAAGAGACTGCCATTAGATTCAAATTTCAAGGGGAAGTAGTTCAGGAATGAAAGGGTAATGCGGCAACGCCGAAGGGCAACTTTTTTTTCCTATCATCAGGCAGGGAAAATGATCGCATTGTCCAATTTTAAGATATTAATGCTAAGATATCAACTCTTTAGTTTATTCTAGTGGTTAATGAGTTTCCATATACGTTTTCAGATAAGATTCTTAGTATTCGAAGATTGATTTTTATATTAATACATTATCAGATGCTCAGTCGATATTGATTCCCCCATATAGAATTTCAGTAGTAGAATTGAAGGAATTAAAGAAGAAACTGAATGATTTATTAGATAAGCGCTTCATCAGGCCTAGTGCGTCACCATGGGTGCACTGGTGTTATTTGAGTAGAAGAAACACGACTTGTTGGAGAATTTTATACACTATTAAAAATAGAATAAGGTTACTATAAATAAAAATATCCATTACCAAGGATTGATGGGGGTTTTTATCAACCATAGGATGCCTGATGCTCCTCAAAGATTGATTTGAATTTAGGGTACCACAAGGAACCTATTCAAGGGTGATATTCTAAAGATAGCCTTCAGGCTCAAACACGACAACTTTGAGTTTCTTGTGATGTATTTTGGGTTGTAAAACACCCCCAACAGTATTTATACACTTGATGAATCATATCTTCAGGTCGTTCCTAGACTTGTTGTCATTGTGTTTATTGTTGATATTCTAGTATATCTAATTCAGAGACTGAGCATAGAGACCATGTCCAAGAAGTGCTTCACGTACTCTGAGATCAGAAGTTGTACGCTAAACTCCCAAAGTGTGAGTTCAGGTTACAGTATATGGCCTTGAAAGGCCTTATTCTATTAGATGTTGGTATTCGGGTTGTCTTACAAAATATTGAGGTCGTGAAGACTTGGCCTAGACCAACGACCATGATAGAAGTTCATAGCTTTTAGGGATAGCAAGATAGTACAAAAGGTTTGTGGAAGGATTTTCTTCACTTTCAGCATCTTTAAAAGAAGCCAACTCAAAAAGAGCTAAAAGATAGATTGACTTCAACACTAGTTCTAACCTCACTAGAAGGTTCAAAGAGCTCTACAATGTATTATGATGCTTAAAGTGTTAGGTTGGTTTATATTTTTGTACAATTTACAACATGAAAAGGTAATTGCTTATGCTTCAAAACCGTTAAAGAGAATGAGAAGAACTACCCGACCCATTATTTAGAGTTGACTATATTTATTTATGCCCTGGAGATTTTGAGGCATTACTTGTATGTCATTGATATTGATGTATATATATGGATCATTGGTGTCTCTAATATATTTTGAGTTAGAAAGAGTTGCTCTTGCAACATCACTGATTTCTTGAATTGTTTAAAGATTATGACATAGATATCTTATATCATCCAGGGAAAGCCAATATAGTAGCAGATGCCCTTAGTAGTAAGTCTATTGACAGTGTATTATATTTGGGAACATAGAAGCAAGAGTTGCTTCAAGAGTTCTATAAGCTAGCTAGTTTGGGGCTTAGACTATTTGATGTTGATAATGCAAGGGTCGTAGATTAGGAAACAACAATATCACCTCTAGTTTTTTAGATGAAGGCACATCAATACAGCGATCCTAGTTTAGAGCAGCTTGGAGGTAAGTCTTAGCAACATGAGTCTGCCTTGGATATAGTAGTAGATAGAGTCCTCAAATTCAAAGATTAGTTATGTGTTTCAGATATTGCATGGCTTAGATAACATATTATAGAAGAGGCCACCGTTGTCGTTATTCTATTCACCTAAGATCCACGAAAATGTATCATGATATTAAGGAGATTTATTGGTGTCTGGGAGGAAAAGGAACATATCTAAGTTCATGGCATAGTTCCCAAATCGTCACTAGGTAGAGGTAGAGCATTAGAAGCTTAGTAAGCTAACTCAGGAGATAGTTATTCCATTGTGGAAATGGGAGGCCATAAATATGGATCTTGTCACAGGTTTGCCTTGTTTGTGATAATTAAAATCGATTCTATTTGGGTGAATATTGATAGGTTGACGACAATTGGCCCATTTTGTGCAAGTCAAGGCCATGTTCTTAGCTGAGGGTTATGTTGGGTTGTACATCATAGAAATATGTAAAATTTATGGTTTTCTAGTATCAGTTATTTTAGACAGAGGGTGATAGTTTATATTACGCTTCTAAAGATCTTTCTAGAAAGGTTTGAGGACTCGGTATAAGCTTAGTTCAACTTTTCATCCTCAGACCAATGGCTAAATAAAATGCATGATCTAGATGCTCAAAGATATATTACAAGCATGTGTGCTAGATTTCAGAGGGAACTAGGATAATCACTTGTCGCTTATTGATTTTTCTTATAATAACAACTATCCTTAAGGCATCGGTATGGTGTCGTATGAGGATTTATATGGGTATAAATGATGATCCCCTATTTATTAGTTCGAGGATAGAGAGATTGGTTCGAGGTCAGGGAGTCAGGGTTTTTTTGGCTTGACATACTGCACTAGGCCATGGAAAAGATTAAGTTGATTAGAGATTGATAGTTAATAGCTTAGAGCTGCCGGAAATAATATTCATATGATAGGCAAAGATACATAGAGTGTAACATTGACAATTAGGAATTTTTGAAAGTTACATCATGAAAATCATACTATAAGTTGGTAGGAAGGGAAAGTTGATCCCTCGATATATAGGACCTTACAATATTGTGCCATGGATTGGGGAGAGTTACATACTAGCTAGAGTTGCCTCCATAATTAGAGGCATTTCATCCGACCTTTCATGTTTCTATGTTAGGAAGTGTACTAGAGATCCAACACATTTAGTACCGACAACAGATATACAGATTTTAGACGAACTATCTTATGAAGAAGTCCCTATTGCAATAGTAGGCTGCCTAATTTAGCGATTGTGTAATAAGGATATCTCTTCAATGAAAGTGTTGTGGAGGAATTCTAATATCGAATAAATGATGTGGGAAGATGGAGGGGACATGAAGTCTCCATACCCTCACTTGTTCACTCCTTCATATAATGTTTTGAATAGATAGATAGTATACCCACATTTGAATAAGTGAGGTACGTTACTTTTGTACTATATGAGTTCTTGAGTTTTTTTCCTATGATACCATGCACATTATCATCATTCAAGAATGAGAGACCCTAAGGGGGGAAGGATGTAACACCCCACTCGTTCAAATGTTAGACTAACTCATACTTTTGGGATAAGACTATGAGCTTAATGTTTTAGGCAGTATGTTTTATAAAGTATTTTAATTACAAAATTGTTGTATGTTAAGTTTTGAAGTCAAGAGAGTAACAAAATAAAAGTTAGGAAAAGCTATTCAGCCTTTCCTTTAAGAAGTTCTCTTATAATTTGAGTTAAATATATTGGGGTTTTCTACCAATTTACAAAAAAATGTGGTCCCCCAACATACCTGTCACGACCCAAGCCTAGGGCCTAGACGTGACATGGCAAATGAGGAACCCGAAGGAACCCCAAACAAGCCTCTTAAACTTGTCATCACACTTCATCGGTCGCGGAAGTACAATCAACATTAATTAACTGGAAATAGGGACTAAGGGCAAACCATTTCAAAAAGACATCATAGAACAAGAGTCAAGCTCATTTACAAAATACTTGTCCAGCGCACACCTCTACATACATAGATAGGACGGGGGCCATGACATACTACCGGCTCTCCTCATAGTCAAAATACAATTGCAAGCTAAAGTCTCAAAACATAGGAGTAGGAAACATAACATAGCCCTCGAATCATTGAGGACTCACCAACAAACTCGGATAAGCACCGTACTAGCCATGTGAATGGAGAGAAGGATCAAGAGTAGCTCCGGTCCCTACATGGTGACATCATGTAGGCAAAATATGCGTTAGTACTTGGAATGTACTAAGTATGCGGGGTGCAACACAACAACAGACAAGGACACAATCGAAATACAAGAAATAGTTTCATAGGCATTATGAATAACAATATGAGGATGCATGATCAAAGTGAAGTCAAAACATGTTTAAGTAAATCTATACTAATAGTAGATATCATATGTGTATGCATGATCCAACCAATCTATAACCCCAACTTAGGATGGGGGATGCCGTTCACACCCGGACACCCTGGTGGCAAGGTATAAACCCCTCACATGGTTGATGTTGGTCACACCCCAAGCATCCTAG
>NC_064283.1:17009699-17032635 GCF_019186545.1 Solanum stenotomum | reverse complement strand
TTTTTTTTTTTTTTTTCATTTAAATAATTTTTGGTTAAGTTTTGTTTTACCTTTTTTTTTAATTTTACCTATTCTTTATTTTTTACTATTATTACTTTTTATTCACTTTCATCTTTTGTTTCTTCTATTTCTACCTTTTTTTATAATAAATGTTTATTTATTTTATTTTTACTTTTTTTACTCTTTTTTATTATTATTATTATCTTTATTTTTCTATTTTGCACTATTTTCTTTTATTACTATATTTTTTCTCTGCTCACATTTTCTTTTTTATTCTATATATTATTATTTTTTAATTTTCTCTTTTTAAAAAAAATTCTAATTGAGAGAAAATTGATATACATAGTGATATAATAATATATTCCTTCACCAAATGATGATAGTATGAAATTACTAATAACCATCTCACGTTAATGAATTAATGACTCATTCAAATGAACTAATGTTCATCTCCTCCATTTTTAATATTTAGGATACGATAAAAAATTATTCTAATAATTAATTGTCTCCGTAAGTATGACAATATTATTTATTTATTGAAATTTAGAAACTTCAAACGATGACTAATACAGAACCTCTAACCAATTTAATGTAATTAAACTAAAGTCATAAATGAAGTTGTCAATTTGTACAATCAAATAAATGTACATAAACATGTTGGAATAAAACTAAGAGTAAACAACAACCATCTTTGTATAAAATTAATTAATTAAATTAGAGTCAGATGTAAAAATATTTCAATGAGCAAATTTGAACAATAACAATTCATGCAATCAAAAATATGAAATGTGTCATAAAATAGTGGCATATAACAATACATGTAATTTTAAGGATTTCATAACATCATAATCAAATTTCGAACAATCATTTCATTGAACTATATAAGAAATTAGAATTACCTTTTCGTAAAACTTAATTCTTACAAAAGAAACTACTACAATCTACTGATTTCCAAAAGTTAATTATAAACTTTAAGGAGCCACGAACTTGAATCCACGAACAAAAATATTTCTGGCTTAATTCACAAAATAAAACTCGCTTTTCTTCTCTTTGCTTTTGCTCTTTTTTTTTGTGTGTGCACTGCTATTCCGTATCCCCCCTATGATTATGATGGTGGTATATATAGAGGATACGTTTCTTTTCTCAAATACGTGGGGGTGTGGATCTCTTTTTGGGTTTTTTCTTTATTTATTTTTTAGTCGTGTATGTATAGGGGTGTCTATTAGATGCTGATAGTTTTGTGGGGATGTAGTAGTATAGGGGTGAGTATATGGGAGAGGTGGGGTATTGGAAGTTAGATTATTTTAGATTATTTAGGTTATTTTTACTTTACTTTTAGTTTTATTTTACTTTTTAAGCGAATAAAAATTAACTATATAAAAAGCTAATTAGAAAAAGTCAAATAGCTAGTAAAAAAAAATTAAATAAATACTAGCTTATTTATAAAAACTTAGTTTTAAAATAATATAGATTTTTTTTTTTTGTAATCTTTCATTCCTTTTTAAACATTTGAAAATAAAACTTACCTTAAAAAGTGATTCTATTTTTGTTGTTTTCAAATCTTTTAAAAATAAACTTAACAAAATAAGACAAAGTTCAAATATTCAATTTATATTTATAAAAATATTTCGGCTCTAAAAATGGTATAAAATTTTAGATTCGGTCAAAAACTATGTGTCTACAATTATTATTATGTTGTATTGCCTTATGTATGTTGCACTTAATGGGATAGCCGCGTGATCCTACTAGTACATTGTGGTTGTGCACTGATACTGCACATGCTCTTTCTTTGTTAAGTACAAGGCGTCGTCAGGCAGCTATTGACAGACCTCGCTTAGAAGATCAGTGATCATTCGAATTCAAGGGTGAGCCAGTTCTTCCGGGCTGCCATGAGTTTTCTTTCCGTCTATGTCCACATTTCGGACATAGACTAGTACTTCAGTTAGTCTTATGTTCAGTTTGGGGTTGTACCCTTCTTGTTTAGACTTATGGTTGAATTTTAGATGTTTTGGTACATTGACTTTCAGGTTCTAGACATATTTTCCACATTTGTTTAGTTGTTAGACTATTGGTTTGGAGTTTATGGGGACTTTCTAATTCTTTCCTTAGCATTTCACTTGCTTCCGTAACTTAAATGCTTTAGTATTTTGATTAAGTTGGTTATCTAATTAGTATAAATGGTTTTCCCATCAGAGGGTTAGTGTGGGTGTCAATCACGATGGTCTGAGTCGTGACAAAGTTGGTATCAAAGCCTAGGTTCATTGATCTCAATGTACCAAAATGAGTCTAGTAAAGCCTTGCGGAAAGGTAAGGAGACGTCTGTACTTTTCTTCGAGAGACTATAGGACTTTAGGAAATCTCTCTACTTTCTTTCTGTAATTTGATTCGAATTGGTATCTGACGATTCAAATTGGTATCTAACCTCCTTCACTCTTATGTCCGCAGATGGTTAATACTAGATTCAACGGCGTCAGACCCGTAGCTCCCGTCAATGCTCCAGTTGAGAAATCTGTAGCGATAGGTCGCGGTCGAGGAAGGGGTAGAGGTCGAGGAAGCGCAACACCTACTAGGGATAGAGAACCGGTTAGAGATGCTCCAAAAAATGAGGCCCCTTCTGCGCATCATAAAGAGGTAGATGAGAACATAGAGGTTGAGGATGATGATAATGTTGGGCAAAAGAAAGAGGTGCAGGCTGAGACTACATGTATTCCTCCTTTGGACCCAGTGTTAGCTCAGCAGATCATGTCATTCTTGAAAGGGTTGGTTTGTCCTGGAGTGCTTCCCTATGTTCAAGAAACTCAAGCTCCTGCCAATTCCCCTGTTGCAATCACTGCGCCTAAGGTGGGTGAAACTGGAGGTAATGATGATTTCTTTCGTCCTTTATTGGGTCTTGTTATGACTGGTAATGAGCATGAGATGTTGACTAAGTTCATGAAGTTGAAATTGTATGTGTTCCTTAGTTATGAGAGTGAGGATGCATATGAGTTCATCCTAGATTACTATGAGAGGCTTCATAAGTTAGGAATTGTCCATCAACATGGGTTTGAGTTCGTGACTTTTCAACTTCTAGGTGAGGTTAATCAGTGGTAGAGAGCTTATGTGGAATGCAGATCTTCAGTTTTACCTCCACTTACTTGGACCCAATTTCATGCTCTGTCTTTAGAGAAATATATGCATAAGACTTTGAGAGATCGCAAGAAGGATGAGTTCATGGCTTTAGAACAAGGTGGTATGTCTATGGTGACTGCTGAGGAGGAGATGATTCGTTTATTTATTAGGAGACTAAACTCTGAGATGCAGGTATTATCTGTTTATATGACCTCTGTAGGGAAGAGCTTTCATGAGGTAACAAACTTTGTTAACAAAGTGAAGGGGGTGAAGCGAGACGGTCAGGCTAAGGCAATGGCTAAAAGGGCCAAGAACTAGGGTAACTTTCAAGGTTCTCATTCCAAGGGGTCAGAAAGGCCAACACTTGCAGCCCAGCCTATTCAGTCCGCTATGCCCGCTTCTACAGGTAATTACTTCGGAACTCCACCTCAAAATTTGATTCAGGATGGCCAGGGAGCCGCACCTTCGGCGGGCAGAAGACAATCTTTTGATCGTAAATGTTACAACTGTGGAGAACTTGGGCATATGATTAGAGATTGTCCCCACCCGCATATGTTAGATTTCACACAGCAGCAATCTAGAGCAGTGGTACCCGCGGGAAATGGTAATAATGGTCAAGAGCTTCCACAAGGTGAGCGAGAAGGAAACCAATGAGGTCGCAGAGGTAGGGGAAATGGTAATGCAGGCAGAGGTACTGCTAGGCAGGGAAGTCGCCCGTCAAGATGACAAGGCTCAGTGTTATGCCTTTTCAGGCAAGAACGAGGCAGAGACATCTGACGCAGTGATCACAGGTACTATTCTTGTCTGTGACCGGATGGCTAATGTGTTATTTGGTCCGGGTTCTACTTATTTTTATGTATCCGTGCGATTTATCTCAGAATTTTCTATGATTTGTGATATACTTGATACCCCCAACCATGTTTCTACCCCAGTTGGAAAGTCTGTCATAGTCACCCATGTCTATCATGCTTGTCCTATTTTATTTATGGGTTTCAGACTTGGGCTGATTTGGTAATTTTGGATATGACTGACTTTGACATAATCCTAGGCATGACTTGGTTGTCCTCCAATTATGTTGTGCTGAATTGTAATACTAAGTCTGTGACTCTAGAAATTCCGGGAAGGGAAGAATTAGAGTTGAAAGGGGTGTACAGGCCTAAACAAGCTAAGATCATATCCTCCATACGGGCTAGAAAACTTGTAGGGCAGGGTTGTTTAGCTTATTTGGCTCATATTCGGGATGTGGAAGTTGAGTCTCCATCTATTGAGTCTATTTCTGTGGTGTCAAAATTTAGAAAAGTGTTTCCTACGAATTTGCCTGGTATGCCTTAGGATAATGATATAGATTTTTGCATTGATTTAGAACCTGGTACCCACCCCATTTCTATCCATCCATATCTCATGGCCCCGACAGAGTTTAGTGAGCTTAAGGCTCAAACCCAAAAGCTTCTTGATAAATAATTTATCCATCCTAGTGCTTCCTCGTGGGGTGCCTCAGTTTTATTTGTTATGAAAAAGAAAGGTAGTATGATGATGTGTATAGATTATCGACAATTGAACAGGGTCACCATTCGAACCAAGTACACATTGCCTCGGATAGATGATTTTTTTTTACCAATTGCAAGGTGCATCAGTCTTCTCTAAAATTGATCTAAAGTCTGGTTACCATTAATTAAAAATTAGGCCTGAGGATGTGCCCAAGTTGGCGTTTAGAACCCGTTATGGGCACTATGAGTTCCTAGTTATGTCTTTTGGTTTGACTAATGTTCCTACAATTTTCATGATTTTAATGAATGGGGTGTTCAAGCCATTTCTTGATTCATTCGTCATAGTATTTATTAATGATATTTTGGTCTATTCGAAAACTTTGACATAATCCTAGGCACGACTTGGTATTGTTTTAGATGTTCTTGGGAAACAAAGGTTGTAAGCAAAATTTTCTAAGTGTGAATTTTGGTTGACTTCGGTTGCATTCTTGGGGAATGTAGTTTCAAAAGAAGGGGTAGTGGTATATCCTCAAAATATTGAGGCGGTTCAGAATTGGGTTCGGCCTAGCTCAGTAACGAAAGTTAGGAGTTTTGTTGGGATTCACTAGCTACTATCGTTGGTTTGTGAAGAACTTTGCTTCTATTGCCACTCACTTGACAAATTTGACCAAAAAGGAGATACCATTTGAATGGATTGAAAAATGTGAGGAGAGTTTTCAAAAATTCAAGAATCTTTTGACCACTGCACCTATTCTAGCACTACCGGTTGAAGGTAAAGATTTTATTGTTTATTGTGATGCTTCACATTCGGGTTTGGGTGCTGGGTTAATGCAGGATAAGAATGTCATAGCCTATGCATCGCGACATTTGAAGGTTCATGAGAGAAATTATCCAACACATGATTTGGAGTTGGCAGCGATAGTGTTTGCTCTTAAGATCTGGCGGCGTTACCTTTATGATGTTAAGTGTGAAGTGTTTACTGATCATCGTAGTTTGCAGCATGTGTTCAATTTGAGACAGAGAAGGTGGATGGAGCTACTTAAGGATTATGATGTCACCATCCGGGTAAGGCTAATATAGTGGCAAAAGCTTTGAGTGGAAAAGCAGTGAGTATGGGTAGTCTAGCTTGCTTGAGTGTAACCAAGCGACCCTAGGCTAAGGAAATTCAAACCTTAGAGTCTAAGTTCATGCAGTTAGGCATCACAGAAAGAGGTGGGGTGTTAGTTAACATTGAAGTTAGGGCCACATTCATTGAGGAGATTAAGGCCAAACAGTTTGAGAATGAAAATTTGAATGAACTTCAAAAAAAGACTGTGATTGGTAAGGCACAAAAGACCACTCTTGATGAGGAAGGTGTGCTCAGTTTTAAATAAAGGATTTGTGTCCCTTGAGTTGATGACTTGATTCAGAAATTGTTGACAGAATCCCATGGCTCGCGATATTCTATCCATCCGGGTGTGACTAAGATGTACCAAGACTTGAAGAGAATTTATTGGTGGCCAGGCATGAAGAAGGATATAGCAACGTTTGTGGCTAAGTATCAAAATTGCTAACAAGTAAAATATGAGCATCAAAGGCCTGCATGTTTGCTTTAGAGAATGTCAATTACGGAATGAAAGTGGGAAAGGACAACCATGGATTTTGTGGTTGGTCTTCCCAAGACTTTGGGTAAGTTTGATTCTATTTGGGTAGTGGTTGTCAGATTGACTAAGTCAGCCCATTTTATTCCGATAAGAATAGATTATAATACGGAACAATTGGCTAAAGTGTATGTGAAAGAGATAGTGAGATTGCATGGGGTGCCCCTCTCTATCATTTCAGACTGTGGTACCCAATTCACATCCAAGTTTTGGAGGAAATTACATGATGAATTGGGCACACAACTCACTTTTAGTACCGCTTTCCGTCCACAGACGGATGGGCAGTCAGAGAGGACTATCCAAGTGTTAGAAGACATGTTGAGGGCATGTGTGATTGATTTTAGAGGGCATTGGGATAAGTTCTTACCTTTGTGTGAATTCTCCTACAATAATAGTTATCACTCCAGCATTGATATGGCACCGTTTGAGGCATTATGTGGGAGGGGATGCATATCACCCATATGATGGTTCGAGGATGGAAATGTGAAAACCTTTGGAGGTTGATTTAGTGAAGGATTCTCAAGATAAGCTGATGAGCATCCAAACTAAACTTTTAGCCGCTCAGAGTAGACAGAAGAAGTATGCAGATCATAAGGTGAGAGACATGACATTTCAAACCGGTGATAATATCCTTCTTAAGGTATAACCCATGAAAGGGGTTATGAGATTTGGCAAGAAGGGGAAGCTAAGTATGCGATACATTGGTCCCTTTGAGGTTCTTGAATATGTAGGGCCAGTGGCTTATAGATTGACTTTACTTCCTAATCTATTGGGAGTTCATCCGGTATTTCATGTATCTAAGTTGAAGAGATATCATGGTGATGGGAATTACATCATAAAATGGGACTTAATTGTGTTAGACAAAGACCTCCAATATGAGGAGGAACCGGTTGCAATTCTTGATCGTGATGTGCGTAAGCTGAGGACCAATGAGATTAAGTCCGTGAAAGTTCAATGGAAGCATCATCCAGTTGAGGAAGCTACTTGGAAATCGAGAAGGACATGCAAGATAAGTATCCCCAGTTGTTCGTCGATTCAGGTACTACTTCATTCTTCATTTAGCCTGTTTTTCCTTAGTTTCTCACTCGGGGACGAGTGATGGATAAATTTGTATCTATTGTAACGACCTATTCCTGTTGTTATAGAAAAGCCAACGGAGAAAATTTTTGGGTTGGAAAACTTTTTCGTAGTAACTTGAGATTTTCCAACTTAGTCCAGATTTGGACGAAATCGGAGTCGGTGAGGTCTAGGGAAATATGGAAGTAATTGGGTGATCTAATTATGAATTAGATCATATGAGTAGATAGCTAAGCTCTTAAGGAACCCGTAAAATTTTACGGAATTAAATTCGTGGGAGTAGAACTCCCGAAATTGATCTTAGCGTGAGCAGGTAGTTTCTGAGTGTCGTTGGTTGAAGGTGTGTTGTGAAATAGGAGTTTGGAATTCTTAAATCGACTCACTGGTTTCGTGCAAGCTAGTGAGGTGGAATTTCTACCGCCAGGGTGGGGCCGTTGTAGCAGGGTGAGTGCCGCCATAGCAGGGCAAATGCAACTTAAAGTTGAAAATAAACTCTAAAAACGTTTTATTCTGCACCTTTCGAACTTAAGAGCTAAGGAACGAACCCAAGGGTTTTCTTGACAGTTTTTCACCATTCTTGAGGCTAAAGGTAAGATTCTAACTCCCCGAATCCATTTTTCGATCCGTAGAACGTAATCAAATAGGTAATTGTTGATGGGGGAGGATTTTGATCTGGAATTTATGGTGAAGAAAGCCCTAATCTGGGTATAGGGATCATGGGTATGATCTAGGGTTGATAGAATTGTTAGTGATTCGGGTAATTAGTTATTGTTTATTGATTTCCGTGTTAAATTAATTATTTGTAGACCAAGAACAAGCGGAACGAATTCGAAAAGGGAAGAATCAAGTTTCTTAGGGGATTCAAGCTTGTTTCGAGGTAAGTGATGGTTGTGATTCCATATTGTGTGATGTATGTTTGTTCTTGCTTCATTATAATACGTGTATGTATGCGAATGTTGCATTATTGATCACACTTGTTGTAAATGAGGATAGATGAATGATGAATGTCATGAATCATGACTTGATTGTACGATTATGAGAATGAACTTGTGATTGTGATTGTGGCCTGTTGAATGGATCGGGTGTTGCGTTCCGACACAATAACTTAGATCTGTTGCCACATTCTGGCATAAATATGGGATCGATTGCCACGTTCCAGCATAAACATTGGATCGCGTACCACGTTCCGGTATGCTAACTGTTTAGATTTGGGTTCCATGAGCGGACCAATGAGTTGACATAACTGTGTATCTTGAGAAATGTGAAATTTTACGTTGTTCGTAAATGATAATGATATTGTATATGTTCGGTGGATGCATGTTATTATTATGTTGTATTGCCTTATGTATGTTGCACTTAATGGGATAGCCGCGTGATCCTATTAGTACATTGTGGTTGTGTACTGATACTGCACTTGCTCTTTCTTTGTTGAGTGCAGGGCATCTTCGGGCGGCTATTGACAGACCTCGCTTAGAAGATCAGTGATCGTTCGAATTCAAGGGTGAGTCATTTCTTTCGGGCTGCTATGAGTTCTTTTTCTGTCTATGTCCATATTTCGGACTTAGACTAGTACTTTAGTTAGTCTTATTTTCAATTTGGGGTTATACCCTTCTTGTTTAGACTTATGGTTGAACTTTAGATATTTTGGTACGTTGACTTTCAGGTTCTAGGCGTATTTTCCGCATTTGCGTAGTTGTTAGAGTATTGGTTTGGAGTTTATGGGGACTCCTAATTCTTTCCTTAGCATTTAACTTGCTTCTGTAACTTAAATGTTTTAGTATTTTGATTAAGTTGGTTAGCTAATTAGTATAAATGGTTCTCCCACCGGAGGGTTAGTGTCGGTGTCAATCACGATGGTTTGGGTCCTGACAAGATATCTACAATGTTATAAATTTAAATTTATATTTATTTGTCCATCTTTTTATCTATAAATTACCTTATATTTCGAATATTAATGTTAGATCGTTAATATTATATTATTATTACCAAAAAATCAAATATCATTGAATTTTTAAAAAATCAAAAGTACCGCAAACAAACATTGTAAATTTCAAATAATGATGATTGGGCCTGTGCAAAGCACGTGGTTTCCCTTTCTAGTATATATATAATAGTGGAACTTTCGCATATAGCCACTCAAAAATAGCCTAATTACACTCCATAGCTATAGTTTGCTAATTACAATTCATAGTTACATGTTAGGGAGGAGAGTGGCGAGCGAGACTGGGAGAGGCGAGCGAGAGAGGGCAAAGAGTGTGAGAAAGGTGAATTGTATATGTATATCGGTTAGATAATTGTATATTATACATATGTATTTGTATATTCTGGCGAGAGAGATTGAGAAACAGAGGAGAGAGCGAGCGAGATTGGGAGAGGGAGGAGAGACGCGAGCGAGAGAGGAAAATAATATTTATAATTCGCATCTCGTTTGTATAATTCGCAGGTACGTTTGTATAATTCACTTGTTTTTTTTGTATAATTGGGCAATATAAAGTATGAAATTATACAAATATAATAAAACTCGAAATAACAAATTGATACAAACATAAACGTATGAATTTTAAACAACTATACAAAATATATTATACAAATTAAATTATATAAATTATATTATATAAAATCCAAAAACTACAACGTTTATACAAACTTTAAAAAGTTATTCATAAAAAGATTGAATGTATGTGATGACAAAACTGAAAAACCAAACAATTGTATACAAATACAAATCAAACAAAGAATTGTTAGTTGCGAATTATACAAATGTGGTGAATTATACATATACAAACGTGATTAATTATACAAACTCGAAGTCAGCCCACGTAATTAATGTATAATGTTAGTCGCGAGTGGTAATTAAAGCAAAGTATAGCTATATATGATGAGTAATTAAGTAGTATAATTTTGCTTAACCGCGTAATTTTCCCTATATAATATAATGTATGGTTGGAACAAGTTATCCCAGGATTAGTTATCTAGAGATAACTTATCCCACCATGAATATGAGATAACTTATTCCATTACTATGATATAAATAGTGGGATAAATTATTCCAAACATGTCAACTAAACAAGATACAAATTTTTTATCTCATCACTATTTATTTTTATTTCACACATCAAACGACCCCATTGAGTACAAGTCTAGAAGCCTTATCCATCAAAATTGATTAGTCAAAATGACAACGTTGTCAAATGTAAATATAAAGACTGACCACCGCCCACGACTCTTTATCCAATTTAACGTGATTATAACACAATAATTAATTGTTTATCTTAAGTTCACTGAATATGACCTAAACGAACCCTTTCCGAACCTTCTTTGAATTTATTTAGTCAAGGGAATCCACCAAAACCTTATTTAAATATGTTCATATTAATTTAATAAAAAAAATTAATTATAATTTTAATAATATATATTTAAAATGATTTTTCTTTATAAAATAATTTTAATATTTAAAGTGTTTTGATATTTGTCTCTTTTCATAATTTGATTCTCATAAACACTTTTTAAAAATGATTAGTCAAATACAATCTGCTTATCAAAACTATTTTTGAATTAATCAAACACAAGTATTATTATTATTTTCAAAAGCTATTTTACGAAAGAACTTTTAAAAATAAGTTGTTGTTTTTTTTTGCAGCAATACCAAACGGTCTCTAATATTTATTATAATATTTTATTTTAGCATTTTATAGTAAGTTAATAAACTATGTATAGAAAATAACTTTCTCAATAAAAATATTTTCAAAGTTATTTTTCCTTATACCATACACAGATGTGTGTGTGTGTGTTTGGTACAAAGGCAAATGTGAAATGACTTTGAAAATGTTTTGCATGAAAAAATCATTTTATGATAAATGGTACAGTTGAAAATTTCAAATCCATGAGAAAATAACATTATCGTCAAGTTTGATTATTGAATAAATTTTCGCCTGTTGGCTATCTCAACTATCATAAAAGTCTTAGTATTTGTTTCTTGACAATAAGGGTACTTCAATTTGAGGATAATTTTAGATTTAATAAAATATTTAGGGGGTAAATGTGTTTTTTTTTTCCTCAAATGGATAATAAAAGCTCAGAAAATTTTTTGTATTGTTTGATGCAAGGGAAAATGACTTTAGAAATGTATTTATGAGAAAGTCATTTACAAATATTTGATACGAAAAAATTTAATACGAAAAATATTTTTCATCAAAAGGAAAAATATCACTTTTGTCACTTATGAACGGAAGTCATTTCTCTTTTTTTAAATTTAAACATGATATCACTCGCTTGTTGAGGCACACTCTTGCCAATTCAGTCATCTCAATGCTACATAAGCTTAGTCAACGGTCAAAGAGGTTCAATATATGGTGTTTTACTGAGTTTAAAGGTTCAATTGATAAAGGGTTAAGTAGAAGGGTTCATAATACAAAGTTGTATAAGTACAGGAGTTCATCAGACCATTTCGCCATTTTCGTCTCTTGGCTATTTCAACTATCATAAAAGTCTTAGTATTTGTTTCTTGACAATAAGGGTGCTTCAATTTGAGAATAGTTTTAAATTTTAACAAAGAAATTTAGAGTGTAAATGTGCGTTTTTTTTCCTCAAATGGATAATAAAAGCTCAGAAAAAATTGTATTGTTTGATGCAAGAGAAAATGATTTAAGAAATGTATTTACGAGAAAGTCATTTACAAATATTTTATACGAAAAAAGTTAATACGAAAAATATTTTTCATCAAAAGGAAAAATATGACTTCTGTCACTTATGAGTGGAAGTCAATTTTCTTATAGTTATATAATAACTCTTTATAGTTTTTTCCAACCAACAAGGGCATGTTATTAATCTTTAATATTCAAAAGTTTTATTAAACACTCTTTGATTTTGTTGATATTAATATTAATTTTTTAATATTTATTTATTTTTTACTTATCAATTAAACACTCACAAGTAAATAATTTTTCTTTGGTTGATTTTTTATCCACTATACATCTAAATCGTCAAGAAAGTCTTTTTTTTTCCTGATCACTAACAGCAAAGGTATGATTCGAAGAAAAGTTTAGGGAAAGATAAAGTTGAACAATTTAGGATCGTACAAATCAAACATTTTTCCTATTAATTATATTTTACATAGAGATATATAGTAATAAAAAAGATATAAATTTATCTATATCATTTTAAATTGCTCAATTTTATCTTTTCCTATATTTTCGTTCATCTCATATCCTTATTATGAGTAACTTAATTATCTCATATTTATCGTTAATATTAACATCATCAAAGTTGACTAAGTAGGCGTTTGGCCATGCGATATCATATCACGATATGGTATCGTGAGATGGAACCAGCGTTTGGACATGCGATTTTACGCTGATTCCATATCATGAGAGGTGATACTATATTCTCCAAAAATCATAATATGGAATTATATGGTGATTCCATATCATGATTTGAGATATTTTAATACAATAATTGATCCATGAGTTTATGTTTTGTTAAAACAACCCCACATTTATATCTACTAACCATTTGTTTCATATGTAAATAAAATTTATAATCACATCATTACTTTTTAAAATTTATTATTCTCACCGACATAAAATTTATTATTCTCACCAACATGTAGTCACTTTAACTCACACATCACGATTGTGAAACTTTTCAACATTATATTCACTTGAAACAATTAACCGGCATGTTAAAATAGTTGCCGAGGCAATTAGCAAGATGACACCAACATTTATACAACCAAAAAATATGACTGGTGTACATTCCAAAATTCGACATAATACTCGATTTTGGCCTTGGTTTAAGGTAAAATTTCAATCACATTAACAAATTTATTTTATGGCCTTAATAAGTGAACATTTATATTTTATGTGTAAGTTATTAGTATTTAGTTACATATTTCCTATCAACTTTGTTTAAAGAGATAATATTTATTTTATGACTTTGCATTGTCTTGGAAGCACTATTTTTGTTACTCTTACGAACATTTTTTTTATGAAGTGCATTCTATAATGCTTCCAATTTATTTTATGTTCACTGAACTAATATTGATGTATTTTTTATTTGGTAGGATTGTGTTGGTGCGATTGATGGAACATATATAGAAGGGGAGGTTCCTAAAGCGGTGCAACAAGCATATCGTAATCGCAAAGGAAGAACATCACAAAATGTCTTATGTGCTTGTGATTTTGATAGGCGATTTACCTTTGTTGCTGCTGATTGGGAAGGTACTGCACATGATAGTAAAGTACTTGAGAATGCACTTGTTGAACCAACGTCTAAATTTCCATTTCCGCCACATGGTAACTTTAAATTACATCCTTAGAATAAATATTATTTAGTTACACAAAGCTGTCTCATTTACATCATATACGCTTTTAGTAATTCTTTATAAAATGTTTTTTGGTAGATAAATATTATGTTGTTGATGCTGGTTTCCGAAACACAAAAGGATTTTTAGCTCTATACAAAGGACTACGCTATCATTTGCAAGATTAACGAGGAAGTGAAAGAGAGCCTCAAAATGCCAAAGAATTAATTAACTATGGGCATTCATCTCTGCGCAATGTGATTGAATGGACTTTTGGAACTTGGAAAAATAGATTTAGAATACTGAAACAAGGCATGAACCATTATGATATTGATACACAAGTGAAAATTGTCATAACTTGTGCAATGTTACATAATTATTTGCGAGAATACCAAAGTAGTGATGAAATATTTATGGTCAATGAACATGAAGATATAGTTGCGGAGGATATTGACCAACAAATGGTTCAAAGTAACAATGTTGATTCGTCTTCTCGGTCACATGATCGAGAAATGCAAGTTCAACGTGAGGAAATTGTCCGTACTATGTGGGAGGATTATATTAAAGACTAGTACACTACAATTTATGTTCAATTTTTTTTTATTAAATTAAAGTTAGATGAAACAATTACTTAAGTGGAGAACAAATAATTTTGTAATAATTTATTATGCGATTTTATAATTTTTTGTTTATTTGATAAGATTGAATAAACAATTGGGGTTGTTTTAATAGTTTTACAACTTATGAGATTTTTATGTTTATGAGAAAATATACAACACAAAAATTTCATATCGCATGTCCAAACAAGCCTTCAATTTCATCTCATGATTCCATATCATGATACTATATCATGATTCCATAGCATGGCCAAACGGGCCCTAAGGTTTATAGTTGTCTTCAAATTGAAGCATCATTGGGGACCAATGAAAAAAATGACTTTTTTTTTGTGAGATAGAAATATTATACCAAATACTAACCAATTAAATATGATTCAATTTTGAATAATAGATATATAAACTTTATCATTTTTCATATAATAATAAAACACATGTCCTAAAATTTGCTTGGCGTGGAGGAAAATATTTTTCAAAACAAATACTAAACGCTTTTTTCTTGATCACTAATGTCTAATAGGCAATAGCAATGATATGAATGGAAGAAAAGTATAGGGAAAGATAAAATTGCACAATAGGATTGAACAAATCGAACACTTTTCCTATTACATTTTTTTATCGAGGTATAATAATAATAATAATAAAATATAAATTTATCTAGATCGTTCTAAATTTCTTGATTTTATCTTTTCCTGAATTTTCGTTAATTATCTTGTATTTGCCATTGATATTAACATCATCCATGTATTCTGAGAAATATTTGGTTAAAATTTACAATTGTCTTAGATTGAAACTCGATCAGGGATCAAGGGAAAAAAGGCGACTTTTTGATGATTGAGATAGAAATATTAGATCAAAAACTAAACAATGAAAATGATTCAATGTCCAATAATAGATAAATAATGTTGATCCTTTTCTATAGAGTAATAAGACACATGTCGTCGAGTTTGTTTGATATAGAGGAAAATATTTCCTTATTTTTTCATATTTGATTAGGCAAAAATTCTTTAAAATATTTTCTCTAGTAAAAGAAGTTAAAAAAAAATGAGGAAACAAGAAAAACAGATTTTATACGTGATATTTTATATTTATTGTACGAAAAATGATAAATATACCCTCAAACTATCATAAATATTATCTAAATACCCTCCATTATTTTTTTAGGACACTGATA
This sequence comes from Solanum stenotomum, assembly GCF_019186545.1. Taxonomy (NCBI): domain Eukaryota; kingdom Viridiplantae; phylum Streptophyta; class Magnoliopsida; order Solanales; family Solanaceae; genus Solanum; species Solanum stenotomum. The sequence goes on along the minus strand of NC_064283.1, from coordinate 17,017,234 downwards.
TCTTTACCATCAAATTTTTAGAGTCTATATACTATTTGGACTAACGGAGGGACACCTGCCACAATTTGAATGACCTACAAAAATTTATTTATATTTACAATAGTTCAATGATACATTTTAATATCCTCCCCACCCACCAAAGACCCCAACCCCTTGACCATCTGACCCCCTTTGATCCTGAAGCTCCACTCCCCACCCCCTCCCATCCCTGGTGATGTTTAACTAAATTATATATAAACATCATTAATATAATATCGTTTTACTTACTTATCAATATATAAATAAAATTCCTAACTTATTTATACAAGAATATTTTCCATATTTCCCTTGGTACCAAACAAATTCCCTACATATTATTGTTCTCATGGATATGAAAATTCCATAATAGAGAAAACAATTCGTCAAAATTTGAAAGGTCAAAATTAAAATAAAAAAAACCCATAGTATATAGTAGTACCTTTTAGGAGTCAAACATTTGGTATATAGACAAAATTGGTGGAGGATCCCAAAGTCCCCACATAAAGCAAAATCCCTATCCTATTGGGAGGAGTATTATTTATTTTTATATATATAATATAAAGTAGGAGTCTTACACAATTAAGAGAATTCTCTCAAATTAACCTTTCTCTTGATTTTCCTCCTTTCTTGTAAACACCCCTCCCTATACCCTACAATCTCTTTCAACTTCCACGCCGCCTTCATGGAAATCAATTGAAGAAAATTCTCATAACCGTTTTTTTCATTATAAAATCATGATGATGATGGCGGGTGTGGTTGTTCTTTAACATTTGGTTTTAATTCTTGAATATTGATTAAGAAAAATGTGTGTGATTTTGGAAAAAGAGGGTGATGATGATGGTGTGCTGTTGGTTTCACCGAATAATTTTTCTGCTGTTGAAGATAACTGCATTTACAGATCTGGATTACCTCAACCGTCTAATTTCCCCTTTCTTCAATCCCTTAATCTTCGATCCATCATGTTAGTCTTTTTTTTGTTTTTTTATTGAATTGGGGATTTACATATTGATTTCTTGGTTTTATTTTCAAGATTTGTATGTGGGTAATTGTAATTTGATGATTTTGATATTGGTTTGCAGATATTTGTGCCCTGAGCCTTATCCTGAAGAGAATTTGGAGTTTCTGAGAATTAATAATATCAAGCTTTTTCAGTTTGGTATTGATGGCACTAAGGTACTAATCCTTTTTCTTACTAATTATTTATCTGTTGTGATTTGAAATTTTATGAAATTGGGGTTTTATGATTTGAGGGAATTTAAAATCTAAATAGTGCAGTTTACAGTAATTGTTCTTCTTGAAATTTGTTCTTAAAATGGTTAATTTGTGTTCTAATTGCTAATAGTAGTTGTTTTTGGGCAAAAGAAAAGATATTTAGATTGCATTCATATAAAGCTTTTGATTCAAAATATATTACTAACGGAGTTGTTTTGGTAATTTTTGTGGGCATATTGTTATTTTGATACTACAAAAAATAAGGCTAAGAAAATTGTTTATTTGAATTTTCCAGTACTACAATCTATTTTTGCATAAATATTTCTTGTAAAAATGGAAATCTTTTTCCATTCAGGAGCCATCATCTATGTCCAGCAGTGCTATAACAGAGGCTCTGAAAGTGATTACTGGTAAAAAAATCTATGCCTTTTCTATCTGTTGTGTTTATAGGATGTTTAAATCTTGGTATATGAATTTTTACTTTGTTTTTCGTTTTTGGTTTTTAGATGTCAGGAATCACCCTGTTCTCATCCATTGTAAGCGCGGAAAGGTACAAAATCTTCATCTTATTGCTCTGGTGTCTATGCTTACGTTTGTTGTGCGTATATTTCATCCATGTCCCGGAGTTACATTAGTGATAATTGATGTATACTCTTTTGTGAATGGTAAATATATCTGCTGTGCTATTATTGAGTACCTCTCACGTCTTCTTGTGCTGTGTATGAAACCTCATTTGTTCATTGTGTGTTTAAATTATGAAATATATCGTCATTCATAAATCGATTAACATGGAAAGAGTGAGTAATTATATATGCAACTCAAGTTGCTTGAGATTCCGGTGAAGCTGTTGTTGTTGTTGTCTAGCTAATATATATTATGGCTATTGTTGTTGTTTGAATTCCAACAACAATATACCCCGTGAAATCCCACAGGAAAGATCCCCGACTCTTTTGTTTGAATTTCAAGCATCATATGTAGGCGTTGTATATTGAACTTTTGTTTGGTTTCTCTTAGCAACAATTGTAATACATAGGCTTCATAAGTGATACAAATTTGTATTTTGTTACGTGCAGCACCGTACTGGTTGCCTGGTTGGATGCCTGAGGAAATTGCAGAACTGGTGTATGTCTGCTGTGGTGGAGGAGTACAAGCATTTTGCTGGCACAAAGTGGAGAGAAACCGATGTCAAATTTCTGGAGAAATATGACGTTTCACGCATTAGGCATTGTCTTGAGAGCATTATCTACAGGTACTATGGGTCGAAGAAGAGGCGCTTGCAGTACAGAGAAGAAAGTCTGCAGAAGCCCCAGATGACTTCAGTTCTATAGAGGGGATTTATCCACCTTAAGTTTTAGCCTGGATTGGATATAATACCCATTCTTCTTTTATTCCTCTTTTCATTGCTTCAGATTCATCTATACACCAATTTGTTTCTGTGATGCCTTTACTTTGCATTAATTCGAAACCAGAAATATTAATTTCTGTGTTAATTCTTTTTCTCTTGTACATTAGTTATTATTCACACCTTCATATTAGACTACTAGAAAGATTAAGTTCAAAGGATAATATTGGATGTAGGTGGGTCGATAGTTAGTGATGACTCATATAATTGACACTTAGGGGTCGTTTGGTGTGATGTATAAGAGAAAGTTATCCTGGGATAAAAATTTAGTGTCTCTTAATCCGTCGTTTGGTTGGACAGGATGGGATAACTTATCCCAGGATTAACAAATAGTACTGGGATAAGTTATCCCTCCCTGAGGGTGGAATAGTAATTCCAGGATAACTTATCTTGGGATAAAGTATGTAAATTAACAAAATTACCCCTTAAACTCTCTTTTATACACCACTTATACATAGTATATTAATATAATTTTAAACAATTATAATAGCATTCACAACCTTACTTAATCGTTGTTTTAATCATAATATATTTTTCTATTAAAAAATTACATTTTATAAATACAAATTTTATTTATGAATATATTATAAGTTGATTTTTTTGCCTAATTTTATATTTATATTTATATTTTGATTTCTCTTAAAATATTCACTCCAGACCCCACCTAGTGGGATTTCACTGGGTATGTTGTTGTTGTTGTTAAAATATTCACTCCACTACTAAATTACATATTTTGAATTACATAGTTTATTACTCATTTAAAAATTACATTCTATGTATCCATTAAAATGTAGATAACTTTAATAATAATATTTCTTTTACTTTGATAAACTTAAAATGAAAGTTTTTATTTTTAAGCTAAATAAGATCGAAAGTTTTATTTTTAAGCTAAATAAGATGAAAAATTTATTTTTAAGATAAATAAGATAAAAATTTTATTTTTAAGTTAAATAAGATGGAAGTTTTATTTTAAAGTTAAATAAGATGAAAGTTTAATTTTAACAACACACAGCACAATCATGGAAAAGCACATATAAAAATATTTAAGCTAAATAACATGAAAGTTTGATTTTTGAGAATGAATAACTAGAGTTTGCAAAGAAAATGTAAAAAAACAAACAAAATAAGGTGGATGATATTTTTGTAAACAAACAACTTATTATTAAAAATTATACAATGGATATAAGTTTGAATATGACAAACCAAACAAGCAATAAGAACTACTCCCAGCATAACTAATCCCAATATAACTTATCCAAACATAACTTATTTCAACATAACTAATCTCAGGATAACTTGTATTCAAACCAAATGACCCCTTAGGGTTGTGGCCTATAACAGTAGTAATAAGTTCAAAGTTATAGGTGATTCCACAGAAATATGAAATGTTCCAACCCTAAATGAATGTGTACACATGTTTTATATATATGTGGGGGGGGGGGAGGGGGGGGGGATCTAGTTTGATCCATGTGCATGTGACCAAAAAGTTGCAAAGTTGAGTGTTGTACTAGTCATATGATACATGGGAGTATGCGACTTTTGCGCCTCTTTTTCTATAAAAGAAAGGAAAAAAGAAAATATAGTCTCTATCGAATGAGTAACTTATATGGATATCTATTTAAATAATCTTAAATGAGTTGGATATCTAGTTTATTTAAATGAGTAAAAAATGATAAAATTCATATTATTCATTTAAAAGTGGATAGCTAAATGGGTAAAAGAGATTCATTCTTAAAAAAAAGTGATATTAATTTTTTTTTGAGTGTAGGTTGAAACAAACCCGACTTTATTATTATATTATTAAAATTCAGAACATGATTACAACTTTAGAATAGTAATTACAACTCTCAAACTACTTAATTACAATGAAAATATTGAAATTACAAGTAAATTATATAGATAAGAATGGAGATGAAAAGTTTAGACTCTACAAATAAGATGAGTTGAACAAACAGTTCATTCACAAATACACATAATGTTCCCAAACCGCATATGACAACCATATAAACTCTATTCAACCTGGATCTCAAGCAAATCTAGTATTGCACTGTCTAATTCTTGTGCTTCTCTGTGGTTTAGCCTTAGGCCCAATAGCTTGGCCAGCCTTTGGACCATCGGTGTTCACAACAATACTTCCTGCCTAAAAAAGAACCTTGTCCTCAAAGTTTGAGTAAAGCATAAATCGTAGTAGTATCTGCTTGACATTGTTAATAACAAGCAAGCAAGCAATTCAGAGCAACTTTTTCGCATCTATTTTCAGTCATAATAATATACCAATGAGAATCAACATCTTCTGGGGTACTTTCAATACTTTTTAGCTTCTTCACCAGCCATTTCAATTGGAGTGTCTGATTTCGTTTCAGCAAATACTATGGGGCAATAGTTAGTTAACCTTTCGTCAAACACCTTTTGCACATTCATTTTGCGTTTGCGTTTAGATTTTTCCTCATAGTTTTGAAGCAAAGATGAATTGATTATATTATATTGCTCCACTTGGACAATTGGTACAACTATATACCTGTCATGTAGGGATAACATGACGTGAGAGATAATTGTGGTTTTCTGTGATCTCATAGAACACAAAGTACGTAGCGTTCAGCTTGAGAAATCCATAAATTTGGATTCTCGCCACATAATCATTGAAATTCCACCATGCTAGGTTTACTCTGTCACGACCCGATTTATCAAGTCATGATGGCACCTGCAATTTCAGCGAGATCCTTTGACCAAGGATCCTTCACAACCTTAATTGAATCTTCGATTGTTCGAGATATTTGGTCCTCCATTGAAAACCTCTTAATGAAAGCACCAATGAAACAAACCTGACTTGATCACTATATTATTAAAAATGATAACATGATTACAACTTTAGAATAGTAATTACAACTCTTAAACTACTTATGGTAAAACCTTACTAAATTAATATAGTTGGGACCGTGAAATATTATTATTTTGTAGAGGAATTGTTTAATCAATAAATTAATAACTATTAATTTATATAGTGTTTTGAGATTTAACCTTATGATGCTCGGATAATAAAAACTTTCAAGATGTATTATCGAAACATGTTTTATCGTAGGATATTAAAAGACTATGATGGGACATGAAATCGATTCAGGAAAAAATAATGTTTTGGATGTTATGAATTTGGCAATCCCGGCTTGGACGACAAATTTTCAGCAAAAGACAACAACAAATTATTTTTGACACTACAAAATATATTTGGAGGATGAAATCTTAGAGAATTTGAATGAACCCAACCACTTGTGAAAATGTCATTTGTGAACTTGAGGTCATGATTAATGAACTCAGTTAGCGCACTAAAATGGACGTCAATAACCTATTGAATTATCCAAGTGAAAACGATACATATTCAGTAGTCCAGAGCTTAGAAGAAATTGTGGATACCATAAAAATTAATGTTGACACTAAAACTGCAGATGATACAATACCTTAAGAACTAGTTATGCGTAAGGAAACACTTATCGTATTTACAACTCTTCTCAATATTATGGTATAGTTCGAAAAGACAACATGAGAACTTTTTGATGCAAAAAGTAAAGTTAAAGATGACCTTCAACTAGATTTAAAGTTTAACAAAAAACAAAACACAATAGAATCACATTTCACTAAATCGTCTTAGATATATTTGTACTTTTAAAGAATTATTAATTTATAATATTAATGGGACCATATATTTATATAGAGGTTTTCTGAAAATATATCATCTTATTATCTTATCGAAATAAGTGTTTTTTTCTATTAGCCCATGTCGGGACCGAAAAAAAATATTATCTTAGAGAGATTATTAATTTACCGAGTATTAATTTAGTGAGGTTTTAATGTATTTATAATAGAAAGCTTAGACTTTAGAAAGAAGATGATAAGAACACACAGTTTCTTTACAATACGAATAATTTCCCCAAACCGCATATGACAATCATATAAACTCTACTCAATTTGGTTCCTAAGCAAATCTAGTATTGGGATGTCTAATTCTTGGGTCTCTTTATGGTTTAACCCTAGGCCTAATAGCTTGACCAACCTTTGGTCCATCATGTACAACATAGGTGGTCGGGGCAGGGGGTGTATGGGGTAAAGGAAAAAAACTTATTTTTTTAAGGGGAATTTTCGCAAATAGCCATTATAATTGTAACGACCAAGTGAAACTAAAGACTAACTTGTGTGTCTTTGAGTTGCCAGGAGGTTTTGAAGTGGTTTGATGTTGTCCCGAGCTTTGGGTAAGGGGTTTAGGGGTTAAATGTCAAGGTACGACTCCCCAAGGACCGCCCTAGGGGTCCTTGAGGAGGACCCTAAAGCCTAACCTCCAAGACCCCAAGATCACCAAAAGCTGGAATTTTTAGGGTGACCTACGGATGGGGTTCACGACCAGTAGGTCCATCCACGCCCCGTGGATGACCTCCGTAGGTCAAAACCCTCCAAGCCAAGCTATAGCCCCAAACCACGGACCAACAGTACGGTCCGTGAATGGACTCACAGTCCGTAAGTTTAGGGCGTCGTTTGGACTGCAATCTGTCAAATTCTCAGCCAAGCCAAGGGTGGTTTGGTAAATTCCTTCCTTGGCTAGTTAAGTGTTTGAACGGTTATTTTGGGTTTATTAACATATTTTAAGAGTATAAAAAATGTTGAACTCTATTTTACATCTCACTATTTCAAAACCTCCCCTCCCCTCCAAAAGTCTCTCTCTAGAAACCTCCATAGAAGGTGAAGACTTCAAGCTTCCAAGGTCTAATTCTTCAAGGTTTTCAAAGGATTTTCGTGGGGAATTAATAGCAAAGTATGGTAGTTTTGATCCTTGTCTAACTTTTCATTCAAGGAGCCAAATCAAAGGTGATTTCAAAGTATGAAAATCTAGGGTTTTATTCAATCTCATGGGTTCTTT
>NC_064283.1:16977815-17003610 GCF_019186545.1 Solanum stenotomum | reverse complement strand
ACTAATTTATGAATCTTAACTTAAACCATGAATTAGTGAGTAGAATAGAGTCTAGGCACTATGGGTGGAAGGACCCACGAGTTCAACACCACATACCTTGAGTTCTTATTAAGGTCTTGAGAGTGTCTTCAATGGAAGCTTTGAACTTGGAGCAAGAGTCTCTTCAATCTTGAGGAAGGTTTTGGATTAGGGTTTTTGAGAGAACTTGAGAGAAAATGTGTCGAAGTATGGGAGAGGTGTTTTGGTAAATGTTTTAGAGATGAGAATTGAACTAATGGTATATAGGAAATAACATATGCCCTTGGGAAAAATGGTCCAACACTCAGAAAAAAAAATGAGGCGGGTGAACAGTAACAACGCTCACTGGAAATTGCATTTCCTGCCGGACAGATTTTACAAAAATGGGCATAACTTCTTCGTCCGAAATCCGAATGAGGTTAAACGAAGTGCGTTAGGTAGATAACTCCAAGGGCTTTCCATGGATATGTTATGGGCCACCCAATTATTTGTGTGCTAGGAGATATGACCCTCCAAAGTAGACCCTCGAAAAAGGCTTCACTTGGAAATTTCGGATTTTGATACGTTTGCTCTAAAATTTGGGTTAGACCCATTTCCCACTCAATTTGACCCCCTAAACAAGAATATGAAGTCGGATTTTCGAAAAACAAAACGGCTTTTTTTTGATATAGCTAAACAAGTTTCCGGTAACTTCCGAAGCACATTTTTAAGAACCTTTTGGGTCATTTCAATACCAAATCGAAAATGTACGAACTTAGTTTCCATCACACTAAATCATTCGTCTATATGACTTTAGAATAGAGAGCTAATCATGTTTCTATAAAACTCTGCAAGCTAGCACGTCAAGGTGGTCCTTTAGCCCCTATGTTCATTTAGCTTTATATAAGTTGTTTAAGCTTCATTTTAACTCTAAAAAATCAACCAAAATCCATATATATCAGAAGGAAAGACCTAAATTCTCCATGGATATTGATTCTTTGAACTCCAAAGTTTGATGGAAGTTGCTCCGCATAGCGAGCTCGTGATTTTGGTATTGTTTGCCCCATCAATTCTGTGGTGTATCTTCATGGGTGTTGTGGCAGAAAGATAGTAGGTGTTTATTGAGTATTTGGCAATATCTATGGATATATATTGGGAAGGTAAAGATCTTGTACACTTATCTATTTGTTGAATCGAGATTCTAAGCTTCTAGTTATGAAAAGTTGCAGTTGTTAATGACTTGTAGTAGATTTTGTTGATTTTGGTTTCGGCTATTGTTACTTCAAAAAAGTAGATTGCGTGGCTTGGTATTTCAAAGTCTTTTGGTCAAGGAAATTGTCACACCCCAATACTAGGGGAGGTCATGACTAGCCTCAATATTAACTGAATCAAGAAGCTGACTATATAACATCTAAAACTGTAATAGTTAGGCCAACTAGGCCACTTCCCACAACCATCGCGACCAACAAGATCGCAACCAAAATTTGACAAAACTAAGGTTAACTAAGCAATAATGCCATGGAGTTGAGCAATGGAAAGCCAACAAGTAAATAAAACCAAACTAAACTACATTGTGCATACACGTCCACAAAAGCCTCTAAAGAGTAACCAACTTAGTGCTCAAGACATGGCCCCGACCTACCCATAAACAAACAAAAAACACAATAATGCCAAACTATAACATGGCTCTTGAAAGAGAGGAGCATATCAACTCTTGAATGAAGTCAGACTCCTATTACAACTGATAATCTGAGACTCTACCTGCACGTGGAACACGAATGCAGCATCCCCATGAGGAGGGACGTTAGTACAAAATGTAGTGTCCACAAGTGGAGATATGTCAGTACAAATAACATGTATCGATATGTAAGGCTGAAATGTGTAAACATAACTATATCAAAGATATTGAAATAGAGTTGGGGATAGAAACAACTTGAGACTCCAGAAGTTGAGATCTGATAAAACTTAACATTTATCCCTGAATGCAACCAACTAAGCACATATACAAATCATATTTACCTAATGGTGAACTGTACGATAATCCTATCATAGTAGTGACCTTGCCCTACCGAGATTGCTATCCCAATGGTGTAATGATTGAGTAAGCATCTACCCACCAGACATGCCAGTCGTGGTGGTGTAATCACTGGGTAAACATATGTTAACCAGACATGCCTTATGTGGTGTGGTGAACTATAGTTGCAGCAATTATTGTATCTACCTATCGACATTACCCCATCAGTAGTGTAACATAAAGTCATAACCCCAATTATATACTGAGCCGACCATGCTCATATCAAGTAAATCTAATAAATATAGCACATATATAAGCTGAGTCTAAAACTTTGACCTCAATAGGCCTCCTCAAGACTCGTGAATTGGAAGTATTTACAAGTAACATATAAAGCTTTCAAATAGCATACACATACACATACTTACTACTTAAACAACCATTAAAAGGTTTAGATTGTTATAAGGAATCTAGTAAGGTTATGAATGATATACTAAATATATTTTTGTCGCCTTAACGTATAGCTTGAACAAGATAACTTATATTTATATTTCTATATGATCGACAATCCTTTAGGATCTTCATATATCCTACCCATAATGTGATTCTTTTACTTGTTCCAACAATTATACAATTGGACTCCCGTTATTAAATTATTGTGCCGATGATCACCAATAGTTCTTAATTCTTTGGCCTTGATCACATGGAAACATGGAACTCATATACACAACTACTTCTTAAGGAAATCGCATATAGGACCAGCTCACACTGCCCATGATAAGGGGTCTCCAAACTCAATTTAAAACTATGACAATAATTGTATATATATCCCTATTCACATCACATTCATATATTTTAATATTTCAACAACTATAGACCATCACCATGTCTTCCCAACCTTTTAACAAAACTATATCATGCCTCAATAGGAGTTTAAAACATACGAATACTAGTCCTATCAACAACGTAGATTCGTTCATGAAAATAGAGGAAAGGGGTGCCTTTACATACCTTTATTTGAGTCTTTCAACGTACTACAATGGTTGGATTTTCTCTTGCTCCTTCAATATAAAACAACAGCCAATGAAAATTCAAATTTAAGCAGTTACACAACACATCCAATTTGTGTCGTCAATTCAACAAACACATGATGGATGTAACTCAAGAAACATTGAAAATAATTGGTGTTCGTAGTATTCAACCCTTCATATTACCAACAACAATAAAGTACACTTAAATGAATCCAACACATTAACCAGCAGCTACCACACCACTCCACACACTCCCTCCACACAAAACCATCAATTAACATGGGTGAAACTTTAACTAATGGCTTCCGATCGCCTTCCCTTGAGTCTTACCCATAGAATATAGCTTGAACATGAAAGAAATCGCATACATGAGAGAAGGTAACATGGTCATTGTTGAGTTTTAAACGGTGTGAATGGAAAATGAAGAGTTACAATTTTTATGAAGAGTTGCACCTTTTATGAAGAGTTGCAACTTTTATGAAGAGTTGTGACTTTTATGAAAAGTTGCGACTTTTATGAAAAGTTGTGAATTTTATGAAAAGATGTGAATTTTATGAAAAGTTGTGACTTTTATGAAAGGTTGTGACCTTTCCGAAAGATTGTGACTTTTCCAAAGGTTTGTGACCTTTATGGTAAGGCACAATAAGAACCGTTTCACACTACCCTTTATTTTCTATAAATTAAAGGATTTCCTCTCATTTTAGTTGAACGAATTTTATTGGACTTCTTCTACTGCTACTAAATCTAGTATTCTAAGTGTACTTTACTGCCGTTGAGTGATTTGCTGACACCGTGGTTTTAGGTACCGATACACCGGTGAGTAAGATTGTTCTATCCTGGGAGGATATATTTCATTAACCTCGGGTACTTGAGGGGAATAATTTTCTTAAGGGGACACTATGCATTCAGTGGGCTCAATTTTTTTTCTTTGAGAAAAATATTCTTATATTGTTTCTGATTCTATTTTCTCTACTAGTTTTAATTTTCTAGTTTGAAAATACTCTTTAAACTTTGTTGTTTCTTACCAAGTTCTTTAAAGTTTTGTTCTAAGTATCTTAGAAATACAACATGAACAACAATCTTAAGGAAATTATTATACTGTTGGTATTTCGTGTATGCTACTGATTGAGAGAAACAGATCATGGAAGTAGAAGACTAATGCATTACTTCTCCAAAATTTAGTGCTTTGTTTAGCAAGGTTGAAGTGAGAATGTACTAGAAGAATTGGTGGTATTTCGGTTAAAGATTACACCAGGTAACCTTCTTATTATTTATTTAAGGAGAAAAATAGTTTCTAAAAGTTAACAGTTTTGATATTTATCATATCTGTAATGACCCTCAAAATAAAGTAGGATAAAGTAGAGCCTCACATGGGTTTTATGCATTAATAACTTGTCAAAATAATGAAGAATTGCCCTTTAAGCCAGTTTTAAAAAGTTTGGAAGTCAAACGTCAAGGGACGACCAAGACGTTCGGAAACTAGTTTTTTACGTGTTGGTGTGTTCTAGTATGTTGTTCATATTTTTCTGTGTTGTTTGGAGTCTAAAATCAATGGAGGTGACCCTAGTGTCTTAATAAATGTTTTAAGGGTCAAAACATTTGGATACGACTCTACGGGTGCCACCCTAAGGGTCCCCGAGGAGGACCCTAACCTTGGCCAAGCAAGCTGCCAAGGCAGCTTGAAGTTGTGCTTGGAGGGAGCATGTCCGTGTCGCGGACTAGCTCCACCAAGGGCCAAATGTTTGGTCCGTATCGCGGAAATGTCGCGAACTCTACTGTCTCAAATTTAATTTCCAGAAAACTTGTGGGAACACCTCCGTGTCGCGAACTTGTTTCCCGACGAAATCTGCAAAAATAAAACTCAAGTTTGACTTATTTAAAAGGTCCAACTAAGTTAGGGGTAGTTTGGGTACTTTGGGGAATTATTATAAATGGTTATTCTACCTATTTTAGGGTATGTGAAGTTGGTTAAAACCCCAAAACCTAAAATTAGACCCCATTCTTCAAATTGACCCTTCCCTCTCAAAATAGATTCTCTCAAAAACCCCATTGAAGACCTTGATGAAGCTCAAGCTAGAAGATGGGTTTTCAGCTGATTTCTTCTTCAATTTCATGGGTCTTCAATAATTAAGGTATGGTGACTCTTGATTCTTGAATAACCTCTCATTCAAGGAGTTCTATCAAAGATTTCAAAAGTGATTCAAAGACAAAAATTCCCAATTTTCAATCTAAACATGGGTTCTTTGTCAAAAAAATTTCCAAATCATTCTATTGATGAATTAATGTGGAATTAAGGTTTTTAAGACAATTTTCAAAGGAATTCTTGAAGAACCCATGATCCCCAAATTCTCAAAAATTGTCCTATGATGTGGGTCTTTGTGAATATGATCTCTATTGGTGAAATTACGTTTAGATTAGATTGTATTGATGTTTCCTATGATTATCTATACTTATTCATGTTGAATTGTTGGTATATTTATGAGTTGAGGATTATGGCCTTATGGGCAAAGTCATGGGTTGATCCCTTTATTTATAGAATGGTACTTAGATTATGTTTATGTTATTGAATTACATTGTTGATTCCTATTTCCATCTATGTCAATTGAATTTGGATTGTTGAAGATTGATCCATGGTGATCATGGCTTGGAGAATTGGTAAGTTGACCTAACCTGTAGTCTATAGTATGAGAATTGATGTTGTGAGTTTGATCCACTTATGGTGGAGGTGTTTACTTCTTGTCTATCTATGCATGTTGAGATCATGGCCTTGAAGGCAATAGATGTGAAGTGAATTGATGATTATGATGCATATGTTTATGAAGTTATGCTATGAAGGTTATGTATGAAATCCTCAATCCTAGCATGATGTTTAAAGTGTGTTGATGAGGAGGAGTATAATGTGAATGATAATGTTAGGGATAAGGTGTGGTCTACATGATTGATTATGTTAGGTACTATTGTGGAATGACCCCTACCTATATGACCCCTATATGAATGTTTGATCATATACATGTTAGGAGTACCTATTCAATGTTGAATGTGTCCTTGTCTCCTATGATGAAGTGTGGGTGTGTGGTCTAGAATCCCTAAGGGCTTTATATGTGAATTGCTCATGAATTGGGGACATTGTGAATGTGTTGTGATCCCTTTAAGGGAAGAACACTCAATATCAATGTTGTTGCTAATATGTCACTATGAGGACCAATATGCGCACGCACACACTCTACATGTATAGCTATGAATATAATGTGTTATGGTGTCTATTGAAAGGTTAACTCTTATATGAACCCTTACATCTTATTATGCATGCAAAGTGTATGATTAGCAAGCTATGAATATGTGTTGTATAAAGGTGTTTATGTGAAAGGCTTTCTCACATATGTACACACACATGAATGAATGAATAAGGTTATGATAATCTAGTGAAAGTGAGTCTCTTGAAAGGTTTCCTCAATTGTACTCTAAACTAGACCATGTTATGAATATAGTATGATTATGTGAAAGGTCATTCTAACATAATGTAGGTTCTATGATGAAAGGTCATTCTCATCTTAGAAACCTTTGAGCTATATGATATGAGGGATTAAGTCCCTAAAGACTATTTTATGAACTAATGTTAAATAAAGGCTTAAAGATGTTTAAAAAGGGGAGTTGGAGCTTAGCACCGAGTGAACATGAAAAATGAGAGTGGGGGCTTCACGTTAAGCAAGTCCGGCTTCCCACAAGAGAACCTTCATGTTTAGCAAGTACGGGTTCCCAACATAGATGTTGTCTCATGAGATGGAAACCTCCACGCCTAGTAAGTCAATGTCTAGTAGCAATCTCTTTGTTCCATAACTACGTGCCCCCGTAGGTCTTAGCTTAGTGGATCCACTAGATAGCTATTATGTATGTAGGTCCTACTTTGGCAAGTAGTACCCTCTCTTTTCGGTGTGGGAGTAGAACACCGGATTCCATGTAGCTCACATGGTCTACGTCGGTTATGGCAATGTCTCCCGAAAGTTAAGAAATGAACTAAGATAAGAATATGAACTCTAGTCATGATTTCTTGAAGAGTTACTTAGTGTAGGTAGGACTATGGGTCCTACTTATGCATTGCACAAGTGTACTCTAAGGGAGGTTATGATTAGGTTCTTTATGTAATGAAGACTATGGTCTATGTATGTTAATATGAAAGCATGTTAAGGTTGGCTTTACTTATGTCAAGACATGAAGTATGATTATGCATGTGAATTACACTTATGACTTCTTAATGGGTTTGCTTAGTATATGTAGGGGTATGGGACTCCATGTGTACATTGCACAAGTGAGCTTGTGAAGGGGTTGTGAGGGTGGTTTACCTATGATATGAACTAAATGGGTTATGACTAATGATGTAGTAATTGAATGAGTCCTTATATGATGTTATGAAGTATGTTGGTCTTATGTCTAATGTTAAATGAAGATGTTATGACTTGTTGAATATGATGTGCCTAGTCTATGGTGGCTTCCTAGGAACACTTGGTGGGAGTAGTATTATGAGATGCTACTTGCACATTGCACTAGTGTGACTTGGGGGTTGTCCTAGGTGATGGTTCCTATGTGAAGACTATGTCTTATGGTCTACTTATGACTCTATGAATATATGTGGTTGGATTGATGAAGGCTATATGTAAGTTTACCCTTGGTAACCTTAAGGTGATACATTGCACCAAGTATTCCCTAAGGGTTGCTTGAGGAAAGGAGTTAAGATAAAGAGGAAGGTAATGTATTGTATGCATTGAATGTGCCTAAAATGTTATAAGTGGTTCTATGTGCTAAGATGAATGGTTTCCATGTGTATGATGATGTATGTAGTTTATATTGTCCCTATGCACTAAATGTTCTTGAAGTTTCTCTAAAAAGGCATGATGCATAGTTTCCAACTAAATGTCCTTTTAAAAGCATGTTTTGCATGGTTATCATACTTAGTGCATTCTTGTAGTAACACCGTTCTTATTCATCTTTTTACACCAAGTGTAGGTGATGGTGACTAAAGGGTCTTTCCTAGAAGTGATGAGTTTGGCTTACTATTCCCAAGTTCGGGTGTGTCCTTAAAGATTCAAGGACCTTTATGTTAAAGAGTTTTCTTAAGTTCTTTGTACTAGATAGTAGTTTCTTTTGTATTGTAAGGGTTGTGTCCCTCTTGTGTTGTAGTCATGTTTTAAGATGGCTACCTTGAGACGTAGTACTTCAATTTTGTATTAAAGGTTTAAATGAGGTGAATTTTAAGTCTTGTGTTATATTATGAAAAAGTTCTAAATTTTCTGCTATTTTTCTATGATAAATGCTATGACAAATGCTAAGGGCTTGTATATGACCTCCGAGAGGTCGAATACGCCGGTAACGAGTAGGGGGTGCTCTCGACCGTACTGGTCGACCGTTGGTGGGATCAGAGACCATAAACATTTGGTCTTCAATGATGGACCCCACCTATGGACCACATGTTAGACCACAGACCGTCGGTGGCTTCCGTGGTTCTTGCACCAGGTCTGGAAAGCTACAATTTTTTTCTATTTTCTCAAATCTGAGGTGTTACAATATCTTCCCCTTGGGAACATTCGTTCTTGAATGAATTCTAAACAAGCTGAGTATGGAAGGAAGAAGTTGCAATCCCTACCACTAAGTACTAGAAAGTGATATCTAACTGAACTGAGTTCCAAGGCCATGCAAATATGCTGAAAATGCAAGAACAACTAAAGGATCAAGGTTCTAAGACTGAATTTATGCAAGAGTAAACTGTGAGACATGAGAGAAAAATATTATCTCAAGCTGAAATGGAATCGAAGGGAAAGAGATGAGGATACTAGGCCTCCATGGCTGCTTCTGCTTCCCAACCAAGTTTGTCAAATCTCATCACCCCCTTCATGGTGATACTTTTAGAAAAACCCAATCGTCTATCTCAAACTCTTAGTCCCTTCTCCTTACATCTGCATAGGACTTCTATCTTAAATCTATCTCTGATGAGTGGAACTTTTTCCATAGTATCATAAACCAAATCTAGCCCAATCAAGGCTGCTTCATCTACTCATCCACCTTAGGAATACATAAGTGACCATCTCCTATATGGGAGAAAACCTCCACTTTCAATTGATGAACTGCACCTTCCAACTAAAGTAATATAGTATCACTGCCCTATTTTTCCTTAACCTCCGCTATCAATGAAGGTTCTGATCTATGCTGCACTATCGCACCACCATCTGATGTGTTCGTAAGACTAACTCCTAGACAAGCAAGCCGATGAACATCTTTTTCTAATTCCTTCCCTTTTTCCTCAACATGTGCTACACCACCCTCTAGATCACCTTTTCTTGCCTTAAGGAAACAGATAATTCAACCCATCAACACTGAGCTACTACCCTTCCATTCTAAAACTAGCTCATTAGAAACTAAAACCAAAAGATCCTAGTTCTACAATCGACCGAGGCATATCAGAACTGTAACCAATCCATGCCTAGAATTATATCAAAATCTACCATTTCTAACTCTACAAGATCTGTTGAGGTGACTTTCCAAGAGACGGTGACAGGGCAATTTCTGTATACCCGTCTAACTATAACTGGGTCACCAACTGGAGTAAAGACTGAGAAGGGATCTGAAAGAGTTTCTAGACTGACACCTAAGATTACTACTATAAATAGAGTTACAAAGGTAAGGGTAGCCCTTGGATCCAACACTACAAAAACATTTAAAGATGGACTCAAAACGTACCAGTGACCACATCAGGAGAATTTTCATGGTCCTGGCGAGCCTATAGATCATAGAGCCTGCCCCACCACCTGTACCAGATGACACACCCTGCTGAGTTGGGCGACCTGCTGGTACTGCTGGAGCTGTAGACTAAGCCCTACTATTGTTACCACCTTGTCCCTGTTTAGAAGAAAGGCAATCCCTCAACCTATGACCAGTCTAACCATACCCAAAACATCTTTCCTTTATGGAAAGACACTCGCCTGATGGTTCTTATAACACTTTGGACAAGTTGGGTAGGTTCTGGTACCTGAAACACTTCCCTGAGACTTAGAGCCTGGTGCCCAACTATTCTGATCCTGTCAAAACTATAAGTGATTTCCACCACCCACTTTCTGCTGAGAGTACTCATAGTTCCCTTTTCTAGATTTCTTGTTGAGCTTAGCTATTTCCTTAAGCTTATCTCCCTCAACCTTATCTCCCTCAACCTGCTAAGCATGAGTCATGACCCTAGAGATGTTCATACTTTCCAGCAACATAGCATTCCTTCACTATGTTTTCACTAAGTCTGACACTTCATACAGAAACTTGTTCATTTGAGCCCTGGAATTAGCAACCATGTGAGGAGCATACCTGGAGAGTTGGGTGAACTTGAGTCCATACTCTTGGACTGTCATGTTACCTTGCCTCAAGTTCATAAACTCCTGAGCTTTTGCCTCCCTTGGCTCTCTTTGGAAAAACCTGCCCCGAAAGGTTTCATTAAAGCATTCCCAAGTGATAGAAGCTACATATGTACCCCTGTTGTCTTTTCACTGAGTATACCAGATATGAGCCACATCCTTAAGCTGGTAAGATGCCAACTCAACCCAATCATTCCCAATTACATGCATCACTTCAAAGATCTTCTTGATCTCATCTATGAAGTTTTGGGGATCCTCACCAATCTGTGATCCTAAGAACTCAGGCGGATTCATCTCAACAAAATCTCAAACTCTAGCTGCAGCTGACCCACCATTATCATTTGCCAGATTTGGAACCTCCTGATAGTTCTGGTTGGTCACACTATAAGCTGCTCTAATATCTTCATTAGTCATGGCCGGGGGAACCATCGGAACCTCATTCTCTTGCTCACCTATAGGAACTTGATTGCATTGCACACCTTGACCATTTTGCACAACTTGAGGACGAACTCCCTCATCACCTAACTCCTCTTCCTCTCTCCTTCGATTCGCCCTCGTATTAATTTCCTATAAACACAAGAGAAGGATTAGGAAAAGGACACTTATAAACCAAACTCTAAGGCACGACTTCAAGAATAATGAGAGAAGTGAAACTTCTACCATCCTATAGCCTCTCGCTCATAGATGTGTCGCGACTCACACCGATTAACAAGACTCTACTTGACGTGGCTTTTGAGAATTTGAACCTAAGAACCATTTCACAAAACCTTATGCTCTGATACCAAGTTTGTTAATACCCGAGAGCATCCCCAAGTCATAACATGCGTATTCGACCTCTCGGAGGTCTCAAACAAGCCTTTAGCATTCATCACATTAGATATGTAAAGTAGTGTAGAATTAAAAACTCTTTAAATAAAATCCCATAAGACTCAAAGGTCACTTTTAAAAACATCATTCAAAAGTACACAAGGGGAATACTAAGTCTCTTAGACATCTTAGACAGATACATGAAAACATACTAGGGACACGGCCCTTTACAATCAAAAGAAGTCTATTAAGTCTATTACAAGAACCTTATCATAAAACTAGAATAGAAAAGTCTTGTCCTCGACATATGAGGACATACCACAAGATCTTGGAAGAACTTCAAGTTCCAAGCTTACTATAGAACCCACTCACTTTCCGGAACCTACACTTGTAGAAAATAGAGAAATATGGAATTAGCACAATTAAGTACTAAGTATGATGGCCATGCAAGAAAACGTGCACCACGGACATTTACAAGGAATAAAAATGCTTTTAAGACCTTCTTTAAAAAATCTTTACAAGCACAAGCATAAACCCACATTTCAAGTCACCATTCACAAATAAGACCATATTCACATCACTTACAACTCAATTAACACAAGCGTATAATACTTAAACAAGATAGCAAAGTAATTCCTTCCTTACCATATAAGTCTCTATCTCAAGTCACCCTAAGCCACACTTAAGTGAATAATGAAGTGACCGCCCATACAACCTCTTCATATACACCTAAGTGTTGCTAAGAGTTACCATAGACAAGGGTTATTATTTCCATTACATTATAACATACTAAGTCAACATTCTTTATAAAAGCATTTAAGAGACACACAACCATATAGGGGACAATCACATAATAGCCCTAAGGCTTAGGGAACTCACTTTAGCATCTTTTAAGCCTACTCGTGCCATGTGTAGATAGCATCTCATACTACAACCTACACGTTATAGAACCTATCCAATACTAGAGTGCACATCCCATATGATGGAAATAGGCCTTAACTGACATAGACCACACTAGCAAGGTATGGAATCCGGAATCTATCCTACTCCGTGGAGGTTGTTCTACTTGCCAAGGGTAGAACTAAAAGCAACCCATGTTGGCACATGGTTTAAGAGATGTCCAAGGATGTTCACTGTGCCTAATCTCATGCTCAACTAGGCCACCATCCTAACCACATCCACTCAGTGCGTAGCCTTGGTTTCCATAGAGTATTCAATCACATACGTACTAGTGAGGGTTCCTTTTCTAGTTCAACCAACTAATAGTACCTCTTCTCAAGAAAGGCCCCATTTCTTAGTCATAGCCAATCTAGGTTCATAGGGATAGCTCATTTGACTTTCTTAGATAAGGATTCTCATGCCATTCCGGCTCCATCCATCTCTAAGTCTATCATTTCACTCAAGAAGGGAACATCACCCTAAGGCCCATCCTTCAAGGTTATACATTTACATAGGAAAACTAGACCATGAAAATACACTATGCTTAAGTCTACCAATTCAAGTCTTGGCCTAGAATTCCTCTTTTAGCATTTATAGGAAAAGTTCCATTACTAAGTCATAGCCCAACCAATCATTCACACATAAAATCAACCTTTCATGACACAAGACAAGATACTCAAGTCTAGCATATGAGCTACAACATCATCTTACAAAGACTCATCATAGTCCATCATCACCGCATATCATCATTTCAAGAGAAACATGCTTTCTCATTTGCATACTAACACTTTATACAATATAACATTAATACCATTAGTACATCTTTACATTATAGCTTCACACAAACTTTACATATAGCTTCATATGTGTAAAATAATACAACACTATATTAGCACTCATATAATGCCTTTCATGGCCTCAATTTACAATAATACGATATTCCAATATTATACAACAACGTCACCAATGCCTTCATGGCTATAATTCACAATAATACCACACAAGAATACGATATAACACTTCACCAAAGGTGGATTCAACCTACCAACAACAATGAATTTAATAAAGAGAGTTCAAGCTTTCTTACCATAATCCAAAGCCATAGCCAAAATCACCAAAATCCAAACAATCACCAATATTTCACCCATAAGGCTTACCACCCTTATTAACAATTAATCATGAATAAACATTAAACAACCCAAGAGATATCAATACAATTCACTTTACACCTAATTCCATCAACTTTGAATTTATAGAAAAAGACCCACTTCATAAGCAAATTTACGAGTTTAGGGAAATCATGGGTTCTTCAACGAATTCCATATGAAATCATCTTTAAAACATTAATAAAACATTAATTCATCAATATAATGGCTTAGAAAATGTTTTGCCAATGAACCCATGCTTAGATAAGAATTTGAGATTTTTGTTCTTTGAAACATTTTTTTTTGAAACTCTTTAGATTGGACTCCTTGAAAGAAACATTTATCAAGGATCAAGGGTTCACCATACCTCTAAGTTGAAAACCCATGAAAATTGAAGAAGAATGAACTCGAAATCTTCAATCCCAGCTCCAACTTGACCTTGACCTTCAATGGTTTCTAGAGAGAACTCTTTTTTTTTAAAGATGAATTAGAACAATACCTTTTTAAAAGTTTTAATAGCATATATAGTTATAAGGAATAAAATAATATATACCCACCTCTTAATTTAACTAAAATTAATATTTACGAAAACGCCCCTTGCCTACATGGTCCTACCAAATAAAACTAAGGCAAAGTCCAATTTTTTTTAGGAAAAATTTCATAATTCCAATTTATGCTTAAACTTTAAAAATTCATACGTTAGGCTCTAGTTTCACCTATCTATTTTTAGGGTCGCTACATTATTCCCCACTTGGAAACATTCGCCCTCGAATGACACTTCAAAACATTAAGGGTAATGACTTAAAACTAGCAGCCCACAACAATCATACTATATCAATATAAAAACACTCATCAAGGAGGAAACATCAACTCCACATAACAAGTCATTACAACACAACTTCATTCATATTTATGGAAATAGGAATCACACCTACAACTCAACATGCCTCAAACCTTTTCCATTTCTCATTTATTTGGAGGAACTTCCTTCTCCATAGCACCTCATGCTCATAACAACATCAAAGAACACAATATGCAATTATCTCATTAAAACACAATCATGCCACATCAAGAAAACACTTAAGCATGCTCAACTAGTCAACTCAATAAATATTTTAGCAACTCATCTTATATGCATATAAACATGAGAGACATCATTATGAAAACTCATTTTCTCATTTAACAAGAATTCAACTTAAAGCATGCTTCATTATAAGGAGAAATACAGAAACTTATTTTTCACACAAGACTCCAAAAACCATGCATCATGCTTCTACAATTCTATGACTCAAGCCTGATTAGGAATAGAAGAAAGAGACAAGAATTTCCAAACTCACCTCAGCTCATCATTCAACATACGATCCCCCACTTAGGAGAAACCCATCTAAACCAACACAAAAGGATTCCAACACAAAACTAGAAATCATGACTTATCGGCACCTTCATCCGGATTTGCTTCCTTGTTAGCTTGGAGAGCATAGAAACGATTCCTTGCTTGACCATCAACACTAGGACCACTATAAGGAGCTTGCCTAGCATTCTTTCCTTTAGCCACAATATTAGGAGAATCTCTCACCTTGTGATCAGTATTTCCACAACCATAGCACCCATTAGTACCGGCTAGACATTTCCCAAAATGCTTCTTTCCACAAGTGGGACAAGTAAGCTTAACAAATTGAGATCCCCCACCTTTCTCTTGGTTAATCTTGGGAGCACCTAAAAAATCTTGGTTTGGAGCCCTCTTCTTAAACCTAGGTTGTTCTTGATCTTCATACCTACCCTTTTTCAAGTCTTTCCTCACCCTAGTCACCTTGGACTCCTCAATAGATTGAGCATACACAACAAGCCTAGAGATGTTCATGTTACCATGGAGCATTGTCGTACGACACTCTTCTTTCACCAAGTCAGATACACCGGTAACAAACCTACTCATCTCCTCTCTAAAGTTAGACACCAAAGATGGAGCACACCTAGACAACATAGAGAACTTCAAAGCATACTCCTCTACACTCATATTACCTAGCCTAAGATTAATGAACTCATCAATTTTGCACTCCCTCTTCTCTAGGGGAAAGTACTTACCCAAGAATGCTTCCTTAAACTCCTCCCATTCTATAGGACATGTTTCCTCCAGCCTATTTAACTTCCATTGAGTGTACACAATTTGGGCCACCTCCTTCAATTGGTATGAAGCCAATTCCGCTTTCTCTCTAGAAGATACTCCCATAGCATCCACAATTTTGTAAATCTCATCCAAGAATCCTTGGGGATCTTCTCCAATTCTAGAGCCCAAAAAGATAGGAGGATTCATCCTCACGAAGTCTCTCAACCTTGAGGCTACCGTACTCTCATAAGCATTCACGCTAGGCCCCATATCTCTATTTGCTTGAGCCGTCATGGCTTGGGCTAGGGTCACAAAAACCACTCTAATCTCTTCATTAATCATGGCCGGGGGAACCACCGGAACCTCATTCTCTTGCTCACCTATAGGAACTTGATTGCATTGCACACCTTGACCATTTTGCACTACTTGAGGACGAACTCCCTCATCACCTAACTTCTCTTCCTCTCTCCTTCAATTCACCCTCGTATTCATTTCCTATAAACACAAGAGAGGGATTAGGAAAAGGACACTTATGAACCAAACTCTAAGGCACAATTTCAAGAATAATGAAAGATGTGAAACTTCTACCATCCTATAGCCTCTCGATCATAGATGTATCGCGACTCACACCGATGAACAAGACTCTACTAGACGTGGGTTTTGAGACTTTGAACCTAAGAACCATTTCACAAAACCTTATGCTTTGATACCAAGTATGTCACGACCCGAGAGCATCCCCAAGTGGTAACGTGCGTATTCGACCTCTCGGAGGTCTCATACAAGCCCTTAGCATTCATCACATTAGATATGTAAAATAGTGCGGAATTAAAAACTCTTTAAATAAAATCCCATAAGACTCAAAGGTCACTTTTAAAAACATCATTCAAAAGCACACAAGCGGAATACTAAGTCTCTTAGCCATCTTAGACATAAACGTGAAAACATACTAGAGACACGGCCTTTTACAATCAAAAGAAGTCTATTAAGTCTATTACAAGAACCTTATCATAAAACTAGAGTAGAAAAGCCTTGTCCTCGACATATGAGGACATACCACAAGATCTTGGAACAACTTCAAGTTCCAAGCTTACTATAGAACCCGCTCACTTTCCATAACCTACACTTGTAGAAAATAGAGAAATATGGAATTAGCACAATTAAGTACTAAGTATGATGACCATGCAAGAAAACATGCACCACGGACATATACAAGAAATAAAAATGCTTTTTAAGACCTTCTTTAACAAACCTTTACAAGCACAAGCATAAACCCACATTTCAAGTCACCATTCACAAATAAGACCATATTAACATCACTTACAACTTAATTAACACAAGCGTATAATACTTAAAGAAGATAGCAAAGTAATTACTTCCTTACCATCTAAGTCTCTATGTCAAGTCACCCTGAGCCACACTTAAGTGAATAATGAAGTTACCGCCCATACAACCTCTTCATATACACCTAAGTGTTCCTAAGAGTTACCATAGAGAAGGGTTTTTTTTTTCCATTACATTATAACATACTAAGTCAACATTCTTTATAAAACCATTTAAGAGACACACAACCATATAGGGGACAATCACATAATAGCCCTAAGGCTTAGGCAACTCACTTTAGCATCTTTTAAGCCTACTCGTGCCATGTGTAGATAGCATCCCATACTACTACCTACACGTTATAGAACCTATCCAATACTAGAGTGCACATCCCATATGATGGAAATAGGCCTTAACCGACATAGACCACACTAGCAAGGTACGGAATCCGGAGTCTATCCTACGCCGTGGAGGTTGTTCTACTTGCTAAGGGTAGAACTAAAACCAACCCATGTTCGCACATGGTTTAAGAGATTTCAAAGGATGTTCATTGTGCCTAATCTCATGCTCAACTAGGCCACCATCCTAACCACATCCACTCGGTGCTTAGCCTTGGTTTCCATAGAGTATTCAATCACATATGTACTAGAGAGGGTTCCTTTTCTAGTTCAACCAACTCATTGTACCTCTTTCCAAGAAAGGCCCCATTTCTTAGTCATAGCCAATCTAGGTTCATAGGGATAGCTCGTTTGACTTTCTTAGATAAGGATTCTCATGCCATTCCGGCTCCATCCATCTCTAAGTCTATCATTTCACTCAAGAAAGGAACATCACCCTAAGGCCCATCCTTCAAGGTTATACATTTACTTAGGAAAACTGGACTCATGAAAATGCACTGGTCTTAAGTCTACCAATTCAAGTCTTGGCCTAGAATTCCTCTTTTAGCATTTATAGGAAAAGTTCCATTACTAAGTCATAGCCCAACCAATCATTCACACATAAAATCAACCTTTCATGACACAAGACAAGATACTCAAGTCTAGCATATGAGCTACAACATCATCTTACAAAGACTCATCATAGTCCATCTTCACCACATATCATCATTTCAAGAGAAACATGCTTTCTCATTTGCATACTAACACTTTATACAATATCACATTAATACCATTAGAACATCTTCACATTATAGCTTCACACAAACTTTACATATAGCTTCATATGTGTATAATAATACAACACTATAATAGCACTCATATAATGCCCTTCATGGCCTCAATTTACAATAATACGATATTCCAATATTATACAACAACTTCACCAATGCCTTCATTGCTACAATTCACAATAATACCACACAAGAATACGATATAACACTTACACCAAAGGTGTATTCAACCTACCAACAACAATCAATTTTATAAAGAGAGTTCAAGCTTTCTCAACATAATCCAAAGCCATAGCCAAAATCACCAAAATCCAAACAATCACCAATATTTCACCCATAAGGCTTACCACCCTTATTAAAAATTAATTATGAATAAACATTAAACAACCCAAGAGATATCAATACAATTCACTTTACACCTAATTCCATCAACTTTGAATTTATAAAAAAAGATGCACTTCATAAGCAAATTTAGGAGTTTAGGGAAATCATGGGTTCCTCAAGGAATTCCATATGAAATCATCTTTAAAACATTAATCAAACAATAATTCATCAATATAATGGCTTAGAAAATGTTTTGCCAATGAACCCATGCTTAGATAAGAATTTGAGATTTTTGTTCTTTGAAACATTTTTTTTTGAAACTCTTTTGATTGGACTCCTTGAAAGAAAGATTGATCAAGGATTAAGGGTTCACCATACCTCTAAGTTGCAAACCCACTAAAATTGAAGAAGAAAGAACTCGAAATCTTCAACCCTAGCTCCAACTTGACCTTGACCTTCAATGGTTTCTAGAGAGAACTGTAACACCCCAGAAATTCTATGACTTAAGTTAGAGCCTCACCTTATGAATAATGACTTAAAATATAGTCAAAATGATGTTTATAAACCTAAACTAATGTAATTGACTTGGTTTGGAAGAGTAAAATTCTTAACGTCAAGAAAACGACCACGACATCTAAAAACTAGAGAAGAATGTGTTCAAGGGTGTCCTTAGGTCTTGGGCAGGTTTGGGAGTGTCGTATGATGGTAAAATCTTGTAAAAAGGTTTAAATTAGGTAAGCTATGTTCATAGGGTCAAAAACGTCTGGGTATGACCCCCCAAGGACCCCTCAGGGGTCCTTGAGGAGGACCCATACATGGACCCAAAAGCTGGCTAAACTGCAGCAAACGACGAGACCTAGACTCACGGCCCGTAGATTGGTCGACGGACCGTAGGTCATGATCGTGAGCCTATACTTAGTCGTGGGAGACTTGATCCCCAAAAGGGAGCCTCAGTACCAAACGACGGATGACCAGCACGGTCCGTAACTCCACCTACGGTCCGTAGGTGGAGGGTCGTAAGTCCTGGCAGTTGTTAAGTTTTAGTTTTAGTTTAGAGATCTTAGTTTTAGTTAGTTATTTATTTAAGGGTTAAGATGGGTGGTTAGTTAACTAATTACCATTCTAAACCTAACTATAAGACCATAACCTTAAGACTTTAACTCACACAACTAAACCCACTAGTCAAACTCATTCTTTCTCAAAACCCTCTCAACTAAGAACCCCATTGAAGAAGAAGACCAAGGTTCATATAGGGCAGAAAGGTTTCGATTTTTCCCCATCATTTCTCAAGGAATAAACTAAGGTATGGTTGCTTATCACTCTTGGGACTCCTTTCCTCAAGAGGTCCTTTCAAGATGAATTTCAAAATCTCCAATATCTAGGTTTTCAATCCAAAAACGTGGGTCTTCTTTCTAAAGTGAAATTGATGTTATAAACTGAATTTGATTGATGTTATCTGAACAATTATGAATGAATTTATGTTGTATTTGTGGTTTCTTCAAGAATTCCCCATGAGACCCATGTTTCTCCTTCTTTCCTAATTCTAACCCTAGTTTGTGTTGGATATTGATTGAAGGCTATGAATTGAAGGTGATGTTATATAATTCATGTATGTATGATGATTCTACCCTAGGTTACGTATAATTTCTATGGAATTACGGTTGAGTCTTTGAATAAAGCCTTGAAGGCTATGAATTGAATATGTCAATTGATTATATTGATGTTGATGATGTTATTACTTCATGAATTACCTTGTATTATGTATTGGTTATGAACTGATCGGTGATTGAAGTATGAATGTCCTAGGAAAGGCAAGAAGGTATGAAGGTTGGTTCTTCTTTGAACTCAAGTATGGAAGGTGAATTACTTAGATTCTAATGATGCTATACCTAATGTGTTGTTGATGACCTAGTTTCCTCATCCTTAACCCTCTACACTTGAATTAGCTACGAAATATGTATGTATGTTATGGTATGACTGCTATATGATTGAAAGGTAGTTCTCATGATTATAGTGTAATGTGAAGTGAAAGGGTTACTCACTTACTAAGTGTTTCTAAAGTGAAAGGATTGTTACTCACTTATGAACACATACGAGCTATTATGGTAAGATGTTTTCATAAAAGTCTAGTAAAGGGTATTGTGAACTTATGTGATGACTAAAGATGGTTACAAAAAGGGAATTAGATGCTTAGCACCGAAAGTGCATGTAAATGAGATGGTGGTCTCACGTTCAGTAAGTCCGGCTACCCACATGGGTTTCCTCACGTTTAGCAAGTCCGGATTACCCACGGTATGTGTTGTCTCATGAGATGGAAATCCCCACGTTTAGTAAGTTTGGATTTCTAGGAGCAATCTCCTTGACCCTTAACTATGTGCCCACATAGGACTTTAGCTTAGTGGATCCACCTAGATAACTATGTACGAATGGTTACACCTTAGGCAAGTGTTAAACCTCTCTTTTCGGTGTGGGAGTAGAACACCGGATTCCATGTAGCTCTCATGGTCTATGTCGGTTATGGCAATATCTCCCTAATGTAAAGGTAAATGAAGGTATGAAAGGTGTGAACTATTACTAGGACTTTCTTGAGGGTTTCTACATAGTATAAGGGAGGGTATGGGACTTCTCTTGCACATTGCACTTGTGGGATCCTAAGAGATGGTTGTAGTAGTGTTCTCTTATGATTATGATGATTATGACTTATGTATGTTGAAGTTATGTTATTGTCACGACCCGGGATCACCCCCTAGTCGTAACCGGCGTACTTGACCTCGAAGAGGTTTAATACAAGCCTCTTACCATTCATTCATGGCATAGACACTAAAACCATAAGGAATTAAAAACTTTCTTTACCAAGAAAACATTTCATAAAAAAAAAACAATAGCAAGCGGAAGACTTTCTAGACTTTATACACGATGTCTCAAAACCATCTAATACTTTAGAGTACAAAATTCGGGACCAATCTCATACACAACTTAAACAATACTAAAAAAACATAAAAGAAATATGGGGTATTGTCCTCGAATATATGAGGACTCACCAAGTCTTCATCTTCAACACTTAGAAACATATCAAATAGCCATGACATGTCACCATCTCCAAATCCCTAAACTTTAGTCAAAAAGGGAAAGAAAGGGGTTAGCACAATTAAGTACTAAGTATGGAACCCATGCAAAAACATGCTAAAGGGGACGTTTATTGGAGAAACATGCTTTTATGCCATTTGGTAAAACTTCATGAAAAAAAATACAAGTATAAGAGTCACAATATCCAACCATAGCCAACATACAAGTCATTAACCACTTTAGCACATACTCCACACATAACCCATTCCGTTACCTTAAACCATCCACCTCAACTAACCCTTGGACAACACTTTGTGCAATGTATGGATAGCGTCCCATACCACCATCCACACTAAAGCATCATCCTAAGGCCACCAAATGTGAATTTACCACTTATCATGCTTCATATCACAAGTCATCATGCACAACTAGTACCAATGTACAATACATGAACATAATTGACAAGTAAGCCTTTTCATCATTTCTTGACCTCTATCTCAAGTTACCCAAAGCCACACTTAAGTGAAACATGAAGTGACCGCCCATACAATCTTTTCATATACACCTAAGTGTTCCTAAGGGTTACCATAGATAAGGAAATTTACCATTACAATATAACATACTAAGTCAATGTTCACATATAAGACCATAGCCAACCGTATACATACTCAACATATATTCATATACAACTCATGCTTAACTTTAAAGGAACACATGCCATTTCATTACCATAGGACCTCTACCTAATATAACCTTAAGACACACTTGAGTAAGACAAGAAGTGACCGCCCATACAACCTCTTCAAGCACACTTAAGTGTTCCTCAAGATTACCTTAGATAAGGACATTTCCTTTACAACATAACATCAATAGACCAACATTCTTTAAGAAACCATTTTTGGAGACATTCAAGCACATAAGGGGACTTTCACATAATAGTCGTTAGACTTAGGGAACTCACTTTAGTATCTTCAAAGCCTACTCGTGCCATGTGTAGATAGCATCCCATACTACTACCTACACGTTGTAGAACCTATCCAATAACTAGAGTGCGCATCCCACATGATGGGAATAGGCATAACCGACATAGACCATACTAGCTAGGTATGGAATCCGGAGTCTATCCTACTCCGTGGAGGTTGTTCTACTTGCCAAAGGTAGAACTAGTAAGCAACCCATGTAGGCACATGGTTTAGGGGATGTCCAAGGAAGTTCATTGTGCCTAATCTCATACTCAACTAGGCCACCTTCCTAACCACATCCACTCGGTGCTAGCCTTGTTTCCCATAGAGTATTCAATCACATATGTACTTAGAGAAGGTTCCTTTTCTAGTTCAACCAACTCATAGTACCTCTTCCCAAGAAAGGCCCCATTTCTTAGTCATGGCCAATCAAGGTTCATAAGGATAGCTCATTAAATCCCCCTGGAAGGGTGCCTTAGGCCTACCGATTTTTCATTAAGGGTGCCTTAAGCCTGCCGGTCCAAGGTTCATCATTTCACACATGAGAAGGGCTACCACCATTAGGTCTACCGATTTCATGGTTTTACATTTACTTAGGAAAGCTAGACTTATGAAAGGGCACCATTTCTTAGTTTTGCCGATTCAAGTCTTGGCCTAGAATTCCTCTTTTAGCATTTATAGAAAGGGCACCATTTCTTAGTTCTGCCCATTTCACACATTCATGCATTCAAGACTTTAAGTAACAAGGAGGGACACTTTAGTCTACCAACCAAGTCACAACATTTTCATTTAAGGATACTTCATAATCCAACATCATTTCATATATACATCATGAGAAATCATACTTTAACTCACAATGCTATCCACTTTACATAGGATCATCACAAGATCACATAAAACTTATTTACATCATACCTTCACATATAGCTTCATATAAAACTCATTCACATCATACCTTTACATATAGCTTTACATAAAACTCATTCACATCATACCTTCACATATAGCTTCACATATAGCTTCATATAGGACTTTACATATAGTCTCATTCATATATAATAATATAACAATACAATAACACTCATATAATGTCCTTCATGGCCTCAATTCACAATAATACAATATTCCAACATTATGCAACAACTTCCCCAATGCCTCATGGCTACAATTCACAATAACACCACACAAGAACAAGATTCAAGCTTACTTTTCAAGGCACTTGGAGTTGCTTCTCCAAGTTGGTGAGTCCTCAAGTCTGAGGACGAGATCATATGATCTAGCTTCTATGTTTAGTCTTTTGATTATGTTAAAAGACATTGTTGTACTTTCCTATTCTAGGCTTCTAATTGATGTAAGGGCTAAGTCCCATTTTCGATACTTCTATGTCTGGATGGTACATTGTGACGAAGTTAGATTCTATTTCCATATATGAAGTGAAGTTGAACTTCCAAAGTAAAAGTTTTAAATTTTCCGTAATTTTATTCTATGATACATGCTATGATGAAGGCTAAGGGATTGTGTAAGACCTCTTTGAGGTCGAATACGCCGGTAACGACTATGGGCTGCTCTCGAGTCGTTACAAGAACCCTTTTTTTTAAAGATGAATTAGAACAATACCTTTTTAAAAGTTTTAATAGCATATATAGTTATAAGGAATAAAATAATATATACCCACCTCTTAATTTAACTAAAATTAATATTTACGAAAACGCCCCTTGCCTACATGGTCCTACCAAATAAAACTAAGGCAAAGTCCAATTTTTTTTAGGAAAAATTTCATAATTCCAATTTATGCTTAAACTTTAAAAATTCATACGTTAGGCTCTAGTTTCACCTATTTATTTTTAGGGTCGCTACATTATCCCCCACTTGGAAACATTCGTCCTCGAATTACACTTCAAAATATTAAGGGTAATGACTTAAAACTAGCAGCCCACAACAATCATACTATATCAATATAAAAACACTCGTCAAGGAGGAAACATCAACTCCACATAACAAGTTATTACAACACAACTTCATTCATATTTATGGAAATAGGAATCACACCTACAACTCAACATGCCTCAAACCTTTTCCATTTCTCATTTATTTGGAGGAACTTCCTTCTCTATAGCACCTCATGCTCATAACAACATCAAAGAACACAATATGCAATTATCTCATTAAAACACTATCTTAGCAGGACCAACGAGGTAAGTTCTATATTGGCACACACTGTATGACATTCAAGCTTTTCCTCAGACTCACTTGGCACATTATTTCATTATCAGATTATTCGACTACCCAGTTCAAGTTTTAGCTTAAGTCATGAGGTCAAATCGGTTCCTATCATGTCACATTGAGATCCAGCACATTCAACTTATCAAGCCTACATATGTAGCACATTTCATCATTTTTGGACAGGGATCATTTTTTCATGTTTTTCATGCCATCGTGCTTTCATTTTTTTTACTTACTCCTACACATACATTCCTACACATGCCCGTTCAACAGAAATTAAAACAGTCTCTTAGGGAAAAAGAACACAGGCAAGAAAACCCCAGGAGAGGATTATGAGTTGGGTTACTCAGACTTCACCCTATCACTAACAGTCCATTTACCCCACCACAACAAAATAAAGTGCAATTGTCCCCAATTCACAAAAAAATAAAAATTAAAGGATCGGGTGAAGTAAACCTGTGGCACATATGCGCCGAAGACCACTCAAGAAGCGGGTGGGTCCGATTTCTCGGAGCCCACTGGATCAACACTTGGAACGCCATTAGTAGCTCTCCCATCAACTATCCTAACACTCTCAGTAGTTCTCTCATCAACTTTCTCAGCACCCTCAGTAGTGCTCACTCTGGCGGATGGGCCAACACCTACCTCCCTAGTCTATTGATGTCTAAGCTCTTCATCAACTATGGATGCCATTCGAGCCTCCTCAGTCTGTTGTCACTCCTTCTTTCTCAATCTATGAGCCTCAGCATCATCAGAAGTATGATCGGAGCGGGAGCGCTTCCCAGCCGCACGGGAAGAGTCCGGTGGTGGCATGAAATCGCCAAATAAGGCAGATATCACCATGGTGTCAACCCCCTCTGTAGGGGCAACCTCTGGTGCAGACTCGGGAGGGGCTAGGAAGGAACCCATATCTGCACGAAGGCTGGCCAACTCTACCTAGAAGATAGATAAATCAATGGTCGGGGCTGGCCTTTCCAAGACTCCCAGCTCGAATGCATCCAGGCGCTTTTGAACGGCCTGATTATGCTGGTCCATTATCTGCTCCATCCTAGCCTCGAACTACTCAATCTACCGCTGCATCCATGACCTAATGTGTTGTAGCAGTGTGTCCATCTGAGTCTCCAGCTTCAGAGCTCAAGCTCGAGAGATAGCGGAGGAACCGAAAGAGGGAGTGGCTCGGGATGAGCTCGTGGCCTGACTGACGGCCGGATACGGTGGAGCCTGGATGTCTGCTATAGTGGCTGGAATGGTGGAGTCAGCAACCTGTATCTGTGCAACATCGGCGGCAAGATCATCACCTAGAGGTGGTA
>NC_064283.1:16905061-16977715 GCF_019186545.1 Solanum stenotomum | reverse complement strand
TGATATCGAGAAAGAAATACGTAATACTCGTGAATTAGCAAGTTGATGCCTAGAGAATACTTGTTAACATGCAGGAAGTTTTAGAGTTCAAATTATCACAAGAAACAACAAAAAAAGAAGAAGTAAAGTGACGAATATAATATTTGATGACTCCTCCAAATATACATATATAACACCATCACTTTCACCACCAAAGACCATGAAGCATTTCTTTTTTAAACACTTCACCACATGCTTACCAAAGTAAAAGGACACCATTTATGTAGTAACTCTCCTGTGGATTCTTTATCTTCATTCTCATGTGTTAATTAGATCAATTAGTCAACATTGAATTGTTCAATGCTAACACAACCTTCAAATTCTACAAATTCCTTGTTGAAAAGTGAAGAGATTTGCTGAAATAAATTAGTGGTATTTAATGTACTTGATCTTAAAAGGGTTAATATATTTTTTGATTGAAGGTTAAACTCGAAAATACTACTCCCTCTGTCCATAATTACTTGTCCACTTTTGAATTGACACACCTATTAAGAAAACAATAATTGATATAGTGAGTTTACCATTTTGCCGCTATTAATTATGAAGTGGATGAATTAAAAACTTAAGATTTTCAAGAAATTCTACTTTTTTCAAAGTAATTAATTGAGGGTATAATAGGAAAAAAATTTTGTCCTTTCTTGATTTGTCAAAATGGACAAGTAATTAGGGACAACTAAAAATGGAAAAGTGGACAAGTAATTAGGGACGGAGGGAGTATTAAATATGCATTCTATAGATTGCAATAGTTACGGAATATGAAAAGCAATGTCAACTCATTATTGAATGGTTGAGGACTTGTAATAAGTGAGAATGTATCTGGTCAAGTATTGATTCATGCCTTATATTTCAAATTAATGGAATATGAAATATTATTACTATTTGAAAGGTAAATTCGATTTAGTGAAAGGATAAAATAGTAATTCAACTTTACATTTTGAAGTTTCTCACTTCTAATTATATATTATTATTATTATTATTATTATTATTATTATTATTATTATTATTATTATATATGATGATATGATAAACATTACCAACTAAAACAATCTTACAAAATTATCATTGAAACTTCAAGAATCTAAATTTTTATTTCTTAGATATGATATCTACAAAATATAATGGATCAATCTTAACATCCTCGAAAAATAAAACTATATAAGAAAAGTAACTCTAAGTTTCCTCTCTATTCCTACCCTGTCTCTCCCTAAATCTCTTATCAATTGTTGAAAAACTCTAGATACGGCCGATCCACCACCGTCGAAAGAAACGAACTTCATCGGGGTGTTCAACGGTCTTGCAGTTCAACCTCTTGATCGTACTTTTTACGCCCTACACATGACCGCAACATACCAAGAAAATGTCAAAGATTTCCCTGTGGAATTTCAGAATGTCAATTTCAAAACCGATGACATCATTCTTGATGAATTATTCAATGATATTTTTCCAAACCCTACCAATGATGATGCATTTCAAAACCCTAGTTGTATGCCATACTGTCTCAGAACGGAGTTGGGTTTGGACTCGAGTCAGATGAACCCTCATAGCTTTGGTCAACCTGAGAGCCAACTGATGGTGAGTTCTGATGATGCTTCTAGAACATCCAATTCGACCTTAGGATGTTGTCTTGGGGAAGCTCTAGTTTCAAAAAATCCGGTACATTTTTCCCTAAATTTAGGAAAAAATTCAGTAAAAGGTGGTGTTGTAGAACATAAACTGAAATTACAATGTGTCAATTTTAATATAAGTAACTGTAGTTATTTGTTGAAAAGGAAAAAGAGTAGTGAAGACTCGAATGATGTAAGCAAACACCAAAAATCCACTATATTTTCCTTGAGTGACAATGTTAACAATGATGAGGACGAAAAAAGGATGGCTAGAAAAATTAGGAACAGGGAAAGTGCTCACTTGTCAAGGCAAAGAAAGAAGCATTATGTTAAGGAGTTAGAGAATAAATTTAGAATATTTCATTCAACAATTCAACATTTGAATGAAAATTTATCCTATGCAATGGCGGAAAATGTAACTCTAAAGGCACAACTTGGAGGTACTGGTGTACCTGCTCAAGTATCGCCACCCCCCAGGATTTATCCATATCCTCCTCCATGGATGTCATATACACCATCTTATATGATGAGCCGACAAGGATCTCAAGTGCCATTAGTTCCCATTCCAAAGTTCAAATCACAGGCACTAGCACCCGCGCCAAAAATTAGCAAGAATGTGGAGAAAAAGAAGAGGGAGGTGAAAACAAAAAAGGTTGCTAGTGTTAGCTTCCTTGGTGTGTTGTTCTTTATGATGCTCTTTGGTGGGTTGGTTCCTTTATTAAAACTGAGATATGGAGGTATTACGGAACCATCTATGAGTGGAGAGTCTTTTGTGAATGGATTTTATGTAAAACATCATGGAAGAGTTTTGACAATTGATGGGTCCTGTGAATGAGATAGGTTATTCTGGGAAATACGGTGGAAAAGATCATAGCTCCCATTATGGTCGGGAAGGTCATGGTGAAAGCAATCAGAAAAATACCAATAAGGCTACAGATAAGTTTGTTCATGTGGGGAATGGTAGTGATCCTTTGGCAGCCTCTCTATATGTCCCAAGGAATGATAAACTTGTTAAGATTGATGGGAACTTGATAATTCAATATGTATCGGCAAGTGAGAAAGCCATGGCATTTCATGGAAGTGCTGATAAGAAAAATAGAGACGCCGGCCTCACAGTTCCTGGTGATATAGCCCCTGTCATCCCAGGAATCCATCCTCGCTTTTATCGAAGTCCTGCAATGGGACAAATCATTCTTGGATCTAAGGAGAAAGAGAATGTAAAATCAACAATGCAGGAGTGGTACCTTGAAGGTCTTGCCGGTAAGTATTGTTCAATCTAGACTGACTATTAATTCATGTCTTTGTGATATGACTGAGCAGTTTAAGGACTACATATCATTTAAATTCATGTTTTGCTTTTCTTTTTCCTTTTTTTTTTAGTTTAAATGAATTCCTCTAGTGTTTGCTTTGAGAATTTAGGCACTTTTAATTTCTTTGAGTCATAGTATATGCTCTAAGCAAATTCATGTTTTGGAATAGCCTTCTGCTTTCCAGTATTTTAATTCATTTTTGTGTTCATTTGGGCAGGATCTTTGTTGAGTTCAGGCATGTGTACAGAAGTGTTCCAGTTTGATGCGTCAGCTTCTGGTAAAGATATATCTATGGAAGAAAGGCAGAATGGCATACCTCCACAGAAATAGAAGAATCCTCAATGGCCCTCCAGTTTCCCTTTCTAGACCCTCTCACAGCATTTCTGAAGAACAAATTGGAACAAATGGAAAGCAAGAGAAATTCAGCAGGAACAAGTCACTTTCTTCCATGGAAGTATCTGTTCTGGTTGATGGTGATGGCATATAGGCTCAAAGTCCCTCTCTCGGATATTCGTTGTTGTGTTTATTAATAGTGTCAAACATGTCACCTATGCTTGCATGCTTCCATTTAAAGGATCTGCTCCTTTAGTGAATGCCCCTGAAGATGGAGTGTTCATGTAGCAGAAGTATGTTTGTCGTCTTCTTTATGTGTCATATGTTTTTGAAATAATAACACATTATCTCTCTTTAATTATCGAAAGAATAAAGCAAACAATTTTTTAAGTTATATGTATTATGTTTGTGCATTCAATATTTACTCAAAATGATAATTGTAGTTGCCAATTCCTTACATTAGCAAATAACCAGAAAACATTTGACTTTCTCCGAAATAATATGACATCTTACCTGGGCAAACCAAAGCTTGGAACGTCAGTGAATTAAGAAAAAAAGAGTAGACTGATTATACAACCACACACCTAGCAGAAAGATAAAAAGAAAGGATAAAAGAAGAGAACACATCCATATAGAGGCACACTCGATGTTGTCGACATAATAACAAAACTTATGAAATAAAAATTGAGGTATTTTCTTAAGTTGTGATTTGTTTTCTTTAGTTGTGTGTTTGTTGTCAGCTTGATCATGACCATAGTGAGCAACTCAACAACAATATAATAGAAACTTCTCACGTAGCTTATATGTTTGAAGTCCTTAAACTCTTCTTCTCTCTTCTATTGGATGGAGCCAATGTATGGAGTATATTCAATTCCTTAATTATGTTAGTCATTTGAAAAATCACATCATAAAAATTAGGTGTCATTAATGTATAAAGAAAGATGATTTTCTAAAGAAAGATATATCTGTCGGAATGGAGTTAGCGTGTAACTATAATTTTGAGTGATACCGTAATACAATTGTTCGTTGTCTGTGTGGAGCTGCAAATTGTTCTAAATTTCTGGGTCGTATCGAGATTCCAGTGATCTCTGGAACTCTTACATTGTAATAATGAATTGATTTTCAAATATACTAAATATTGTATTGAGCTATAGAATTTCAAGAGACAAAAAAAATCAGGAGAGCACACTAAACTAAGTACAAAATTTGTGGGGCTTCTAAATGGAAAAATAATACTGAAAATATTCCAGCCAAGGTCTAGGTATTTTTCTTAAAAATCAAGGTTGCAATGATTGCTTATGTCTTCAAAAACTTCTAAAGCAAGGAGATGAAATGATGAAGAGCACGACAAAAATGGAGTTCTATGACATCTTACATATTCTGAAGCTTGCTTATGTTGTACTTGTTACTCCCTTGATTTAGTGAATGCTCTTACTTTGTTTTAATGAATTGATTTCCAAATATAGTGAATATTGTGTTGAGCTATAGAATTTCAAGAGACAAAAAAAAAAAAGAAAAAAAAAAGCATGTTCTCTCAATAATTTCGGATCTGAATATAGTTCACACTAATAAATATTCAATTAAGCTTAAATTCTTAACAGTTAAATGTATCAACTAAAACTCATGCAACTAGTTGTTGTCCAGTTACATCGACTAAAGCCCGACCAAGTATTGCAATGATGGTTGAACTACTTTGGAATTC
The DNA here is from genome assembly GCF_019186545.1 of Solanum stenotomum. Lineage (NCBI taxonomy): Eukaryota > Viridiplantae > Streptophyta > Magnoliopsida > Solanales > Solanaceae > Solanum > Solanum stenotomum. The sequence continues at coordinate 16,972,727 of NC_064283.1, read as the reverse complement.
TATGAAGTTTGTCACGACCCAAGGGTACCCCTTAGACATAATACCAAAAAGGTATCACGCCCTAAGCCTACACCTTCGGCGAAACTGGAACTCGAGAACCATTGCTGACCCCAAGCAAACCCTTTGTCTGGCTTAACACTTAGCGGAAGACTTATTCAACATAACTGTACTTTAAAAATTAAACTGAAAGCTCAATAATAACTAAGAATGTATTATAAATAAACATTCACTGGCCAAAGTGGCAACTCAAGTCTCAAACATAACTGAAATGGAAAGACTCGAGAACTAACATCAACTAACTGTCTATGAAGCCTCTAACAACTAAGATGGACGTCGGGACAAGGCCCACGACATCATAATGAACTAAAATGATAAAGTAATGAAAAAGGGGATCCTAAGGAAGCAAGGAAGCTCACCAACAACAATGGAGCTCAACTGGATCAACAATGCGCTGGATGTTGATCTTGATTACCTGTATCTACATCATAAAAAGATGCAGGCCAAATGGCATCGGTACATTGAATGTATGAGCATGTGAGGGGAAATATAAAAGAATACATAAGCTTGAAAGGAACTGAAAGATCATACTTGGGATCAACTCAACTCAACTTAACTCATTTTAATATAAAGCAATAATGTAAATGCAATATAAAGAAAAGCTTTTAAAACATGTATAAAAACTTTATGTATTTAGAAATACAATAATAACTCTGTATGTATGCAAATATACGAATGAACTTTGGATGTATATAAAAATACAATTTACTCAATGTATATAATAATACAAAATACTTTTGTGGGAGTTTCTCTAACTGACAACCATCACTTAAGAACTATTGTGACGATACAGTGTATTGCCTCACGCCGCCAGGGTCATCATATACCTTCCCAAGGGTATAAAACCTGACTACTAAGTGGATCCACTAGTCTATGCTAAAAAGCACTAAGGAATCATCTTTCTACCCATGGTGGCTACATGGTTTATAGGGGATGGGAGTTGTCTGAACTCTCTCCCATATCGGTGCTCAACACTACTCCCAAAATATGATACTAGCTCTTATGTTTAAAAACATAACTCAGTGGTTTGAGATAATTACTCAAAAACTTGCCCGAAGGCTCTCTTGGAAATCAGTGTTTCCTCTCTTGCTTAATTGTGAAAGCATTTACTCTTTACTGAAAACTAGCTCAAAGGCTCTTTTGGAAATCTCAATTTCCTTTCTTGTTTAAATGTGAAAACATTTTACCCCTTGGGAATATATAGTCCTGTATACTCTTCTGAAGAAATGAACTTCAATCTTTACTTTTTACTCAATTCAAAACTAAGGTCTTAAAACAAAGTAAAAACATTTGTAAAAGACTTGTGAAAGACTCTATGAACTTCTTTTGACTTCGCTCTTAACTTTCCTTGAAATTGAATTTATGGATTCAAGGATTGTGATTTGTGATAGCAAAAAACTCATGATGTTTAGGAGTATTTTTAGATAGTAAATCATAAGACACGATCAACAAATCACTGTCTGGAAGCAAGTCCGCGACGCGGAGATGCATTTAATTATTTGGTCGCGAAATAAATTTTGAGGCAGAACAGTCTGTGACCACTTCGTGACGCGGAGAAAATTTTGTTAATCTTGAGGAAAAGGTCCGCGACGCAGACCTGGTACCCAGATTTGCCAGACTTGTTCCTTCTTCGTTTTCTAACCCCAATTCGCCTAAATTTGATTCTTTTCCTCAATTCATCTTTAGATTCTGATACCCAGCACATGTACACAAGAATCAAACTCAGAACAACTCTAACAATCGACCTTAAACTCTCAAGAACTCCTCAATCTCATCCCAAATTCAGGAACGAAAATAATTCAAGAATACAACTCAAGAACATTAAAGTCTCAATCTTTTAGGACGAAAATCATACTAAAATAAACATGTTTGACACGTGGGTGGATGAACCTAACGCTATGTGAACTCACATACCTCTTTAGGGATCAACCCTTGGCGAAACGACTTCGATTCCGCAAGAAAGATCCAAGAACACTTGACTTTTCTCCTATTTTCTCTTCTTGAGTTCTTTTCTCCAAAAATCCTAGCATAATTTGGTAAAGCGTAAACTGATCTAATTCTATTTAGACCCCTAAGTTATTACCAAAAATGAATTAAGCTTATTGGGTAGTGAAAAGACCATAATACCCTTCTAAAATCTAGTTTTGACTTTCCTTATTTAGATAGCCCAACTGCAAATGGGCATATCTCCCTCAGAACTCAAAATTGAGCAAACTTAGTGGCATTGGAAAGATAATTCAAAGATCTTTCCTACGGTATCTTGTAGCACACCTAACTCATCCTGAGCTAGGAGTTATGGTTGTTTGAAGTTGACCAAAAACTCATACTTAACACAACTTAACCCAACTTAATCAATTTTCCAGATTTTTCGTTCTTTCCAAAAATGACCCTTTCTAATTCTAGATCTTTCACTTAGTGAGATGTTACAATATATCCCCCTTGGAAACATTCGTCCTCAAATGAGATTACTCTTAGTAAGCTAAGGGCGTAACATCAAATATTCAATTCAAACACCCAACAATCAAATATCACATTAAGGATATCAATTAAAGAGTACTATGAAAAGAATTAGTACCTTGATATGGAATTTCTCCGGGCTCAAAGAAATGTGGATATCTCTTCTTCATATCCTCCTCAATTTCCCAAGTAGCTTCCTCAACAAATTGATTTCTCCAAAGAACTTTGACTGATGCTACCTCTTTTGTTCTCAACTAGCAAACTTGGAGATCTAGAATCTGAACAGGAATCTCCTCATAAGATAAGCTATCATTGATACCAATATTTTTAGTTGGTATGATCAATGAAAGATCACCCATACACTTTTTCAGCATTGAGATATGGAATACTGGATGAACTGCTGCTAACTCTTATGGTAGCTCTAACTCATAAACTACATTGCCAATTCTCATGGATATTCTGTAAGGGCCAATATATCGGGGACTAAGTTTTTCCTTCTTACCAAATCTCATAACACCCTTCATGGGTGAAAATTTCAAGTAGATCCAATCATCTACTTCAAACTCTAACTCCCTTCTCCTAACATAAGTGTAGGATTTCTGACGACTCTACGCTGTTTTCAACCTCTCTTAAATAACTTTCACCTTCTCCATAGCTTGATGAACTAAGTCTGGTCCTATCAACCCAGCTTCACCAACTTCAAACCATCCAATAGGAGAACTGTATCTTCTCCCATAAAGAGCTTTATATGGAGCCATTTGGATGCTAGAGTGGTAACTATTGTTGTAAGAAAATTCAATAAGAGGTAGGTGATCATCCAAATTACCCTTGAAATCAATCACACAATCCCTCAACATATCTTCTAAGGTATTAATAGTGCGCTCTGATTGACCATCTGTCTAAGGATGAAAGGCAGTACTTAAGTTCACCTTTGACCCCAAGCCTTTCTAGAATGACTTCCAAAACTGTGCAGTAAATTGCGCACTTCTGTCTGAAATAATGGAGATCAAAACTCCATGAAGTCTAACTACTTCTTGAATATACAACTTGTCATAGTCCTCTGCTGAATGGATAGTCTTTACCGGCAAAAAGTGGGCTGATTTTGTCATTATATCATCTATCACCCAAATAGAATCGTGCTACCTGTGAGACCTTGGTAAACCTATGATGAAGTCCATATTGATCATCTCCCACTTCCATTCTAGAAGTTCTATGCTCTGATCCATACCACTGGGTCTTTGGTGCTCTACTTTAACATGTTGGCAATTCAGACACTTAGCAACAAACTCTGCAATGCCCTTCTTCATACTACACCAGCAATAAACTTCTCTCAAGTCACGATACATTTTTGTGGAACCCGGATGGATAAAATATTTGGAGCTATGACCTTCCTCCATGATCCTCTCTTAGAGTTCATCCACCCTTGGTACACACAATCTACCTTGATACCTCAATACACCATATCCCCCTTGTTCAAAAGACATTACTTTTTGTTTATGAATATTTGCCTTCAATTCAAGCAAAATAGGATCTTGGTCTTGCTTCTCTTTTACTTCTGAAACTAATGATGATTCAACCCCATTCATCACCACTACTCCTCCTTTTGTGGAATCCATTAATCAAACTCCTAACCATGCAAGTCTATGCACATCTCTTGCTAACTCTTTCTTATCTTCCTCAAAATAGGTGGTACTACCCATATACAACCTGCTCAAGGCATTAACAACAACATTAGCCTTACTTGGGTGATAAAGAATACTCATGTCATAATCTTTGAATAATTCTAACCACCTCCTTTGTTCGAGATTAAGCTTTTTCTAACTAAACACATACTGAAGACTCTTGTGATCAGTGAACACATCCACATGAACACCATAAAGATAATGGCGCCATAATTTCAAAGAAAAAACTACGGCAGTCAACTCCAGATCATGGGTTGGGTAATTCCTCTCATGAACATTCAACTGTCTGGAGGCATAAGTTATAACTTTGCTATTCTGCATTAACACACAACCCAAATCAACTCTATATGCATCACAATATATAACAAAGCCTTGCGTACCTTCTGGTAAGGTCAATATTGGGGCAGTAGTCAACCACTTTTTCAATTTCTAAAAGTTTTTCTCACAAGCTTCAGACCATTGAAATTTCACTGTTTTCTGAGTCAACTTGGTCAAAGGGGATGAAATACATGAGAACCCCTCTACGAACCTTTTATAATATCCAGCCAACCCCAAAAAACTCCTAATATCAGTTGGAGATGTGGGTCTAGGTCAATTATGCACTGCCTCTATTTTTTTAGTATCAACTCTAATTCCATCACCGGAAACAATGTGGCCTAAGAATGCCACAGACTCAAGCCAAAACTTACACTTAGAGAACTTGGCATACAACTCTCTATCCTTTAGAGTTTGGAGAACTATTCTGAGATGACTAGCATGATCTTCCTCATTCCTCGAATAGATTAGAATGTCATCAATAAATACAATAACAAACATATCTAAATAAGGCTTGAATACTCTATTCATAAGGTCCATGAACAGTGCAGGTGCATTAGTTAAACTGAATGACATGACCAGAAACTCATAATGACCATAATGAGTCCTAAAAGTTGTCTTAGGAATATCACATTCCCTTACTCTTAACTGATGGTAGCCAGATCTGAGGTCTATCTTAGAGAAACAAGTAGCACCCTGAAGTTAATCACAAAGATCATTGATTCTCGGAAGAGGATACTCATTTTTGATGGTAACCTTGTTCAATTGACGGTAATCTATACACATCCTAAGGGAACCATCATTCTTCCTCACAAACAAGATAGGAGCGCCCCAAGGTGAGACACTTGGTTGAATAAAACCTTTCTATATGATATCTTTCAACTGATCTTTCAACTCTTTCAACTCTGTTGGAGCCATTCTATATGGTGGAATAGATATAGGACGAGTATCTCGAACAAGGCCTACACCAAAATCTATTTCTCTCTCAGGAGGGACTCCGAAAAGATCATTTGGAAAGACTTCTGGAAATTCTTTTACTACTGAAACTGACTGAATAAGAGGTATCTCAACACTAGAGTCATTAACTTGGACTAAGTGATAGACACACCCCTTATAAACTAACTTCCTTGCCTTAAGGTACGAAATAAAATGACCCTTAGGCACTGTTAAACTACTTTTCCACTCTACGACTGGCTCATTTGGAAACTGGAACTTGACAACTCGAGTTCTACAATCAACTGAGGCATAACAAGCATGAAGCCAGTCCATGCCAAGAATAACATCAAAATCTAGCATGTCTAACTCAACTAAATCAGCCATGGTGCTCTTGTGATTGATGGAAATGGGACAATTACGATAGACTCTTTCTGCTAGAATAGACTCACCAACATGTGTAGAAACACTGAAGGGTTCACTAAGTTTATCAGGAAGAACATTAAAATCCACCAGAACATATGGAGTTACAAAATATAAACTCGCTCCTGGATCTAGCAAAGCGTAAACATTAAAGTTAAAGACTTGGATCATACCAGTGACAACATCTGGAAAATCCTCTTGCTCTTGGCGATTAGTGATAGCACAAAGACGGTTTCCTCCTCCGCCTGCCCCTGAAGTAGCTCTTCTAGATGCAACTCTGTCTGGTAGATCAAGTGAAGAACACTGGGCTCTATTACCCCCATTACCATTACCCTACTTGTTCTTTAGACACTCTCTCATAAAATGACCATTCTGGCCACACTTGAAGCAACTAGTGGAGCCATCACAACATATCCCTAAGTGGTTCCTACCATACTTAGAACATGCAGGAGGCTTACTACCCCCTTGTGTCATACTACCTTGAGAATAATCAGGTTTAGCTTTGAAATTTTGACTATTGTACTTATCTTTGTTCTTTGGTGCAGGTGCAATAGCAGATGATGGAGCAGGTCCCTTTTGTTTCTATTGGAAGGAAGACCGGTTGGCATTACTCTTCTGCTTCCCGGACTCATCATTGACGTCTTAGCCCTCTTATTCTTAAACTCTTCTTTATCCCTCAGTTTGTCTCCTCAACTTGTTGCACATGGATCATTAGCCTTGCTATGTCCATATCCTCTATCAGCATAGTTGTCTTACCTTTCTTGCTTGACAGGCCAGACAACCCAGCAACGAATAAACTCATCCTTCTCCTCATGTCAGCAACCATCTCTGGAGCATACCGGGAAAGTTGTGTGAACTTCAGATTGTACTCATGAACACTCATGGACTCCTACTTAAGGGTGAGAAACTCTCTTACCTTTGTTTCTCTCAGTTCTCGGGGAAAGAAACGCCCTAAAAAGGGCTCATCAAAACAAGCCCAACTCACAGGTGGTGCACCCTCAGCTCGATTTTTCTTCCATTGATCAAACTAGATCCTAGCGGCACCCTTCATTTGGTATACAGCTAGTTCCACCCTCTCAGTGTCAACAACATGCATGATCTCAAAAACCTTCTAAAGTTCCTCAACAAAGTTTTCTGGATCCTCAGCAACACTTAAACCTATGAAGCTTGGAGGATTTATCCTCAAGAACTCACGGACTCTAGAAGTATCAGCCCCTTCCTGACGATTCTCTCATTGTTGCCCAGCTTGGTTGGTCACAACTTGACTCAACATCCAATTGGCCTCACGGAACTCAGCATTGTTGACCTCTCCTTGGCGTTACATTTTCGGTGCATTAGGTACCCCTTGTTCCTATGGTTCAAAATTTCTTCTAGCCAAACGACCTCTAACTACTCTTCGTGGAAGCATTGATGACCTCTCCTTGGCGTTGCATTTCTGGTGCATTAGGTACCCCTTGTTCCTATGGTTCAACATTTCTTCTAGCCAGACAACTTCTGATAGCTCTTCGTGGAGGCATGATCTGGAAAACACGCGCAAGCACGAGTTAGAAGGAAACTTTTAAAGTTAAACTCGATCGCACGAAATGAGTATGAAAGAAGTGAGATAATTCCTTAGTGTTGCTGCCTCCTACTTATAGATGTGGCGCTCTTCACACCGATAACTAGGACTCTACAGACACGACTTCATAGACTCCCAAGAACTCTTGAACTTTGTGCTCTGATACCAAGTTTGTCATCCCCCGAGCCTACACCCTAGGTGGGACTGGCACTCGAGAGCTATTGCTGGCCCCAAGCGAACCCTTGGTCATGCTTAACTCTTAGAGGAAGACTTATTCAACATAACTATACTTTAAAAAGTAAACAAAAAACTCAATGATAACTGAGAATGTATTATAAATAAACATTCAGTGGCCAAAGTGGCAACTCAAGTCTCAAACATAACTGAAATCGAAAGACTCAAGAACTAACATCAACTAACTGTGTATGAAGCCTCTAACAACTGACACGGACGTCGGGACAAGACCCATGATATCCTAATGAACTAAAATGATAAAGTAATGAAAAAGGGGATCCTCCGAAATCAAAGAGGCTCACCAACAACTCTGAAGCTTAATAGGATCAACGATGCACTAGATGTTGATCCTGGTTACTTGTATCTGCATCATAAAAAGATACAAGCCAAATGGCATCAGTACATTGAATGTACAAGCATGCTAGGGGAAACCTAAATCGAGACATAAGCTTGAAAGGAACTGAAAGAACATACCTGGGATCAACTTAACTCATTTCAATATAAAGAAATAATGTAAATGCAATATAAAGAAAAGCTTTTAAAACATGGATAACAACTCTGTGTATTTAGAAAAACAATAATAACGCTGTATGTATGCAAAGATACAAATGAACGCTGGATGTATACAAAAATACAATTTACTCAATGTATATAATAATTCAAAATACTTATGTGGGAGTGTCTCAAACCGGCAACCATCACTTAAGAGCTATTGTGATGATACAGCATTTTGCCTCACGCTACTAGGGTCGTCCTATACCTTGCCGAGGGTATAGAACCTGACTACTAAGGGGATTCACTTGTCTATGCTAAAAAGCACTAAGGAATCATCTAAAAACTATGACCCTTTTTCTACCCATGGTGGCTACATGGTTTATGGGGGATGGGAGTTGTCTGAACTCTACCTCATATCGATGCTCAATACTACTCCCAAAAAATGATACTAGCTCTTATGTTTAGAAACATTACTCTGTGGTTTGAGATAATTACTCAAAAACTAGCCCGAAGGCTCTCTTGGAAATCAGTGTTTCCTCTCTTACTTAATTGCGAAAGCATTTACTCTTTACTGAAAACTAGCTTAAAGGCTCTTTTGAAAATCTCAGTTTCCTTTCTTGTTTAAATGTGAAAACATTTTACTCTTTGGGAATACGTAGTCCCGATATGCTCTTTTGAAGAAATGAACTTTAATCTTTACTTTTTACTCAACTCAAAACTCAAGTCTTAAAACAAAGTTAAAATATTAGTAAAAGACTTGTGAAAGACTCTATGAACTTCTCTTGATTTGTCTCTTAACTTTTCTTGAATTTGAATTTATGGATTCAATGATTGTGATTTGTGATAGGAAAGATCGCATGATGTTTAGGAGTATTTTTAGATAGTTAAACATGAGAAACGATCAAGAAATCATTGTCTGGAAGCAAGTCCGCGACGTGGAGATGCATTTAATTATTTGGTCGCGAAATAAATTTTGAGGCAGAACAGTCTGTGACCACTCCGCGATGCAGAGAAAATTTTGTCAATCTTGAGGAACAGGTCCGCGCAGACCTGGTACCCAAATTTGCCCAACTTGTTCCTTCTTCGTTTTCTAACCTCAATTCGCCTATATTCTTTCTTTTCCTCAATTCCTTTTTAGATTTTGATACCCAGCACATGTACAAGAATCTAACTCAAAACAACTCTAACAATCGACCTTAAACTCTCAAGAACTCCTCAATCTCATCCCAAATTCAAGAACGAAAGCAATTCAAGAATACAACTCAAGAATATCAAAGTCTCAATCTTTTAGGATGAAAATCATACTGAAATAAACATGTTTGGCGCGTGGGTGGACGAACCCAACACTATGTGAACTCACATACCTCTTTAGGGATCAACCCTTGGTGAAACAACTTTGATTCCGCAATAAAACTCCAAGAACACTTGACTTTTCTCCTCTTGAGTTCTTTTCTCCAAAAACCCTAGCGTAATTTGGTAAAGCTTAGACTGATATAATTATGTTTAGACCCCTAAGTAATTACCAAAAACGAATTAAGCTGATTCGGTAGTGAAAAGACCATAATACCCTTCTAAAATCCGGTTTTGACTTTCCTTATCTAGACATCCCAACTTCAAATGGGCATATCTCCCATATACAAACTTGAAATTGAGAAAAATCAGTGGCGTTGGAAAGATAATTCAAATATCTTTCCTACGGTATCTTGTAGTACACGAGTTATGGTTGTTTGAAGTTGACCAAAAACCCATACTTAACACAACTTCACCAATTTTCCAGAATTTTCATTCTTTCCAAAAATGACCCTTTCTAATTCTAGTTCTTTCACTTAGAGAGATGTTACAGAAGGGCACCATGTAAGCCACTTGGCATATCATAACATAAAGCATTAGAACAATAAGAGTAAAAACACATTTCACGTCTTAAAAAGTTTTCATAAAAGCAAAGCGGAAGTCTATACTCATCTCAATATAGCCATCTATTACAATACTTGAATCAAATAGGGACACAGCTCAAACAACTTAGTCCAAAAAGGGAAAAGGAGAATGAAACTACTAAGTAAAAGCGCTGCCCTCGAATCATGAGGACTCACCAACAAGGTAGGAGGAATGATCAAATCCAAGCTTTAGCCACAATGGGAGCCACCTTGAGAACCGGACCCTACACTTGGGAAAATATAGGAAAATATGGGTTAGTACAAAAATGCACTAAGTATGATAGCCATGCATAAAAACCTTGAAAACATACTAAAAGAGACATTTTAGTGGAATGCATGCACTTTGCTAAGTAAAATCATCATTTTGAAAATAATGGAAAAATATAAGTCATAAGCAGAAGAGACATCATAATAAGACATAGGTTATAACATGGTAGACAATAATCATGACTAGTGAGCATGAGAGATAACATCATAGACATAGGCATATTTAATGCATTTAGAACAACATAACATAAGAGAAACATTCATGAGCCACCTCAAGCCAAGCTTGTCCAATGCATGGATAAGACCCCATAATCCCACTCATGCTAAGCAAGTCACTTTAGGCCCTCATTCATGTTTACCATCTTTTGATCTCATCCTTAGCTTATTTCTCATAGACAAGGGAACATTCACTTTTAGTCAATCATATCAAGGAAAGCAACTTATAGCAACAATCCAAGTTAAGCATACATCATTACAAGTAGTCCTCATATCAAGCATACTTAACAATGTAGTCCTAAGAATATTCATAACATAAATCATCATACATAACACTAACATACCACAACTACCCTCAAAGTATACTTGCGCAATGCATTAATGAGATCCCATACTAAGTAAAGCTTCTTGAGTAGCCATAGTTCATACTAGACTTGAACTTGTGGAAAATTAGCCTTAACTGACATAGATCATGAGAGTTTTCATGGAATCCGGTGTTACCCACACCGAATGGGTGTCCTACTTGCCTAAGGTAGAACCATTATTTTTAGCTTAGGTGGATCCAATAGCTAAATAACCTACGGGGGCATGTAGTTATGGGACAAAGAGATTGTTACTAGATACCCGGACTCAAATCTCGTGAGGACATCCATCTCAAGAGTTTCTCCTAGAAACCTGGGCTCAACTCACGTGAGGGCTTCCATCTCATATCAATATCCACTCGGTGCTAAGCATAATTCCCACGTAATACTTTATTAAGTCATAACTTGATTAATGTCGTATGGAAGGATGTACTTGACAATCAATCCAAAAGAGTTCATTAGGATAGCTCTTTAATCATGCGTGAGAATAACCTTTCACCGTACATGTATTCATTTAGATTCAATAGGTGAGAAAGCCTTTCAACCTTAGAATCAGCATTATGTGAGAAAACCTTTCACATCATGTTCCTTAGGTGTTCATGAGAAAAGCCTTTCAATCAACACAACAACATTATCATAATCATGGACACTTCACTCTCAAATCAAAGTGTTCTTAAAGCACATACATAAATCTCATAATCATGCATAATTCTCATAATTTACCCTTCACGGATCAAAGATCACATTCAATCAACACATCTAGAATTACTACATTTGACATGGATGATAACATGATTCAAATAACTCAATTACTACAAGCATAATCTCAAAATATCCTTCTTCTATCAACAAACCCACATCACAAGATCATAATTGGGAAGTAAGGGAATTTCATGGATTCTAGGGAGATTACATCATAAAAACCATAATAATCATCAATTCAATCATAATATAAAGTAATTAAATCATTACAATCATTTTTTAAAGGAATCCATGACTTGGAGTCAAATCCTAGCTTTTGGGGAAATTTATATCTTTGAAATTGAGTTTTGAAGGGACTCCATGGATGAAAACTATCCATGGATGAAGGACTACCATACCTTAGCAACGAAATCCAATGAATTTGAGAAGAAAACCTTGCTCCTTCATCCCTAGCTCCAACTTCCTTCTTCTTCTTCTTCCTTGAAGTTCTAGAGAGAATTTTGGGGAAAAGTTGGTTTAGATTTGGGATTTTTGAATTATGAGGAAGATGACTTAATTTAGAGGTCTTAATTCATTATATAGTTAGTCTAAATTAGTATAAAACGACGTCACTTAATAACAAATTAATTCTGGAAAGTTCCATATTACCCCTCACTTAACCGACTCAAGTTGACCACTGCCTCACCCATGAGACCCACGGGGAGAGCTGGTCAACCATGGGTGGTGTTCTGCAACTATGTTTTTGGGACCCTGACCCACGACGCCTCACCCAGTGGGCGTGGGTCCCTTTGGTGGGTGACTAATTTGGATAGATTTTAGGGTCCTCCTTAAGGACCCTTGGTTGGTTCTTGGGGAGTTGTACCTTGACGTTCTAACCCGAAACCTTTCAATTTAAGTACGGGAAGTTATACCTACGACTCTAATCCTCACATCAAGCTATAGTTTACCCTACTAGTTTTCGGGGTGTTGCAGAAGTGTGAGCGGAAGCTAAAACATAATTAATTGAAGAAATAATTAACATATATCTGAACGATATGACTGAAAGATCCATGGAACTAAACAACTAATGTCTAAAGTAAACTCTCCACAACTAGAATAAAGAAGATATAAGTCTGGTCGGGACATGACTCCCAGCTATCGCAAATCAATTAATTGTCTTGATGAAAAACCAAACTACTAACTACTTTTTGAAGTCTCTGAATGAGAAGGACTCACCAAGTGCTAACTGGAAAGTGACAACCTGTCTAGCTACGAGTCTGAGAGAGAACGCCTGAATCTACATGAAGAAAGGATGCAATGCAAAGAAAAGTATGCGGTATGTATTGAATATAAGGTGACACTAAGCATAATCAACTCAGGTGGCAACATGTGACAGGAACTTATGAGTTTTCAATAATCATAAATAGAGTGAAACAAATTAAAGACATTTGTAAGAGTTATTTAACTGAACTTCAACTCTATAAACAAAAATAAAGGGAAAAAGAAGAAAAGAAAATACTTTCTGGTGGAAATATGATTTTTAATTGAACTAAAATGGTGTTTAAATGCAGAAAAAAATAAAACAACTAAAGCCTATATCTAAGAAACTACATTGCACATGATTGCATGATAAACAAACTATTAAAAATTGCAGCTTAAATCCTCTAAAGCAGCAACTAACTTAAAATGTTGAAGACGGCTAAGAAGCTGGAGAAAATCCAAAAACTTCTATTGACTAAGTATTGCAGTAACTGAAGCAATTAATCAACACTCCTATGCATTTTTCTTGCTTTAAATTAATCAACACTCTTCCCGACAGATCCTTCTTTCTGTGTGTCTCTGAGAAAGAATAATTTGATTTTTGAGATAGCAATAGCTGCTTTATTATCCACGAACACCTCTGTGCAGTTTTCTTGCTTTAAAATCATGTCAAGTAGAACTTTTCTAAGCCACAAGGCTTGATTTGCAGCAGTTGTTGGTGCTATGAATTCAGCTCCAGCCGTTGATTGTGCAACAACATCTTGCTTCTTAGAACACATACTTATTAGCATAGAACTTGATTCTGAAATTCAATGTCCCTTAACATATCTTTATCACCCTTTTAGCTACTTTAAAATGAGTGTCAGTTTTACAATTACTGAATCAAGATAGAAGACTTACATTATATAAAATGTCGGGTCTAGTTGCAGTAAGATACATGAGACAGCCAACCAATCTCCTGTAAAGAGTCTCATCCACTTTTTCAGCTTCATCATTCTTACTCAACTTCTCCTTCTGACACACTGGAGTAGTTGTCTCTTCACAATTTTCCATTCTAAACTTTGTCAAAATGTCTTTTATATACTTCTTTTGACATATGAACACTTCATTTTGCTCTTGCTTGATTTCCATTCCCAGAAAATACATCATTTCTCCCAAATTTGTCATCTCAAAAGTATGTTGCATATCTTCTTTAAATTTCTTGACAAGTTCATTATTACTTCCAGTAACCAGTGATCATCTACATATAGAGAAATAACAATAAAATTCATTTCATCACCTTTAATGTAGAAAGTAGCTTCACTAAGGCATCTTCTAAAGCCCAGTTGAACCAAATGCTCATCAATCATGTTGTACCAAGCTCTTAGTGCCTGCTTTAGTCCATACAAAGATTTTTTGAGTTGATACACTTCATCTTCATGTCCTTTGACTGCAAATCCTTCAGGTTGCTCAACATAAATTTCCTCCTCAAGAAAGCCCTTCAAAAATGTAGATTTAACGTCCAACTTCCAACCATTTTGTGCAGCTATAGCCAACAATAATATGATGGTTTCTAATCTAGCAACAGGAGAAAATGTATCAAAAAAATCAATACCAAAAATTTGAGCATACCCCTTTACAACTCCCCACCTCAACTGAGGGGGACCGGGTCGGGTCGACTGGGACAAAACCATGTACCATCCCATCCCGCATCTCCCCACCCATATCCCCCTATCCCACATCACCCGTCGGGACCGGCATCGGCGGTCCGGGACTCAAGTTGGTACTAGGTTGGTCTAGTCCCCTTGCTACCCCTACAATAGATCGTGGAAAGTGAAATAAGGGAATGGGATCGTGGAAATAATGAACAATACCTAAATAACAATAAACAACAACAACAAACAAATATGGACCATGAGGTGAGGAACAATGACATTGAAATGACAAGAATGAAAAAAGGTGAAATCCAAAGTAGAAAGAGATGAGGACTCCCAAATCTTAACAAGAGAACATTCTCTTTCTACTAAAAAAATCTCCTTCCTCAATAAATTAATGGACACCTCTAAGAAAAATTTGATGGAAAACCATGTCACAGTACAGGGAAATATAGTGGAAGCAACCCGAGCCACTTATAGAATCCACACACAGAGAGTAATCAGATGTACTAGGTGTTGTAATCGAGCCAACCATTAGTAAATATATACCAGACATGGTACCTGAGCAAACCAATAAGAAACTTCATACTAGGCATGGTACCCGAGCCAACTGATATATGTACCACGTATGGTTCCCAAGCCAATCAAAGAGATATCATGTACTAGGCATGGTACCCGAGCTAATCGTTAGTATGAACCATATATGATACCTGATCCAACTTAAAGTCACACGCCACGCAATCACAACTACAATGAATAAAATCACACTTATAAACACAAGTAAATAGGATAAGTTCATTGCATGTTATTAACCACAATTATCATTATGCATTCATCCATTTTCGATTCCCTAACACCATATTGTTCAAGTATTACTAACGAAAGAGTTATCATGCATATATGATGTAAATGAGAAACAATTTAACCATCACCTACCTCGAACGAAGCCTAAAATCTCTATTGAACGTTAGTTTCACCCTTGTTATGAAATCTATCTTGTTCTTGTTGTATAAACAATCAAAATAACATAAACTCAAATCTAATCGCGCCAACTTAAAGTCACACATCACGCAATCACAACTACAATGAATAAAATGACACTTGTAAACACAAGTAAATAGGTTAAGTTCGTTGCATGTTATTAACCACAATTATCATTATGCATTCATCCCTTTTTGATTCCCTAACACCATATTGTTCAAGTATTACTAACGAAAGAGTTAACATGCACATATGACGTAAATGCGAAACAATTTAACCATCACCTACCTCGAACCAAGCCTAAAAGCTCTATTAAACGTGAGTTTTCCCCTTGTTATGAAATCTATCTTGTTCTTGTTGTATAAACAATAAAAATAACATAAAATCATATCCAAATGACCTAAATATACCCGGATTATATCCCAATCCCAAACCCTAAGCAAGTTCATAATATTTCCACCCAAACCAGCGTTTCTCCACCATCAAGTCCAACCAAACCCTTCACTAAAGTCACCACCATGGGTCCTAAGGCGTAGTAATTGAATTACCAAGCTAGGGGAGTAATTTACTTACTTTTACGGATGACTTCAATGGAAAATAGGTGAAAACTGCCCCAGGTCACCTCTACTCTTCCCCGAAACATAATTTTCAAATAATGAGTAGTTTTTGAAATTTTTTGCTTTAACTGTGACTAACTCTGCTATAGCAACCCAATCTCTCTATAGTAGCAGCGCTGTAGCGGGATCTTCTACTATAGCAAGAATTAATTCCACCTCTATAGTAGTGTGTCACCTACTACAGCAGCTTACATGGGACAAAAACTCAGAAATCATCCAAAATTCCCAATTCACAACACACCTTTAAACTTTGACGTTCCAAACTGACCCCTTAACGCCATGTTCGATATCTGGAGTTCTACTCATCCAAAAGGCCCTATTGACTCCTTAATATCTTAGCAACAAGAAAAATACACTCTACTTAGACATTTAACCCAATCCATTCCCTGGTCCCTAGAACTTATCTTTCTCAGATTTCATTCGAGTCTAGCCTAACCTAAAGAGTTTAACTCACTAATCTAAAAAGTTTTCTTGCCTAAGTTCTTTCACAATAAGTTTGCCCGTAATGACGGAAAGGGTTGTTACAATCGATGGAAACAAAATTCTTAATAAACATGTGGTAGTAGCTAGCAAGACCCATAAAGCTTCTAACTTTAGTCGCAAAGCTAGGTCGGACCCAATTATTAACTTCCTCAATCTTTTGGGAATCCACCATCACCCTTTTATTGAAAACCATCTGCCCTAAGAAAGTTACCGAGGTTAACCAAAATTAACAGTTCAATAACTTCGCATACAATTCTGGTTTCCCCAGGATACATAGAACAATGTGAAGGTTCTCTACATTCTCCTTCTTACTCTTGGAGTAAATCAAAATATCATCTATAAACACAATCACAAAGAAATCCAGAAATGTCTTAAAGATACCATTTATCAAACTCATGAAGGTCGTCGACAATTTGGTTAACCCAAATGACATCACCAAGAACTCATAATGGTCATATCGAGTTGTGAATGTCGTCTAAGGTATATCCTCAGGCATAATCTTGACTTGATGGCACCCAGACCTCAAATCTATCTTGAAAAACACAATGCAACTGGTCAAATAGATCGTCTATGCGCGGTAAAAGATACTTATTTTGGATCATAACCTTATTCAAATGCATATAATATGTACACTTCCTCATACTACCATCATTTTTTCTTACAAACAAGACTGGACCACCCCAAGGGGAAGCATTGGGATAAACAAATCCCTTATCTAAAAGTTCATGAAGTTGAGTTTTGAGTTCTCTTAACTCCATTGGAGCCATATGATAAGGAAGAATAGAGATTGGGTAAGTGCTCGACTCTAATCTATAGAGAAATCAATATCCCTATATGGAGGCATACAGAACATGTCCATAGGAAATACCTCTAGAAATTCTGAAAACGTTAAGATTGACTCGATAGAAGGGGACGCTGCACTAACATCCCAAAGATGAGCTAAAAAGCTAAACAACCGGCCTCACTTGCCTTATAACCCAAATAAAAGATATGATCTTTACTGGTTTAGGTCTATACACACCTTCCTACTCTAGTCTATCCCTACCTGGAATCTCTAGATTTACTACTTTAGAATTACGATTCAACACAGCATGATAGGGAGACAACCAAGTCATACCCAAGATCACAACAAAATCCATCGTATCCAAAGTAACCAAATCTACCAAGTATGAAGACCCTCAAACACCATTAAGCAAGAACAATACACATGGGTCACTACTATAGGCTCTCTAATAGGACTGGAAATATGAAGGAGAGTATGAAGAGTATCACAAATCAAATCAAGCTCTAATGCAAATTTAACAAATATATAAGAACAGGTAGACCTCGGATCAAATAAAACAGAAGTCATTTGTTCATAGATGACAATAGTAAATGTTATCATGGCATCAAATACCTCAGCCTCAGATTTAGATGGGAGGGCGTAAAATTGACCTCTATCATTAGTCTGAGTGACACCTCAAGTCGGCTATGCCACTTTCCTCTCCGCATTAACATTTCCTTTACCTCCACGTCCTGCCTAGATATTACCTCGCCAACCCTTAGGACGTCCTTACTATTGCCACTTCCTCCCGTTGGGACTACAATTCTGGTATATTGTTGTATCGAGTTACCTGTTAGTTTAAAAAGGCATTCTCTGATATTGTGACCAAATTACTATAATTAAAAGACCCTCGATCAAGAGATGGTCTAATGACAGAAGAATAAGAAGCTTTTTTGCCACTAGAAGTCGAAGAGTGTTGAATGGCCCAAAATGGCCACCTGTAGAAGCCAACATGGGTGATTGAATAGGATGGGCCAAATACACCTATTGGCTGGGACCTGTAAAGTAAGAACCACTAAAATTACCCATACTCTTGGATTTCTTGGCCATCACCATAGCATGTCCAACATGTCTGACCCTCCAACTTTTTCACAAAATCAGTTACCTTATTAAAGCTTTTCCCACAGAAATATATGCACATATAAGACTTTCTACTCATTGTTCAAACCTTTTCACATAAAGACAGATCCTCTCCTCTTGAGTGTCCAAAATTTGGGTAATATAGCAAGACATGGCATGAAACTTAGCCTCATAAACTGCAACTGACATGCTGCCCTGTACAAGTCCCAGAAACTTATCTTTTTTGAGATTTTCGAGAGTACAAGGCACATACTTCTCCATATCAAGGCATGAATCTAGGCCCAAGTTAACACAGACAAAACAGATGAATAACACTCCATGTGATCCCTCCACTACTGCTTAACATCCCTTTACAACTGAAAAGTAACAAACTCCCCTCCTTGTTGTTGCACAATATCCAACTTATGCAACCTTTCATAATAATCCAATATGAACTCAAAAGCATCTTTATTTTGAGTAGCATGAAACAACAGAGGCTTCAACTTTAGAAACTTAGTCAGCAACTCATGATCGGTCCTTGTCATGGATACAACTAAAATTGGACAGAAGAATGCATCAATACCCGAAGATTCCTCCATCTTATGAGCGGTGGTAACTACGAGACAAGAGCCTGGAGCGTGAGTGGTTGGCACAATAGGAGTAACTCCATTATCTGTTATCCCTCTCAGGAAGGCCAACACCTGCAGAACAGCCTCAAAAGTCATAGGGGGAGGCCTGCACCCCTAACTTGTGTCGCCATCTAAGGTTCAACACACTCTTTATACTCTACTGCCACGTCATCCTCAACATGAGCCTGGGGTGGGGGAGGGTTCACCGGTCTTGGACCAACCACTACTTGAGCTCCACTATTGGGGGTTTCACTATTTTTCTGCCCCTGCCCCTTCTTCTGCATTTGCCCTTTCCTCGCCTTCACACTGTCGGTTCTGTAGCTAGAGCTGGTACTCTTAGTCTATTACATCTAGTATCAACATATGCAAACAATGAACTAAGGAAGTCAGATGCCAATTGAAATCAAGTAATAGCACGAAGAAATAAAAAAGAGATAATTTCCTAAAGTCATGTAGCCTCTCAAGAAAGTACAGACGTCTCTGTACCATCTCACAAAACTCTACTAGAGTTGTTTTAATATGACAAGATCAACAAACCTAGGGTTGTCATACAAACTTTGTCATGACCCAACCCCCCGTGAGAGGAACCCATACCAAACCCCTGGTGGGAGAACCACTTATCTACTAACATGCAATCAACTAAACAACCAGAAAAACAATTTCAACCTTTTAAGAAAATCAATTTACAACATCATAAACCAAGTCATAAGACAATCACGGAATAACCCCCCAAAACCTGAAAGTCGTGTTTTGAAACATCTATTCTTAGTCTAGAATATGAGGATGCAACCCCAAAACAAGGAGTCTAAGTCCAAACAATGGACTAGAAAATTAAGATAAACCCATGGCAGCTTGGAAGAAGTAACTCGCCCTTGGATTGATAAGGTGTCAAACTCACAACTGATGTCACGCAACCGCCGCCTGAAAATGCCATGTAATTAACAAAGAAAGAGCAAGTGCAATATCAGTACACAAATCACGGTGTACAAGTAGGATCATCGGCTAGCTCCTAATATACAAAATATAAACAAGAAATCAGAACTTAGTAAAATGAGACACCAAGAAACATAGCCACATTAAATATGCTCAACAAAAATACAGTAACCAACCCAGTTCACTCATGGAACCCACAAACAAAGCAATCACATATAACAGGTGTGGTACCTATGTCAGGCGTTAGTAAGCATGTACCAAGAATGGTATTTAATCCAACCAATAAGATATCTTGTACTAGGCGTGGTACCATACCTATGAATATAGGTAACATGCATGGTACCTAAGCCAACCAAGAAATATCATGTACTAACATATTGGTACTCGAGCCAACCGTTAGTATATACAAGGTCTGGTACCCGAGCCAACTAAAAGACACACATCACACAATCACAACCACAATAAATAAAATCACACTTGTAAACTCAAGTAAATATGACAAGCTCATTGCATGTGATTAACCACAATTATCATTTCACATTCATCCATTTTCAATTCCCTAACCACATATTGTTTAAGTATTACTAGCAAAATAGTTAACATGCACATATGAAGTAAATGGGAAATGATTCAACTATCACCTACCTCGAATCAAGCATGAAAGTTTCATTAAACCTGAGTATTCCTCTTGTTATGAAACATAGTTTGTTCTTGGTCTATAAACAATCAAAATAACACAAAATGGCCTAAATATACTCAGATTATAACCCAATCCCAAATCCTAAACAAGTTTTATAATATTTCCACCCAAACCAGGGTTTTTTTCCACCATTAGGTCCAACCAAACCCTCCCCTAAAGTCACCACCGTGGATTTTAAGGCCTAGTAATTATATTACCAAGCTAAGGTGGTAATTTACTTACCTTTACGGATGATTTCAATGGAAAATAGGTGAAAACTTCCCTAGGTCACCTATAATCTTACCCAAAACATAATTATCAAATAGTGATTTTGGGAATTTTCTGCATTAACTGTGACAAACCCTACTTTAGCAACCCAATACCACTATAGCAGTGGCGTTGTAGCGGGATCTTTCGCTATAGCATGAATTAATTCCATCTCTATAGCGATGTGTCAGCCTCTATAGTGGCTTCAAGGGACAGAAACTCGAAAAATCCTCCAAAATTTGCCAATTTTGCAACACATCTTCAAATCTTGATGTTCCAAACCAACCCATTCACACCAAGCTCAATCTTGTGAGTTGAACTCACCTGAATTCACTTCTAAAAGGCTTTATGGAGTCCTTAACAACTTTGCAATAATAAAATAGACTTTACTTTGATGTTTCACCCAATCATTTCCCCGGATCACCCTATACCTCATCTTGACCTGAAATTTTTAACTCACTAATCCAAAAGTTTTCTCTCCCCATTTCTTTCTCAATTAGCCCACTCGTAACGACAAAAAGGGTCGTTACATTAAATTTCTGAAAATTCTAAAAAAAGTGAAAATAGAATATTTCAAAAAAATTGGCAAAACATAACTAGATCTGGAGTTAAACTCCAGATTATGTAAAAAAGTACTTGACAAAACAACCCGACTCGTGATCCCAACCCTGACTAAGGATCTAACTCTGGGACCACTCTGAGTGTACTCTTGATATTGACCCAAAACCTAATTAATGATGTTGATCTAGGACCCAGCTTCAATTCGAGACTTTGGATATGATCTTGACTCGAGACCTGACTCTTGATCCCGACTTCAACCCAATCCAACTCCCAACATTGACGTTGTCCTTAGACCTAAATATCTACCTTTAATCTTGATTCATATCTAGATCCTAAAACTGACCCAAGACTTGGAACCCAAAATCTAACCTCGGCTTGGGACCCGACTCCCAATCTTGATCAATGACTAGGGCCCAAGATCTAACCTCCACTAGGACCCAGGATCTAACCTCTACTCGGGACTCAGGATCTAGCCTCCACCAGAGACTCAACTCTCGATTTGTCTACCACTACCGACCCAGACATGGAACTTGACTCCTGACCCTAATTTGAGAACCAATTCAGACCTAACAAAATGCTTCAAATTTACACACTATATGTACCAAAAAAAAGAATTCATCAAGATTTCAATTTTATCATAAATGCTTTATTGAGTTTGAAGCTTGTGAATTCACATTATTAAATATAATAATTCTAAGAAATTAAACGTTTACTTATTTATTTTTTTAAAGTAGATAATTTTTCGATGTCAAAGACATGAAAAAATTGGCATGTGTAAATAAAGGAGCGTGGAAAATATTGGCACGTGAAAATGAAAGTGTGTGAATATATTGTCACGTGTAAAGAAAATATATTATTTAAATAGATATCGAAAGGCCCGATGTTGACAATTTTTGAAATTTTTTCCAACATTATTTAAAGTAATATTCATTGATCTTTGATATCTTTGACCGACATTTTTTAAATTAAAATTCCTTAATCTTCGATATCTTTGACCACCATTATTTAAATTAATCTTTGATATCTTTGACCTACATTATTTAAATTAACATTCCTTAATATTTGATATATTTGACCGACATTATTTAAGTTAATCTTTGATATCTTTGACTGACATTATTTAAATTAATATTTTTCAATATTTGATATATTTGACTGACATTATTTAAATAAACATTCCTTTTAAGTAATACAATATGCTATCCATTGAAGGAATACATTCCATATTTCCTTTTCCAAAATAATTACTTACCTTGGATGATAAATTTGATTTTTTTATATAATTGCGGTAAATGACATAAATATCCTTCTCATTATCACAATATATGTCTGTAAAGGAAGAAATTCAATTGGTTTTAAATATATTCTCATGGGTAATATAGGAAGAAAGAATATATATATATATAAATTTGTTATTGTATTTTTTCTTCTAATGGGATTCCAAAAGATTATGCCTTTACTTTAGAAAATAATTATTAGAATAAGTCAAACAAAGCTTGGGGGTGGAAGATATATAATAGTCATTTGTCTCACTTTTTCATCTTCACATGACACTCAAAAATTGCTTCCAAGCATCCACTTCAAATTGTACTAAAAATTTTGTAGTTTCTTCCATCAAGTTGACATGAGGAACTATGATACGAAGTCCTTCACCATGAAGTCCAGGGGTTATAAACAAAGTTTCCCAGTCCCTGGCTTCGAGTAGGTCATTCTAAAGTAGATGTTGTTGCTTCTAATGGATTAGTTGGGGGTTCTCATCCTACGATGGATTTAGATCGAGTATTCAGACATAAACTTCCTTCACATCCAATTTAGGGAAATGTAAGGAAAATAATAGACAAGAAACAATTTCCTTATGTTATATAGGGGTAGGCTTAAGAAGAGACAATTGCATTGCTTATTTTAGAAATTTATTAGCAATGTAATTGTCTCTTTTTGAACCTTCCCCTATAAAAACATTAGGAAATTGTTTCTTCTCTATCATTTCCCTTACATTTATCAGAATTGGATATGAAAGAAGTTTGTGTTTGAATACTCTATCTGAATCCCTCGTAGGACGAGAAACCCCAACGAATCCATTAGCAGCAAAAACATCTACTTTGGAATGACCTACGCTTGAAGTCAGCGACTGGGAATTGTTGTCCTTAGCCAAGACAAAAACTAACCTTTCTATGGTGTCATCACTCTCATTGAAATGCACAGCTGATGTGTGCAATCCAACTTCACCCATATTAATTTTTCTTCTTTAAATTAAGTTTTTTGAGCTTTAAATTTAATAACTAGTGTTATATATAATAAGTATGTAGACAATAAAGTACTAATATTATTATTTTTCGCTAATGGTTTAGCAACATTCTGATTTACAACTAATTCAATAAGTAAGAAACTTGAAATAAGATGATGACGCATCTGAATAGAAACAAAGATAAAGTATGGAATCTTACATTCATGTCTTTATTGAAACTTATACAACTTACTAATAGAGAAGGAGCTCTGTACACTACCTCTAATATCTGAAGAATTTTTTTAGGCAAGATGAAAACTTGGGACCAAAAAGTTTGCATTGAAAACAAAATGATTTTAATGAGCTGCAATATACCATCATATGATAATAAAAAAACTAGAAGTCCAAGAGGAGATTATAGCAACCTTTTTTTCCATCAAAGGATAACATTGTACTACTAAGAGTCTTTTAGTAATTTAGGCATCTATCAAGATGTATGAGTCCACTATCAGTCAATGGACCAGGTCCCTTGACACAGCAAGAACAGTAATGCAAGCACAAACAGTAAAGTAAACAACACAAGCAGTTTACGTGGAAATCCCCTTACACAAGGGCAGTGAAAACCACGACCTGTCCTCACAGGATTTCAACCCAGCTCCATTTCACTCAAACGGAGCAACGATTCAGATTAGAAGCTCTTGCAACCTAGAAATTTAACTCTAAATCCCTTCCTCCTCAATGTAGCAACTCTACTACAAAGAAAGAACTAAGCAATAACTTTATTGCCCACTGAGCCACCTAACTCGAGATGATTTAGACTTCAACTAAGCAACAACAATGTTGCTCACTAAGCCACCTAACTCTAGATGATTTAGACTTCAGCTAAGCAACAACAATGTTTCCCACTAAACCAATTAACTCTAACTGATTTATACTTTTCTCATGAATAAACAAAAATCTAATTCCTTTATAACACAGGAATAGATTTACAAGATAAGCATTAAAGTATAAATCTTAAGACAACTAAGACACATGCAGCTCTATTAGGTCCATGTTGCTCTTGAGGAAAATTCTTCTCAAATGAGTGGTTTTTTCTTAAGTTCTTAAGTATTTCAGGAATGCAAAAACTGAGGTTGTGTCAATTGAGGATAACCTTATAAAAGATAGACACAACCTTAGAGGCCAGCTATTGGCCGAGGATTTTGTCACGCTCGGGAGCCATGCACCAACTTCACCAANACAACTAAGACACATGCAGCTCTATTAGGTCCATGTTGCTCTTGAGGAAAATTCTTCTCAAATGAGTGGTTTTTTCTTAAGTTCTTAAGTATTTCAGGAATGCAAAAACTGAGGTTGTGTCAATTGAGGATAACCTTATAAAAAGATAGACACAACCTTAGAGGCCAGCTATTGGTCGAGGATTCTGTCACGCTCGGTAGCCATGCACCAACTTTTGTACTTTTTCCAGCTGACATTTTTTCACATATTGGCACAAAGGATCAGGTCCCCTTACAAGATCCCTTTGTTTGTCAAATCATCAAAACTAGAAATAACATTTTCCCCATTTTTTATGATGACAAACACACACTGTCATATCAACACCAGTGCCTTCCCCCTCTCATCAGTACACACTGCCATATCAACACCAATGCCTTCCCCCTCTCATCAGTACATGTCTTCCCCCTCTCCCTTTTGTGAACTAGCCAACGTTCTATCCTATGTAACAAATATTTTCCTCCTTTTGGCATCATAAAAAAGAGAAGCAGTAAACCAAGATTAAATGTAAGCTTGCAAAGCAAGATCATAGCCTATGGCAACACATCATTGCAGAAAAGCTGAAAGATAGGATTAATCAAAAAAAAGCACGAGACACTGCTTACATAAGAAAAAAAAGGAAGAAAAGAAGGAGACTATGTGGAGGGAGGCTTTTGAGTGAGGGATTGGATGACAAGAAAAAGTCGTTCATTGGCAGTATTATGAGCCTTGATCAGCTTCTCTTGAAAATCAACATTTGAACAAAGAGTTTTGCATTCTTCATCTTTAATTCATTGACGTCTGCTGTACCAGGTCCATTTGTTTGTGTTTTGGCCAACTGAACCTTCAATAAGGCTATCTAGCATCCTTTTTGTTCAAAACAATGGTCATATCCTCCATTTCATGTTTAAATTGACTCTGTTCCACTACTTACTGAGACATCTTGCTCAGTTGCCATGTTATACCTTCTATGCATGCACACTCAACCAAGGTGTTTAGAGAAAAGGATTGTTTAACTGTTCCAGCAGTGCCTGCTCCCACATGAACATCCAATTGTTTGAACACCTTGGTGATGAAGTACCCTTACCTCATGGCATGCTTACCCTTTTGTTCCACTACTATTTTGTGCATATGCTCTAACATGAGAGCTGGAAGATTTAGGAGGTCAAACTTACAGAGTGATTCCATCAAAAACATATCAGCCGCCGAGGCAACTGTTCTTTTCTTAGATCGTGGAAGAATCACTTTGTTAACAAACTCAAACAGCAATTGGTAGTCCCCCTCATGAGTTTCTTTGAAATTCCTGCACAGTGCATCTTGGGGAGTTTGGCACACTCATTTGCAAAGTTTTTACTGCAGGTTTGGCCGATCATAGATCTGATCCCTTCTCTGGGCACATCCAGGATTTCTCCCAATCGTTCCTCATTCAGATGAAAACTTATGTTTCCAACCAGTGTGTTGAGACTTCCATTGTCACGACCCGAGCCTACACCCTGGACGTGGTCGAAACGCAAGAACCATTGTTGGTTCTTAAGCTAACCCTCATCTTGGCTGACTACAAGCGGAAGATTAACTTAAGCATGCAAAAGTTAAAAACTCAATATAATTCATGAAACTCAAATACAAAGCTTTAACTCAAATGATTTACTCTGAACATAAATAGAATATTCAACTAGCCAACAATAGGCAACTTAAGTCTTTAATACATTTAATAAGATAAATGAAACAGACTTATCAAACTCTATTGTCTATCTATGAAGCCTCTAACTGACAAAGATAGAAGTCGGGACAAGACCCATGACATCCTAACAACTGATATAACTGAAAGTACAAGTGGAACCCTTCGGATGCATGGAGGCTCACCATAGCTAACTCGAACTCCATGTGGTATCAACGAAGCTCCTGTTGATGACCCTGAATACATGTATATGCATCATGAAATGATACAGGCCAAATGGCCCAGTACGTGGGATGTACGAGAATGTAAGGGGAATTCTAAAGCATAATATAAGCTTGAACTTGATAAAAAGAAAACATACTTACCTCTTCTCAACTCACTCAACTAACTCAAATTAGGAATAAGATACTCAACTCAAAGATAAAATATTCAACTCAGTGAAATAAGGCTCAACTCAATAATAAGATACTCGACTCTTGGTACTCAAACTCTGGATACTCAACTCAATATAAAGCAATAATAAGAGATGCAATATATGGAAAGCTTTTAAAACAGTAGAAAGCAACTCAATGTATTTAAGAATAGAATATACTTAGTTTGAATGCAAGGATACAATATAAACATTGTTTGTATATGAAAATACAAGTAAACTTTGTGTATATAAAAATATAAATATCTCTGTGGGGATTCTCTAACCAACAACCATCACTATGAGTTATATGATGATACAACATTTTGCCTCATGCTTCTAGGGCCGTCCTATAACTTGCCAGGGGTATAGAACCTAACTACTAAGTGGATCCACTAGTTCCCATATACTCTTTGAAGAAAAGAACTTCACTCTTTCTCTTTCTCAACTCAATGCTCAAGTCTTTAAAACAAGTTTAAAACAATTGTAAAAGACTTCTCAAAATAAGGTTCATGCCAAATTATGGACGTGAACGACTCGATCCAAGGTTTTCAATAACCATACACTTAAGGACGTTTTGCATTATTATATCTTGGGCCTATGTACTTCAGTCTAGATCAGTTTACATACTTGACTAGTATTTTTAGCATGTTTATATATATTTTAAGCTTTGTATATGCCTCATGCTCAGTACATTCAATGTATTGACGCATACTATATGATGCATCCTATTATTATGCAGGCTTGNGATCAGGAATATAATCTAAAAGGGAATTAGGAACTCAATTCTCAAGACATAGAACTTGAAGATACTACTCCTCTCAAAGATACTCAATTTATGGAGTTCATGCGGAATTATGGGTATGAACGACTCGAGTCATGGGTGTACATAACAATATGGAACTCATGTATACGACTCTTCTCATTCTCATACTTACTTCCTCAAAACTTAGCTCAAATCGATAGTTGATCTCAAAGGATTCACAATTGAACTCAAAGACTTTCTTGGACTCTACTCTTAACTCTCTCTTGAATTTGAATTATGAATTCAAAAGTTATGATTCATGATATGAAGGATCTCAATAAAAATATAGAAATTCGATAATTAGGAATAGAACTTTTAAAAGAAACATGAATTCAAGAACTCAAAATCAACTTATCTCAAGAATACTCAAATCTAGGGAAAATATCCTAGATTACTCTTTACTGATCTGAAAGTAGATGTAGGGAGTGAGGACGAACTAGTACAACACTATGATAGCCTTACATACCTGGAAGAACAAGGTTCTGGAAGAATCTTGAAGAAGAACTTGATTAGAAGCCTTGAAACCTAGCTTGAAGGTAAACGATCAAAAAAAACCTTTCGTGAGATTGTTGAATTAGTTTCTTGAAATCTCTATGGCCAAGAATTATGAGTTTCATTAGTGATTCATAATTTTATGGAGGAATTTGAGTTGAAAAAATGGAACTCCTAGAGAAAGACTTATTTTGAAGAAGAAACTAGAAAGAGATTGAAGAATCTTGAAAGAGATTGAAGAATCTTGAAAAAGATTGGAAGAATCTTGAAAAAGATTGGAAGAATCTTGAATGGAGTCTTCTACTTTGATTTTCCTTAGGATTTTGCCCTAGGGTTTGAGAGAGAAGAGAATGATGGACTAAAAGAAGAAAACCTGAATGTTTTGAGCCTTTTATTAGTCAAGAAATTCATTTAGGGTTTTATTGGAGGTAAAAAAAAATAAAAACAACTCTATTTAATGTTTTCCCGTCGGCTAATTCGTAACAGCACTGTATAGGTTCCTAAAATAGTCATAACTTTTTACTCATAAATTGGATTGACGCAAAATTGGTAGCGTTGGAAAGTAGATTGAAATACCTTTAATTTCATAGGTTATGACTCACGTAACTCTTTATATTCTAAGAGATTTGTTCGTTTGAAGTTGACCCAAGTAGAATCTTACATCAATATTTATCGATAAGGAAACTTCAAGAACACTTATCAAGAACTCATCAAGAAATTAAATTGCTCAATATTTATGGATAGATTCATAAAATAAACTCATGATTGGTGTGTGGGTGAATGAACCCAACACTATGGAAGCTTAGAAGCTTACATACCTCTTAGGGATTAAACCCATGGCAAAAATCCGCAACAAAACTGAAGAACCTCGACGAACGTTTTGATCCTCTCCTCTTTTCTCTTCTTGAACTCTCAACTAAAACCCTAGGCGTATATTAGGATTATAAAACTAAACCTAATAAGATTAGACCCTTAAAATCTTACTAAAAATGAATTAAATCTGATTGGGTAAGGAAAACAACAAAATACCTCTTCCTATTTTCGGTTAAAGGAAACTGGATAACTTAACTTCAAAAGGGCATATCTCACTCATCCGATCTCAAAACTTAGCAAATTTTGTGGCGTTGGAAACATAATTAAAATACCTTACATTATTTATCTTTTAGCCCACCTAAATCATCATGTACTAAGAGTTATGGTGTTTTGAAGTTTACCCAAAACTCATAACTTAACATAACTTGCAAAATTTCAGATTTTGCTATTTCAAATTTATTTCTTTTTGGAACTCAAGGTGCTACATCTAGTGACCTTAACACTTACAAAAATTTAAATTCTTTGGTAAATTCCTACTCACATCGAAGGATGGTTCGAGTCTCAGCTCAAAAAAATTCTGGGGTGTTACATCCATCCTCTATGAACTCCACATTGTAGTAAAATTCCCTCACTTGTTCTTCATGCAATATAGGGGATTTGGTCATAAAAAAGTCATTCCATGATTGAATATCAACTATATCAGCCAAGGTGTTTATACCAGGCTTTCTTATGATCTGAGGATCAAAAACTCTTCCACTTAAGACTTTTTGCACTCGAAGATTGTCCACAATGGCCTGTTTGGTATCATCCTTGTCAATTTTATTTCTTTTGGTACCAGGTCCCCCTTATGACTTGGGCTCAAAGTCGGGAGACGCTTCTCTTCCCCTTTTGGATCTCTCTTTTCCTTTCTTCTTTGGTGGTTCTTTTCCTTTTCTTTTTGTTGTAGCATTAACCTTTTTGACAGAAAGTATCCTAGAATTTGGTTTTTTATTCTTTCCTTGTTCCTCCTTCATTTTTTGTTCTGTAGCCAAGGTGATGTCCTCCAACATCGTATCACTTTTGGAGTGGTCATTCGAAACATCCACGACTCCCTCAGCAGGAATCACAATCTCTTATTCCCATGTCTCTCTTCTTCTTCTACTTCCGGTAGTGTTGGTCTTACTTGTTTTCATTGCATAACTCATAAGTTTTTGAGTGGTAGCCCTGGTAAACGGTTTCTTTGTTGGTGTCTCCTCCACGACTTTCTCCTTTTCCTTTTTAGTGACAGGGACCATTCTTCTTTGTATGGCCTATCGTAAAGGGGTGGTGTCCTCTTTATCGTCCTCTAAATCACTAGAGGGAGGTAGTCCAACATCAGGGGTTCTGTCAAATACTGGTTCCGTATCTCCAAGAAAATCCTCTGTAAAACTGGTTCCTTCATCATTTCTCACTCCTTCTCTCATCTTTGTTACACTTTCCACAACTATGCTCTCACTTGCAGCGAGAATGTTGGATTCAAAGTACCTACTCTCTAGATGATCTCCCTCAAACAAGCAGTCAGATAGCACATACAATTGAGGACCAGGTTGAAATGAAGGCGCTGGATTATTTAGATCTATAGGAGACTGTGGAGTAGGACGATTGGCTTCGGTAATGTTGATCAGAGGAATGATCGACATTTTTATTGGAGAGGGAGTACAAGATGAAGTGTATAAGGCTACAGGATTTATTTCGTTCAGGGAGTCCAGCATTTGCTTAGAAGGAGAAGGTTATTGAGACATATTTGAGAGAAGAAACAAGAGAAGACTGGGAGAGGAAGAGACTAGGGTTTTCAGAAAGCTTAGGGAAGAAAGTTTGAAAAGTGTAAGAAGAGGAATGGAGGGAAGGAGTATAAAAAGAAATGAAAGGGTGTGTGAGGTCCTTGATTAGATGTGTCGCTTTGACTTAAAGTGATGGGACAACGGTCATAATGGCTGATGACTGACACGTGGAGGTCTCAACGGTTCTCATTATCAGTTCAAAAATTAATGTAGAGAGTGCTAACCTTTAGAAAGGACCAGGTCCATATCTGCAAGTTGAGAAAGTTGATCCCTAAATAGTTATGACCTTTCCTTACTCCTGCGATTCCCCATGAGTGTATACCTATAAAAGGTACACGATTGATCATACCAAAGAAAAGCATTACAAATAACGAGGATACCTGCCCTTCTGATCATAGTCAATGAGGGTTGGATCCTTTGGATAAAATCAGCTTAGTCCATTTTCATCATTCCCAACTTTAATCTGTTGCTTTCGAACTGGTCCTTGCTTAGAGCTTTAGTGAATATGTCAACAATTTGATCTTCAGTTCTGTAGTATTGCATGCAAATGGACCTGCCCTTCTGATCAATATGCTTGGTCCTTTTATGCTGAACTAGATTCTTCCCTATATTGACAGCACGTGTGTTGTCACATGAGAGAGGAATGGTGTGAGTGAGTACTCCAAAGTCTTCAAGCTGATATTTTATCCATAGTAGCTGGGCACAACAAGATGCAGCTACTACATATTTTGCTTCAGTTGTGGAGAGAGCCACTGAATTTTGTTTCTTGGTTCCCCAGGATATAAGAGAGCATCCTAGGAAGAGAGCCATTCATGAGGTGCTCTTTCTATCCACTTGATATCATGCATAATCAGTATCTGTATATCCTATCAGTTCAAAAGAATCTCCTACTGGATAGAATAGGACCAGGTCCCCTGGCTTCTTCAAGTATCTCAGAATCCGCTTGGCTACCTTCAGATGTGACTCCTTGGGACAGGCTTGAAATCTAACGCACATACCCACACTGAAGACAATGTCAATTCTGCTTGTTGTTATGTACAGCAATGATCCATCTATACATAATGTCATTCACCATAAAATCAGAATCATCTGCTCCCAACTTTGAGTTTGTACCCATGAAAGTATCAATAGGCTTAGAATCCATCATGTGAAATTTCTTCAGTGACTCCTTTATGTACTTTTCTTGAAAAATTGAGGTACCGCTTGAGGTTTGCTTGATCTGCATCCCAAGGAAAAAGCCCAGCTCTCCCATCATACTCATTTCAAATTCACTCCCCATTAGTGAGGCAAATTTCTCACATAGGACCTCAGAAGTCGCCCCGAAGATAATATCATCAACGTACACCTGAATGATGAGCAATTTTTTGCCTCTTGTCTTCAAGAAGAGAGTACAGTCTATCTTTCCTCTTTTGAATCCATTTTCCAGAAAAAAATTAGACAGCCTTTCATACCAAGCTCTGGGAGCCTGTTTCAGTCCATATAGAGCCTTGTGCAATTTCAGCACATGATTTGGGTAGTCGACATCCTCAAAGCCAGGCGGTTGCTTCACATAGACTTCTTGTTTCAAGTAGCCATTCAAGAAAGCACTTTTTACATCCATTTGAAACAACTTAAATTCCACAAAGGCTGCAAATGCAATAAGTATTCTGATAGCCTTCATTCTAGCCACAAGAGCAAATGTTTTATCATATATAATGCCTTCATCTTGATTATATCCCTGAACTCCCAATCGTGATTTGTTTCTTGTGATGACACCATTTTCATCTAGTTTTTTTTTTTTGAACACCCATCTGGTCCCTATGACAGTTCGGTCAGGAGGTCTAGGTACCATGTGTCATACTTTACTCCGCTCAAACTGATGAAGTTCCTCTTGTATGGAGTTTACCCAATCAGCATCTTTCAAAGCTTTCTTGACATTTTTGGGCTTAATATTAGATATAAACCCTAAGAATGCCACCAGACTTCTAGTTTTGGATCTGGTTTGCATTCCAGAGTTCAACAGAGAGATGAGATTATCAAGAGGATGAGAGGACTGATGCTTCCACCCTGACTTAGCATTCAGGGGTCGAGGTTGATCTACTTGCTCCTCTTCATCTTCGGACTCATCATTCCTAGGTTGAGGTGAATCCTCAGGATCAGCATTGTTAGACGAACGGGGTCCCTTGTCAGGCTCATCATCTTCATTAACTTCTTCAGTTGGATGAGGTTTAACAATGTCAGGATTTTGACTTCTTTCAGCTTGTGATTCATTCACCCCGTCTCTCTAAATCTTAAGAAGTTCTTCTAGCTCATCATTATCCTTGTGCTTTAGATTTGTGAGATCACCAGTTTCATCAAAAATCACATGAACATTTTTTTCAAAGCACAAAGTTCTCTTATTGTAGACTATGTAGGCTTTGTTGGAAGATGAATAACCTACAAACACTCCTTCATCGCTTCTAGGATCGAATTTTCCTAGATCATTTTTCCCATTGTTCAGCACAAAACATTGGCACCCAAAAGCCCTTAGATAACTCAGTTTGGGCTTTCTGTTATTGAGTAGCTCATAGAGAGTTTTTTTCAGTAAAGACCTGATCAAGCATC
Organism: Solanum stenotomum; assembly: GCF_019186545.1. NCBI lineage: Eukaryota > Viridiplantae > Streptophyta > Magnoliopsida > Solanales > Solanaceae > Solanum > Solanum stenotomum. The sequence goes on along the minus strand of NC_064283.1, from coordinate 16,939,130 downwards.
TGTTGGTCAAATAACATGCAGTGTTAACTGCTTCAGCCCAAAAGTTCTTCAGAAGAGTTGAATCTATCAGCATGGTTCTGGTAATATCAACAAGACTTATGTTCTTCCTTTCAACAACACCATTTTGCTGAGGCGTTCTAGGAACTGAAAATTTATGGTGAATTCCGTTTTCAGCACAAAAGTAGTCAAACTTTGCATTTTCAAACTCAGTTCGATAATTAGACCTGATCCCTGCAATCTTGCAGTTTAGCTTTGTCTGAATCATTTTGACAAAGATCATCAGCATATCATATGTCTCATCCTTGCATAGTCCAAGTGAACCTTGAGTAATCATCCACCACCACTAGAATATACTTCTTTCCACCTCTACTTGAATTTTCACCGGCCCACACAGATCCATGTCGATTAACTCGAGAGGTCTTGAGGAACTCACTTGCTTCTTTGATTTGAATGAGGATCTGGTTTGTTTACCTTTGACGCACGCATCTCACACTTTGTCATTACTGAACTTCAGTTTAGGTAAGCCACGAACCAGGTCCCTGGAAACAAGTTTTTTTAACAAAGATGAGCTCACATGACCAAGTCTTTTATGCCATAAGTTGGCATTTTAACTTTAGGCACTGAGATCAGTTAGATCATCTCCTTGAGAAGTATCCAGGTCAGCCACATACATATTCTTGCATCTTTTGGCAGTTAAAATCACCTCATTTGTTGACAGATTAGTAACAATGCACTTTTCTGATAGAAATCTGACCTCATTGCCTTTATCACATTTTTGATACACGCTGAGAAGACTATATTTCAGTCCACTTACATAATAGACATTCTCAATAGAGTTTTAAAGCGATTTTCCAATTCTTCCAACTCCAAGAATATACCCCTTCTTTCCATTACCAAAAGAGACACCTCCACTTTGAAATGCCTTGACTGAAAGAAAGTTTTCAGTCTTTCCAGTCATATGCTTCGAACATCTACTGTCCATGAACCAAAACTGATTACTACTTCATCCACTCCCCTGCAACAAAGATCAACTGTTAGACTTGGGAACCCATTTTAGTCTGAGTCTCCAGTAGACAGATAGAGGCATGATGAGAGAATTTTTTGTCCAATGAGGTAGAACAATATTTCTTATGTTAGAAGTTCTAGAAATGGGAGCAAGTCCCTTGTTCTGTGTAACTTTCTATCTCGAGTAGACATAGAGTTTTTCTTGAGACCTTTTAAAGGCTGGACAATCCTTCATCAGATGACCATTGCGACTACAATAAAAGCACAACAGATTGTCAGACACAAACACATACTTGTTGTGAGGGTTATAGGGAGGACTAATGTTCGAGCTTCCTAAACACTTCCCATTATTTTGACCCTGACTAGTAATATTGGAAAGTCATTTAGAAGAATTGGTCCATTTCAGAGATTTTTTTAGTTCTTCACTTAGAGCAAATAGGTCCCTCTCCATCTGGTCATTTCTCTCCAAGGCCAATGCAAGTCTAGTTTCGGCAGTATTCAAACTGGTTTCTAGCTCTATTTGCAAGTTACTGGCCTCTCCCTTTCCTATGCCACATTTCTCACTTAACATCTTTAGTTTTTCCCTGAGTTCTAGGTTTTCAGTCTCCAGAACTGTCAATTGTTATTCCATAACCGACATATGATCAGCCAATGCTACCTTTTCTTCATAGAAGATATCTAGGTTATTGTTCATCAAATCCTTTTTAGTTGTTAACTCGGTAATAGAGTCAATCATAATAACTGCTAGATTCCTCAACTTTCTAACAAAGTAAACATTCAAGTTTTGTTTAATGTCAGAAAGGGTTAACTCTACCTCAGCTTCTTCATCATCATATTTTGCGATGAAAGTAAACATGGCATCAAACACATCTTCATCGTCTTTAACTGCAAGCATGGAAGCATCTTCAAGATGTTCTGACTCTTCTGAGTCACTTGATGAATCACCCCAGACAGCAAGAGCTTTCTTCGCAACATAGTCAGCAGCAGTTTTTCTTCCTTTCTTATCAAGGATCGAGGCCCTTCTCCTGTCCTTATCTCCTACAGACCTTGGGTGGTCTTTGTTTTCGACCTTGAGCATTGGGTAGTCATTGATGAAATGCCCTTGCTTTCCACAATTGTGGCATAGGTCGTTTGCATTTCCCACCCTGCTGGAGTTTCCTCCTTTTCGAATGTCTCCATGTTTCCTCGCTATTTTCTGAAATCTCCTAGAGAGGTAGGCCATGTCCTCCTCTTCACCAGAGGTATCATTTAATGTCACCTTAAGAGCTAAGGACTTGTCCTTCTTTACCTCCTTCTTTGACGTTTCTTGATATATGTTCATTTCATGTGTTTGAAGGTTTCTAGTCAGGGAATCCATCTTCAGCACCTTCAGGTCCTTTGCTTCAGTAATGGCATCTACATTGCTTGCCCAAGACTTAGGAAGGATTCGAAGGATCTTTCTAACCTGTTTACCAGGGTGAATAGGTTCTCCTAAACAACGTAGCTCGTTAGTTATGGAGGAGAATCTGGTATGCATGTCATGGATAGTTTCTCCTTCTTTCATTGTGAAGTTCTCATATTGGGTAGTCAACATGTCTACCTTCGACTCATTCACCTGTTTCGTACCCTCGTGAGCAGTCTTGAGAAAGTCCCAAATTTCTTTTACTGATTCGCAAACAGAAATATGATTATACTCTTCAACACCTATACCACACACCAGTAGTTTCTTAGCTTTGTAACTCTTCTCGATCTTCTTTCTGTCAGCCTTATCGTACTATTGACGAGTCTTTGGAATGACTCTTGTGATTTCTCCATACTTCAGTTCCATTATAGGGACGAAGGGTCCGTCCAGCACGATGTCCCACAACTCACTGTCTTCAGCCATTAAGAAGTCATGCATCCTCGTTTTCCACCAGTTGAAGAACTGTCCATTGAAGCAAGGTGGCCTAGTTAATGATTGTCCTTCTTCTAGGTTCAGTGGATCAGCCATCATTCCACAGGAATCTCTCTTGGTGTTAACCGGCTAGAGAGCTCATGCTCTGATACCAATTGTTAAGATGTATGCGTCCAATATCAGTCAATAGACCAGGCCTCTTGATACAACAAGAATAGTAATGCAAGCACAAGCAGTAAAGTAAACAACACAAGCAGTTTACGTGGAAACCGCCTTGCTCAAGGGCAATGAAAACCATGACCAGTCCTCACAGGATTTCAACCCAGCTCTATTTCACTCAAACGGAGCAACGATTCAGATTACAAGCTCTTGCAACCTAGGAATTTAACTCTAAATACATTCCCCTCAATGTAGAAACTCTACTACAAAGAAAGAACTAAGCAATAACTTTACTTCCCACTAAGCCACCTAACTCTAGATGACTTAGACTTCAACTAAGCAACAACAATGTTGCCCACTAACCAATTAACTCTAACTCATTTAGAATTTTCTTCTAAAACAAATAAAGATCTAATTCCTTTATAACACATGAATAGATTTACAAGATAAGCACTAAAGCATAAATTCTAAGACAACTAAGACACATGCAGCTCTATCAAGTCCCTGTTGCTCTTGAGGAAAATACTTCTCGAAGGAATGGTTTTTGCTTGAGTTCTTGAGTATTTCAGGAATGCAAAACTGAGGTTATGTCTATTGAGGATAACCTTATAAAAGATAGACACAAACTTAGAGGCCAGCTATTGGCCGACGATTCTACCATGTTCGGGTACCGTGCACTAACTTCACCAACTTCTGCACTTTTTCATGCTGTCACGTTTTCACGTATTGGCACAAAGGACCATGTCCCCTTACATGATCTCTTTGATTGTCAAATCATCAAAGCTAAAAATAACAGCAACTCTAGTGAGTCTAAAATTTCTCTTAGAATATTGCGAGAAATACCACGAAAGAACACTTTAAGTATTTGCTGGTATTAACCTTGAGATCTGATTAATGAGAAAAGTTGTTGAAGCAGTTATATAGTAAAGCAACGGATTAGATATTATCGGCCTAAACTAAGGATTTCACAATTTAATACTAATTAGCCTATTTAGAAATTGAACAACAATCTCGAACCATCCACAAGTTGCCCGTCTCTCTTCAAGTCCTCTGGATAACACGATTCTATCAAAATTGCAAACTATGCATCACTACAAGAAGAACAATACCCAAATCGCGTAAAAATGGGCCTTTTGGGATCCGTTAGCGAAATCCAAAATTAAACAGGTCACTAGGTCCCTAATAGCTCGAGGAACTAGTGCCCAGAATTTGGGCACAATCAAAACTTGATAAGCCATCCAAAACAGCCCCAACATTTAGGATTCAAGAACACCCTTAAAAAGAAGAAATCAAGGTTTGGGACAAGAATTTACCATGTAATCGATCCATCAATGCTCCACTAATGTCCCTAACGAGATGACCCAGCAAATACGGACAATTCCCACAAAGAATGAACTCAAATAGCAAAGAAATCGAATTAGAACGTGAGGAAATAAAGCTGAAATTGGCATATATAATCTGCCAACGATGACTGCAAAAGTGGTCAATTGGCCGCTAAAGTGGCCATTTAGTCGCAAAAGAGGTCGGTTTGAAAATGGTCACTACCGCAAAGGCGGTTCAGATGACTCTAAAGAGGACACCGCAAAAGCAGTCTGATGGCCGCTAAAGCGGTCAGGCCAATATGATATGTGCCGCTTAAGCGCTCCAAGAGGCGCTAAAGCGGCTACTATATAAATGGTCTACTGACCGCAAAAGTGGCTACACCAGCATGTGGCACCAGCCAAACGTTGCTAAGTACCAACGAACTCCGATCAAGTGCTCGAGATTGGTTTGAAACCCCGTGCACGCAAATAAACTAGACTATCCCACCAAATTTGACGTTACGGACTCAATAAAGATGTTGAAATTAAAAATGGAGGTTGTTTTGACGAAAATGTGGGTCTCAGACCTAAGGCTCTATTTTTTCCAAAATATGTAAGGTAGCTTAAAATGAATTTGGAATTTTTGGGACCCAAATGAAAGGTTCTTCTAGATCAAACTCGGTGTTTGGGAGCTTACATGATCATCATAATCACATTTTAAGGTCATATAACTGAAGCTTTGATCGAAGAGAACCGTTTAAACTTCAAGAGCTCCAAAACAAGGAAACTTGTATAAAATCCAAACGAATGACCAAGTGACCGAACTGTAGTTCCAGCAAATCATAAATGACGTTGGGTCGCTATAGGAAAGCTTTAAATGCCGAAAATAAAAGAAGGCGGAGAAAATGACTTGGAGTGTCATTACCACATCCACTACTTAAAGGACTTTCATACTCGAAAGTCAAGGAGCAGGAAAAGCCTGAAGGCTCAAAAAGATAAGTGTACTGGGCACGTATGCTCCACCTGACCTTTCGACACCCTTTCAGCTCAAACAACTCCATCCCAGGATTCAATCTAGAAGAATACTCTTGAATTCACTTCTTTCGCTCCAAAACTAACCACCAACTCCTCCCTTTGATTCCAAATCTTGCCTAACTACAGCGATCTCAACTGGACACACCAGACTCAACCAGATTATACGAATGCCATACATATACCACTAAACATAGTGAACACAAGAAAACACAAGTTGAAAACCAACCCACAAAAGGGATTATCAGTGTTATACTCTGAGGCCATATCGACTAATTACTAATTACCATGAGCATCTTAACTGTCCCGAGTCACATTGATACTCTCCACCATCATCTGAATCCTGGCTGCATAACCACACCATCTCAAACCTTGAAATTGAACAAGATACTCCAAGGGAAGATCATCCCACGGGTGAAAAGCTACACTTAGCCCAACTACAGTGCCCTCATTTTATCGATGAACCTTCCGAGAAACTTGAAGCAAGATGGGAGCTTACGACATTTGTGAAAGAAGCTGACGCCAAGTGCTCACGAACTACCCCTCGAGTGCAAGTCTGGCCAACCCTCACACTGGACAACCTCGCATCATGAACCATACCATATAGTTGTTGGTCCCATGAAGTACTTTGACCCCCAGCTAGAGGTGGCAGAATGGGTAATTTATAAGGATACCTATTCAAATTACCCATGTTTAATGAGTTGGTTACCAAACTCATTTAAAATGGGTAAATATGAATAAAATGCATACTACCCCTTTTAAAGTAGGTAATTAAATGGTAAAAAGGGTAATAAAAAAAAGGTCCATTCATAACAGAAAGAAAAATGGTATTGATACTATTTTTTGGGGTGTAGGTGATCGGGAAAATTTTGAAAACATATTAATTTTTTGGGAAGTGGGAAGGGGGCAGGTAGGTTGGTGAGGCTGGAAAGGGGGGTTGGTAGGGGGTCAAGAATGTTATCCACTTTTATTTAACTCATTTTTATCGAATCATATTTGACTCGACCCGCTCGTTTGTCACTCCTAACCCCATCCCATAGATGAATCTTCTAAGTAGATTTTCACTGTCCAACCGGGGATAAGGTTTAGAAGTTGTAATTGAACTACACAACTCATGACCCAAAACAACAGTTTAACCTCATGAATTTTCAACACAGCCGTTGTGGGACACAGGCAAAACCAAGACACAACAAAGGATCACAATGACTAAGAGAAGTCATACTCGTAAAGTAGAACAGGTCCATACCTCAAATTCCAGAATAATGATAGCCCAACAGCATGAAACTCAAAAATGGCGAACATACCTTACAGTTGGTCAGATGAGTCATCAATCAACATGTTACACATATAAGCTCAATATTGACTTCATTTGACAGACAACTGGTAAACATAAGTATATTAACCAACCCTTTCAACTGAATCCCACTAAAACCTTCTACATAAACATGCCCGACCAAGCTATTGTCATACATAGAATATTTTGAACTACTCAGTCCCTAACTCGAATGAAACTATTAAGCACAACAACATGAAAAGAATAGATACTCAATTTCGCAACCTTAGGGAATGAGAATAGGATTAAGGCATAGGAAAGAACTGATAAGCTAGATAAACAACAGTAATTACAAAAGGCTAAACCACCCTTCACATAGTCCTCTCCACACCCAACATCTCTCATATTAACATAAGGACGACAAACATCGAAGGTATTCACCTAATCCAAGCGTACCAGAATAACATGAACAAAATACAAACTAGGGAGTGCTAGTCTAGCTGTCAATCAAGCAAGATTTGATATTGAACAAAACAAAGCCAACAATATCAAAATCAAGCAATAAAAGGTGGCAGACAATGATCTCATAGCGAGGACACTCTCTATACAAATGACCCATCTCCCCACAAGAATGACATTCCCCAACAGCCCTAGTCAAAGGAGTAACACATGTTAACAGTGTTTGGATGACCAACTCACGCCTAACGAACTCTCTAGACCAATGGTCAACATCACCACAATCATAGCAACCTATATGGGCTAAGGTCTGGGTGAAGAGCGTTCTGATCTTCCTCAACTACCTCTACCATACTAAAGACCTCTCTAACACCCTAGGGACCACCCCCTATCCGACTATATTGGGGCTCTAGAGGCATAAACATGTTGACCCTACTTCCAAAGAGGGATGGCCTCTAGGAATTTTTTAGAAAAGTGGACCTACATGCCACACTCATAGCACTTCCTATCAAACGCAACCTGTTGAGATGGATCGATTGGAATATAATGAAATGCATGGCCCAGAGCCCAAAATAAAAACTACGGGAAGCCAAACCTTAACTCTGTCCAATGTGGGCATCACAACCTGCCTTAGAGCCATCTATAACCTGAGGTACTACCGCCATGAGTCTAATAAGTTAAGAGTGACGATGACTTCGACAAAGAAGTGTCCACTTCGGGGAAAGATGGTATCACTACTATACTAATAGTGGGGCCTCTTACCACCTCCTATGTAGGTATCAAAACATGCTTACTTCATAGTCCTCACATAACTAACCTCTTAGGGAATCATAAAGTCAGTTGTTATCAAGTACTCCAATTAAAGGGAAGGGTAAAACTAATCTTCTAAAAGTCCTTTCGTCAAATCTTGATCGGTAGGAAAAAATGTGGGTGCATTACTAGACCAAGAAGCCTGATCTTGTACACAGAAACTATCAACAAATTCTATTGAAGACTTACAAATCCTAATCTGGCTTGAGAATCACTTGGTGTACCTCAAGCCTCAAATCTTATCGGAGCCTGGTCCCTAGACCCTATTCGTGGTGTTGCACCCCGCCACTATAGATGACCATGAGCACCTAGACGTCTGTGAAGCGTCACACGGTCCTTGAGGTCATCCGTGAAAAGAGGCACAGAACCCAAGCTACTGTGAAGGACCACAGTCGCCTAAATGGTCTGTGGAGCTTCACACGGACCGTGAAGTCATCTGTGAAAGGGGATTATCAGGTTTTGAGTTGTGGTTCAACTTCAAATGATCATATCCTTCAACACAAAATGAATTAGGTGGTCCATGACCTATCAAATTAAAGTTCTTTGAGTCCTCTTTCCAACGCCACCAAGTTTGCCTAATTCCGAGCCAGAATTAAAAATTTATGCACGTGTTAGTGAAGCCCTGTTGGGCAGGCATCATCACAACCCACTAGACGGGCCATGATGCTCTCGACGGCCTGTGAAGCCCTTCGTGAGAGGCACTTTGTCAGCTTTAAGTCAAGGTCATATTGGTCTTTTCCCATATGCATTTAGTACTTGAACTACGTCTTTAGGTACTTAAACTACGTTGGTTTACTTCATCTAAGTCTAGTAATCTAGTCAAAACTACCTAAAACCTTCATTCTCCTAAAATCATCTAACTTAGAAATAAAATAAGAGAAAGAAGCGACAATTTTCTCTCAAGAACAAGCAGAGATCTCCTTCAAGTTCATCCCCGAAATCCAAAGGATTTCTCCATATAGTTCTTCACCAGGTATATGGGTATTCAGTAAGGGTTTTTTTCGCCCTTATGCCCAAAACATCATACTTTTTTTTTCGATTAATATGATTTATGAAACTAGGGTTTTTTCTGAAGTATGCAGATTCATTACCCCACTTAATTCTTGTGATTTCTACTCAAAATCTATAGGACTTGTTTAAATGAGTTTGCATGAATTCTTATGGAGATTTGAAAGGAATGAACTTAGCATGAAATTGTAGTATTTTCACATAAATTAGCTTTTCTCCAAAATTTAGCTTAGGGTGTTAGCATTTAGTTTTAATCAGCATTTAGTCAGTTTTCTGTCAACGATTTATCTCAGAAATTGTCTTCAAATCAGTTTAGTTTTGTTTCATGAATTCAGGACTACAATTAAAATGAGTTCTAGTATTCAATTTGGGAGTAGTATTTAGCACCGAGTTGGGTTTAGCGCACCCTCAAAGTCCCAGAACTACGTGTCAGTGTAGGTTTATAAGTCCCCTTTATTGGGCATTAGTTTTAGTGATCACGCCACAATCATGCCTTTATACTTCGGCAAGGTATATTGGGTCCTCTCGATGGGGCGTCTACATTGGACTCCACATTTAGCTCACGTGGTTTATGTCGGTTAATAGACTCTCCACAATATTAGCTTCAGTAAGGTACTTTAGGCCTATAGTTGTATTTACTCAGTTTTTTAGCATGTTTCCAGTTTACTCTTGCATTCTAATTTTTTGCATTATTATATCTTGGGCCTATGTACTTCATTCTAGATCAGTTTGCATACTTGACCAGTATTTTTAGCATGTTTATATATAATTTAAGCTTTGCCTATGCCTCATGCTCAGTACATTCAATGTATTGACGCATACTATATGATGCATCCTATTATGATGCAGGCTCGGGTTCTTAGGTTCTGCCTCGTGATTTGCTCATACTGGCGCCACATCAGCGATAGTCAGGGGTGAGTCCTCATCATCTGAGGATGTTTCTTTATGCTTTTGACTTAGTAGTTCATTATTTAGTTTTCAGCATTTTAGAGTTAGTTGGGGACTTGTCCCAACAACTCATTAGTATTAGAGGCTTTCAGACATATAGTCAAACTCCGTTTTTTTGGGTTGTTCCTCATTTGAACTCCTTTATATTCTCAGTTAAACTCTTTTAGATTTACACATCTTTCAGTTATGCTTCCGCTTATATAGAATTATTTCAGTATGCTTGTGATATACCAGATTCAGGGTTAGTTTGGGGTTACTTGTGACCCTAGGTCTCGTGTTACGTCTAGGGGATAGTCTCGGGGCGTGACATTTCCTAAGAATTTCCTATAGCCTCCCAAAGATAGGACATAGACGTCTCTGCAGTGATTCTCAAGATTCTACTAGGCACTAGCTCTCATACCAAGGATACTGGTGAACTTAGGCTCTGATACCAATTTTCTGTGACTGAAAATCTCATATCGTGATGGCATCTACCAACACCCCACTAGTAGGTAAGGCGAACTCATAGTCCAGAACCAAAGGTAACAAGATACCATGCGGAAGAGAAGAATGTAGAAGATGGATAACAAATATAGAAAGCAAAAAGAGAAGAGAGAGAACAAAATATACATACTACATCCCAAGATCTGGTATCAGTCAGTAGTCAAGCTACTAATTACAACAACAATACAAAGTAAATAAAAATATATAAGAAAAAAAACCATTTGAGTATACAAAATAAAAACTATTCCAGTCAAAATAGAGGGAGAATGGAAACTCTGAACGTCAAGAGCTCACCTTAAGTCTCTGAGCCAAAGTTGTTGCTTATGAGAAACACGTCAACAGCGAGAACTCATACTATGATCTATGGGGTGCAGAAGTGTAGTATGAGTACCAAACAAATGGTATTCAAAAGGCATAGGCCGAATGAGCTCCAAAAATTAAAAAAAAGCATAAAAGGCAACTAAATAAGGAGTATATATTACAAGTCACTATGGAAGAGGTAATGCACAATATAAGCAAGTAGAGATAAAAGAATATGACAAAAGAAATAGGTAGCGAAGGCAAAGGAACATACTCAGAGGAACTATACCAATAACCTAATCATAATAACCGTCAACAGGCCGATCCAATCCAACTTAGCCTAAAAGTATTAACATAATAGAAAATCTAGGACACTTTTGCCCCAAGCCTACACCCTGGACGTGATTGGCACTCGAGAATCCTTGATGGTCCCCAAGCAAACCCTTGTCCTGGTTGGCTACTAAGAGGAAGACTAACTCAAGCATACACAAGCTTTAAAATTGAAGAATTGTTTAAAGCAGTTAAATAAATCTCAAAGTTGTCTGAAAATACTGAGTATTAAATATAAAATTTTAAATAAAATATTTGAAACTTGATACTGAAAGACTGACCAAGACTGTCTATCTATGAAGTTTCTACTATATAAGGATAGGTGTCGGGAAAAGATCCACGACACCTCAAAATGCCACTACTAACAAATCATAAAACTAGAGTCCTCCGGAAGTAAGGGGGTCTCACTAAAAGTCGATGAGTGGATGATGTGATCTCAATGGATGTTAAAGACATGAAAAATTAGCATGTGTAAATAAAGGAGCGTGGAAAATATTGACACATGTAAATGAAAGTGTGTGAAAATATGGTCACGTGTAAAAAAATATTATATTATTTAAATTATAAATATTGAATGGCTCGATGTTGACAATCTTTGATATCTTTGACCGACATTATTTAAATTAATATTTCTTGATCTTTGATATCTTTGACCGACATCATTTAAATTAACACTCCTTAATCTTTGATATCTTTGACGACCATTATTTAAATTAATCTTTGATATATTTGACTGACATTATTTGAATTAACACTCCTTAATCTTTGATATCTTTGACTGACATTATTTAAATTAATCATTATTATCTTTGATCAGCATATTTAAATTAATCTTTGATATCTTTGACCAACATTATTTAAATTAACATTCCTTAATTTTTGATATCTTTGACCGACATCATTTAAATTAATATTCCTTGTAAGTAATATGATATGCTATTCATTGACACTCTTTCACTGTCCTAGAAGCTATACAATAGTCCTTTGTCTCACTCTATCTTCTTCACTGAACACTCAAAAATAGTCCTTTGTCTCACTCTTCTTAAAACTTTGTAGTTTTTTGCATAAGGAAGATATGAGGAACTATGATACGAAGCTCGTCACCATAAAGTGCAAGGGGGCACAATTTTTGTTCTTTGATGTCCCAGTGCTAGCTGAGAGGAGACCATCACTTGTTTATGGAGATTATATCTTTGTAAGGCGAGTTATTGTTTATGCTGATGAGATCATGAATGCACCTAGTAAAAGGTGATGATCTCATAGCTTTTGCAGTAGCTAGTCTTGCAAATGTAAATCTCCATAAGCAAGCGATGACCTTCTCTCAGCTAGCCATTGGACATCAAGGGACAAAAATTGTGGTCCCATGCACTTCATAGTGACCGACTCCATATCGCAGTCCTTCATGTCTTCCTCATGCAAAAATCTTTAAGATTTTAGTATTACCCAAAATCAAGTATTACTTCAAATCAAAATCTGAGCACAAAACTCCATCTTGATTTCTTCAATTGCTAATAAAGTTTTAAAATAAGCAATTTATTTGTCTCTTCTTAACCCCCCCCCCCCAACTATATAACATCAGGAAATTGTTTCTTCTCTATCGTTTTCCTTACATATCTCGGAATGGGATATGAAGGAAGTTTGTGTCTTAATGCTTAATTATTTTACAATAGATCATGCAATATCGAGAAGACATTATATTAAGAAAAAAAAATTGTGACCATCCAAAACCACAAGTATTAGAAGGTAAAATTGATCTCAAAAAAATGATATCTTCAATCATTCATTATAGCTTCTTAAGATAGGTGATAATTCCAAATTTCTACATTTATGTTCAAAAATATTGCAATGAGTTTAAAGTTATTTCTATTATTGGATATTAGTTAAGAATCATTCTAAAACTAAATGAAGTCAATTCTGATCGCTCAAAGCGTAAATTACCATTTTAATTTCAAACAATGGTACTCGCCATGGGTTCTCTTGTAGTGCTTATTATTTGTATACTATACAGGAGTCTGTGTCAGCAAGGATTTAATATGTGTTAATTTTTTTAATATTAATTTATGAAACATGGATGAAATTTAAGGAGTCGATCAAATATTATTATTTAAAAAAAAATTAAAGATATTAATAATTGTGATTTATAATATTTTTTTAACATCATTTTCAAATTGGTACTCCTTGTGTTTCAATTTAAATGGCACAAATAAAATGTTATATGATTTAAAAATATTTTTAGTTGTTAGTTATTGTGATTTATAGTACATTTTACGTAATTTTTAAATAAAAAATTTTACTCCCTCTGTCTCAATTTATGTGGTACTGATAGAATTTCGAGAGTCAGTCAACTTTTTAAAAATATTTTAAACATATTTTTAGTAGTTAATTATTGTGATTGATAGTACTTTTTAAATATACAACCCAAATATTTTAAGTTGTTAATTATCATAATTTACGATAATTCTAAGGTAATTTTCAAATATATAACATATTTAAAAGTAAAGTAAGACAAATAAATTAAAATGGATAAAATATTAAAGTGAGCCCCACACCTTTAGCTACAAGCTCATTGCTGAAGTAAACATTAAGGTTTCTTGTTCAAAAATTATTCATTAGTCAATGATATTATAAAAGTGTATATATATATATATATATATAGATATAGATATATATATATATATATTAGTTAAACAAAATTATAAACCTTAAAGAATGGGGTATGGGTTGTAATTATCTATGAGAGAATGAGTATTTCAGGAATTACCTTAGATTTGGGTATGAACTTGTAATTATTTTAAATTTTATGGCCCATTAATGTAGTTTACCCCTATAAAAAAAATCACTCATTTAACCATTAAATTATGAATAGGTTGAACAAGTTACCAAAATATGAACTCATTTTGTCAGCACTATCTATTCCCAACCAAACACCCCTAAAAAAGTAGGGGAAATTATATGAAAAGACCCAGCTTAACTACATAAATAAAGTAGTACTTTGTAATATATTACAAATATAAGAGATTTTATTTCATATATGGCCGTTTAATTAAAAAGAACTTTTAAACAATTATTATCTCGGTTAAACATAAAAAACTGCCACTAATTAATTTTCTCTCTCATCCTTATTACACAAATCTTCCTTGCCCATTTTTTCTCACGCTATTATTACACAAATCTTCATTAGCCACTAAATTCAAAGATCTCATAGAGAATTCTTTCATTTTATTTTAATATAATTCCTTATTTTTATATAAAATTATAATTAATAATGATAACACATAATTTTTTACATATGATATGTGCATGATATAAATTTCTTCTAGTATACCAAGTATTTTATAGTATAAATATATTCTCTGACTAGAAAAGATTATTGTTATTTTTGGCTATATATTTATGAATAAATATGCATGGTAGAAATTTATTATATTTCATAAGAAATTTTTCTAATTACATATAATTTTTATATATAATATATTCACGGTATAATATTTTTATATCTAAAATATATACCATGTATTTTTACCATATAAATATACTTTTATGAAAAAGTCGAATTATTGTTACTTTTTGGTATAATATTTATGGAATAAGTATTCATGATATAATGTTATTTTTGGCCTTTGGGTATATATTTATGGAATAAATAAGCATGGTATAAATTTATTATGTAGAGTAGTATTTGGTAAGAAATACTTCTAAATTTTTATTTGTAATATATTCACGGTATAATATTTTTATATCTAAAATATATACAATGTATTTTTACCATATAAATATACTTTTATGAAAAAGTCGCAGTACTATTACTTTTTGGTCTAATATTTATTGAATAAGTATTCATAGTATAAATTATTCCATTGAAATTATTTTTTTCTATATAAAAAAGATATTTTTATTAGGAAAACTTACATAAATATACTATATTTTATTACATATAAATATATAGTACTGTTTATGCATGGTATTAACATTATAAATTAGTCGGTCCACTTCAAATGGGCTTTCAGCCCATTCTTCAATAAATAAATATACAAAAAGGGAAAAATACAATTTGATGTTCAAGTAAGAAACAGGAGTAAGAGAAACCGGCGACTTTGCAGTGAAAGGTGATAACTGTTCTTCTTTTCTCTGCAATTTACTCTATCAAAACTTTCTCCGCAGGTGTTATCTTCAATTCCTTATCATTTTGATGTATCTAAGTTAGTTTTAGAGTTGTTGAAAGACTTGATTGATGAATGTCTGCTAGTTGTTTGACGAAATGCCTCAATGAATACCAAATTTTAAAAAAAAATTTAAAAGTGGGTTTTTTTCTATTTAGGTGTGATGAAGAACACTAATAAAATAATGGGTCACGAATTTTCTTGATAGAAATACGTCCTAATTATTGGAATGATGTAAATATGGATGGAGAACAATTGGTAGGCTTTAGGTGGGCAGCCAATGAGTATTGGATTGCCCATGAAGACCCTACTAATTTTGAAATTCTCATTAATTCCTGACTAAAAAAACGAGTTTGTTTGATAGAAAATTACGAAATCGAAATTTTAAGTTCAAATACTAATCAATCACAACCCAACTTAAATTTGCATTGTTAGTCGATTTGGACTTTATCTTGAAGTTTTTGGATGGAAAAACAGTCTTAATGGAATGAGTTGCATCATTAATAAGCAAGAGTGTATTTGGGATGGAGGAAGTATGTTCTATTTGTGTGTTGCATTCAGAAACCCAACTTCTCTATTTTGTGGGATTGTACTAGAACTAATGCACTAATACTTTGTCTTATTTGATTAAAGGTCTCTTTTTTATGGGAGTATGCTGAAACTAGTTTCTGAAATGTTGTGCGCTCGAGGTCAGAAGTTGAGGCCTTTTCTATGTGCACAAGTTAGTGGCTTTCATACTTCAAAGGTAAAATGATTTGTGTTGATGCTACTACTTCATGCAGCCTTTCTATTTTCATATGTGCATACATAACTTTGGCAGGAAAGAGAGCGAATGTTCTTGCTTCTGTCTTGTTGACTTGTATGGTTTTCCAATAGGACATGGCTATTTAGATCTTAGCTAAACCACTTGTTACTTCTGAGGTTTCTTGTTTGTTTTATCCAGTGGTGTGTTTATCTATTGTTCAAACAAAGACGGTCTTTATGTAAAAGTAAAACAAATGCAGAAGAGTGCTCATTAACTTCCATACAAATGACTCTCGGGTAAGAGGACTGGTGAATATTATGGTAGGATTGCCACACATTACATGGGAATCAGTATGATCTTCTTGTTTCCATATAAGGCTTGTTGGAATGAATTCTATCATTTCAGACTATTAGTTTCATATTGAGATAAAGGCTCAAGTGAGTCGAGTTAATTGTTCTCTTAAGAGTCTAGACTCTTAACAAAGCAACTTTCACTGACATTGTTTCTTCTTCCATCCCAAGTTTGTTTTATCATGTTTTGCCAGTTGCATATAATTAGAGATTGAATTAATTTGAATAGTTTTAGATATTAGAGTTATGTACAGATGTGTTTGAGAAATTGTTGGACTATGTAAAAGTGGAGTAATTGTTGTGAAGATCTCACATCAAGGCAAAGCGGTATGACCGAGCAGTAGTTAGATCTTCATTAAGTCATATTTAAATGAAAAGTTGTTCTATATAGCATCAAGTAACTGGGAAGGTACTCTGTGATGATAGAATCATGTAACTATGAAAAGGTGAAGCTCCAAATGGTAGGTTCTTGAGAATGTTGGCCGTTTCTAAAATGTGAAGAATATTTTGTTATTTCTTAGTTGCAATGCATTTTAAAATCTAGTGAAATAATCATACCTTGTGGACATAAAGCATTTTGAAGCAACCACCATTTTGTTGAAATGAACTCTTTATTGTTGGTTTCGCTTAGTTGAGGAATCAGTTGGTTCTCCTCTGTTGTGAGGATGCTAATATATAAAAATGCTTGTATTATGTATATATGTGATTGCTTAATTGACAAAAACAAGCCAATAAAGAAGAAACTATACATTTTTAGTGTTATTAGTATGTGATGTCATACAAGGTTGTAGTGAATTGATGTGCAGGCAAGATCAATGGATGAATTTGGGATTTAGAAAAACTAGCTCTGATAAAAACTGCTGACTTTATATCGTTACCATTTTCAAAAAAAAAAAACTGCTGACTTTATGTCTCTTTACTGTGCTGCTGTTATCTTTTTACCTTTGCTTTTGTATAATTAATTAATAAAGAAGACATGCGCTGCAGCTTCACGAAGAAGATAAGTTTGGATTGTGTTTGAGGGAAGAGATTGTAGAATCAGAGTACAGATCCTTTAAGCTTTTAGATTGGATATTCACCAAATCTAAAACAAACCAAATACATTAAAGTTTTGAATCCCATATTCATTTTCTGGCTCAGAATGGGAGCTTGAAGTGATTCCCGTCCTTCACTTAAAAAATAAGGAATGACTATTTTATCCAGGAAAAGAATGATAAGGAGTGGCTTGTGAGAAAGAGAGAGAAGTGAAACACTGTTGACTCCATATTTGCAGCACTTGATGTCAGCCCTGCTTACAGGTTTGTATACTTGTGGTTAGGGTTGTTCATGGTTATGGTTATAAAACCAAACCAAACCGCCATCCGAACCAAACCGATTAAAAAACACTGATATTTGGTTTGATTTGGTTAGGTTTGGTTTTAAATTTTGAAAAACCGATTTTATTTGGTTTGGTTTTGGTTTTACTAAAAATTAACCACAAAAATAACCAAACCGAACCGAGAAGTTATATATATAAATTTTATAATTATTTATAAAAAAATATAAGTATATTGATAAATTTTAATCAACTTAAATCTTTTTAATTTTACTATTTTCTGAAGCCCAACACTTAAATTTTAGCCCAAGTATCAAAACATTAAGTCTAAATCCCTCAATATTCATTACTTTAAAGATCACACTCTCTCTGTATTTTATAAAATTTTCTAACGCAACATTAAATAATTAAAAGCTCAAACTAAACAATATGGTAATTGATTAGTTTTGACTATGAAATATTGGTTGTCTTTTTTAAAAGTAATTTCTCAATATCTTAAGGTGTAATTTTATTGAAAAGTCTATTGACAAGATGTTGAGATATCCAGAATATTGAACCAACTTTATGCTATTGACAACCAATTTTTTTAGTTTCTGAAACTTGGTCCATTGGATGAATCACTTTGTTCGTATAATAGCTTATAATTTGTGAATTATTCATATACTAAGTGTTTGTGTCTATCGAGATGCGTATGTCCTCAACAAACTTATTACTTTCAAACCGAAAAAAACCAAAAAAACCTAACCAAACCGACGGTTATTTTTTTGATTTGGTTTGGTTTGGTTTTAGAAATTTAAAAACCGATTTAAATTGGTTTGGTTTTGGTTTTAACTAATAACCGATCCAAACCGAACCATGAACACCCCTACTTGTGGTTTCCTTGCCACAGTGGTGTGGTTGCTCTTATATTAGAAAAAATGTGGCCTTCTTCCTCCTTTGTTTGAATGTATGGGCTTGTTGTAACACCAAACACTGTTCCCCTTTGTTCCGTGCATTTGAGGAATAAGAGGTATGATAAAAGGAGAAAAAATTGCATTCAAGTATCACTGTGTGGTGCTTCGGTGTGCTTGCACATGATGTGTATGTACATTTTAGAGTGATTGCTTTGCTATTGTCTTTGTAGCACTGATAAAATGTTACTTATTCATTAGCAAGTGTTAAATGATATGCAAGCTCCACTTCATCAATGAAAATATGTGGTTCCACACACATAATTACCTGCATTTATGTTTTCTACGCATTGCGCTTGACATATGTGTGATGAACAAACAAACTTTATCTGCACTTGGTTTTATAGCTTATTATAGAGATGGACCTGTATATTTTTGAAATAGTGTCCCCTGAATAAGTTTGTTGCTTTGTTTGGCAGCCTGGTTTAGCACCTAGAAGCTTTTTCGGGGTGGAAGATTTTGTTGATGATGACAATAGCCGTCCATATACTTATCAGAAGGGGAAAAAATCGAAGAACCCAAACAAGCATGTTTCTTTCAAGCAACGGACTGTAGCTTACATGGAACCGTTCACACTTGATGTTTTCATATCAAAGCGCTTTGTTTCAGCCTCAATCACCCATAGAGTTACATGCAAACAGGTTGCAGTAGCTGGTACAAACTCCAAAGATATCAAGGCAGTGCTTAAATCACGAAGTGATATTCCTGCATGCTTGTCTGTCGGACAGATATTGTCCGACAGGGCAAGAGAGGCTGATGTATACACTGCTTCTTATACACCTAGGGATAGGGACAAATTCGAAGGGAAAATTAGAGCAGTTGTTCAGTCCCTCATTGATAATGGTATCGACATCAAAGTTTATCTTGACTGAAAAAAGGTACTATGTCTACCCGTTGTATCCGAATATATTAAATCATCTTAAAGTAAAGAACCCTTATTGCAGTCTACTTAGTATTTCTTATAGTCTGAGATTGTCATAAGCCCCTCTTTGTGGAGAAGGCTGGCTTACTCACTTTTTTCTGATTGATTGATCGGCCTATCCCATCTTTACTAGAGAAGACCAAGCAGTTGTGAAGCCTTGACCTGGATTGGATATATGTATGGCCTAACATAGAGTTGAGGAACCTATAATACAGGCTTTGGATGCTCCAATATTGCTGCGTATACCTGGACAGTATTCATTTTACGTTTCCATCTTCTGTTCCGCTGCATCATCAGAAGCTCCAAGGACCAAACACAGCTAGAAAGCAACATCAGGGGCTCACTAGTGCATCCCCCATATACATAACTACTAATACATCTGTACAACTTGTTCTACGACTGTTGAACTCGTTTTGGAAGGATGAGATGTGGGTTTACACATTTCTGTTTCTTTTATTGACAAAAAATGTTACTTTAGGTTATAAGTATCATGTAAAGATTGTGAGAAAGAATGTAAATTTAATTAGGAAGAATGGACTGTACACTCTATAGCACTTGACTCAAGCTTATAATCAAAATGAGCCCATTTTTTCAGATCTTACTCTGTTTACCCCTTTTTGTATGTAATATGAAATACATAGGATAATTGGCAATAATTTTTTAATTTGTGATTATGATTTTCATTTCTAATGCTTAGAAACTAGTTAAGAGTTGATATTCATTTTTATCATCATAGGTTTAAACATTTTTGGCTGAATTAAAGTGAAATTTAAAACTCTATTGTTTAAGTTTCCAAAGGCTTGAAAACCCATAAATGAGTTTTGTCATTGTTGAAATTTTTGACTAATTGGTAATTGGGGTTTGTCGGAATGTTGTTTTGAAATCGTGGTTAAAATTCGAAGCTATTCAATGAAGATTTGAGCTATTTTATGATGCTTTCGTGGGTTCAAGTTCCTAGGAGACAAAATAAGTGTTTTTGAATGACAACGTAAAAGTGTGTATAAATACTTCTTATACACTTTCGATACAGAGTTTACATTAAAAGTGTATCGTATTGTAAACTGAATGACTACGTGACGTAATATTTTATGTTAGACTATATATTTTAAAAATTCCAAGAAAATATGAGTGTTCGTGAAAGCTAAAGATGAAGTTGTCACAATTTCACAACCATAATAGTTAGTATATACTAATAACATCTATAATGTCTTTTGAAATTCTATCCCAACTACTATAGCATTCTAATTTTATTTCTAAGCAAATGATGTTATGACGACTCCTACCTTTCTTAGTCGTGAACTAAATTCACCTAGAAATTTATTTTATATATAAATAAAGTGAAAATATTACTAGGAGTTTATGACTAATCAAATTGCATTTATATATATCATAAATATAAATTAAGTTCATCGATATAAATGCTAGCGTCGATGATGGAAGGAGGATTAAGGATGTCTAGACTGCAGATAAGCTTGGAATGGAAGATGAAAGGTAGTAGAATTCATTCTATTCTAAGAACAAGGGGCGGAATGGAAGATGAAAGGTAGTAGAATTCATTCTATTCTAAGAGCAGGGAGCGGCTCTACAGGCTTAAAAAAAGTTGCATAGGTTATAAGTATTATTTTAAAAAAAATATATATATAGTATTATTTATAGAAAATATAATATTCTATATAAGAGGACAAAATTATTAGAAGTTTGACAAATTTATACTATGTATCAAGAAAGATTAAATCGAGTGGTGATAATAAATTTCATAAAAAGAAATTTAAAATTTTAAGCCTTCATTTGAATTTGGCTTTAGGCAACTGATGTATTGGAGTCGTCCTATATTGAAGATTAGAAAGTTGATGAAACAACAAATTATTTGATTGAAAAATACATAAAGGGATGTGTTGTTTTGGTAAACGGTTGGTCCACCTTTGGGGGTTTATGTGGTGGAGTGTGAGTACTTGAAGTTCAAGAATTAAACAAATACATTTAAAATTTATGGCCCGTCATGATATTTCTATAATTATAAAAGTAATTATGTTTTGTTGTTTTCAAATATATATATGGTCGGCTACGACACATATGTGATTAAACTTGACTCGTCTATATAAGATACTTAGATGATCTTTTTTGTATTATATGTCTTGTTTTGAAGAACGTCTTCCCCGATCCAAGACATGACAACAATTATGGAAGGTCCGACATGTAACAAGGTCCAACAATGAATCTAACATGAAAGATGGTTATTGTGCCTTAAATGACATGATATAGGCTTTAAAGAGGATTTTCACAAAGAATTGCGGGATAGCCACCTTCTACTTCGACTTGAGATCCTTCCTCAAACTAGCAAGTTGTCTTAAACAAAAGAAATGTACATAAAGACAAGATAACTCAAGCTTCAGAAAGAAGAAACGCTATATATATAAATGCACCTTTTGGGGGAACGGATTAATAAAAAATAGTTGTACATAAAATGGAGCAGAGTGATTTTTCATGAAGAATTGCGGGATAGCCACCTTCTACTTCGACTTGAGATCCTTCCTCAAACTAGCAAGTTGTCTTAAACAAAAGAAATGTACATAAAGACAAGATAACTCAAGCTTCAGAAAGAAGAAACGCTATATATATAAATGCACCTTTTTGGAGAACGAATTAATAAAAAATAGTTGTACATAAAATGGAGTAGAGTGAATAATTGGATAGACTAGACTAATTATATATGAGGACCCCCAATTGGATCTTGATGGATATTTTGTCCATTTAATTGGATAGGAATCTGAAGCTGTTGTTGGTCTTGACCTCAAATGGATTCTTCATTAGACATATCCCAAATTTTGGTAGGAATATCTTCTTTTGAATATTATAATGTAAATGACAAACAAAAAGATACATTTGTTATTAGTATCTTTGAGATTTTCAAGTCATTTATTTTCCCACAATATATTCATAAATAAAGAGATCAATAAAATATAACACATGAAAACAACAAATTAGATACATGAGATTGATCATTATCGATCACATAAAAAAAATTATTCAAATTCTAACGTGTAAGTCTAGAGGGTAATTAAGAACATTGTAAAAAAATAAAAAATTTATATGGCTCCTGAATCACAGAAGATTGCCTGCTCACAATTTGAAAATTATGACATATACTGCTACAACAATTAACAATAATAATATATAACAACAATAATAATAATAATACTGGAACTGTGACTAGAATCATGTGCTCTTCGTTAGAAAAAAAATGAAAAATCAGTCGACTATCTACTAACCTTCTACTTTAATATATCTTCCATCTTCATGCTTTCCTATTTATGATTATGTCCTTGGTGAATTGGTGATGAGTCATGTCACGTGTCTAATTATCACCTCTCTCCAAAAATATTTTTGGTCTACCTTTACTTCTACTTAGACCTATCACTGTATACATATATAACCATCTCACCCTCACTTTCCTCATCCTGTTCAAAGTCACTCCCACCTTGGCACCTTGCGTCATATATTTTCGTTCATCATTTTATCTCTTTTTAATATATCCACACAATTCATCTAAGCATCTTTATTTCCGTGATATATATATATTACACAATTAGCTTATCACTTATAAGATATATATAACTACTAGTAATCTTTGTGATAATCATATATTAATTGACAATTTGATTATAAAAATAATAACTAACCTACTTTCATATAAAAACATTAGAACTGTCGCATAACTTCATTCTTATGCATGTATGTTGATAGCTTGAAGATTCAGCATACATGCATGCAACTTTTTGTTAATACAACACCTACCCATCTAGGCAGCTTTATTATTTATTGAAAGAAAATAGAAAAAAACATACATGCATTCAAGAAAGTCAAAACATATAATACATAAATGTGTAATTTACTTTGGTCTCAATCATTTTATATTTATGTTTTTCAATTTTAGGCGTGCACAAGTAGATAGTTTTAACAAGTAGACACACAAGTTCTACGTGACATAATATGCGTGGACACAAAATGACATGTAAGATACCACGTAGGACATGAGTGTCTATTTGTTCAACTTTATATAAGTTTAAGTTTCTACCCGTACACACCAAACATATAACAAAATATAAATGTGAGGTGAAGCAACATATTTATGTATTATGGCCTGTTGACATAACTCATAAAACATCACTGAAGCATCCACAACATAGATGAAGATCAATTATCATCATATTATAATTATATTACCTTGTAACACCACATTAGGAATTTATTTTACCAATCTTTTATATGAATTCAAAAAACTAATAAGCTTAAACTCCTAATAACTTTATTTTCTTGAGTTTACATTATATAGTCACTGTAAATTTATTATGTGATATTTTAAAGAGGTTTACCTATACATAAATATCATTTGATCGAATGACCTGCTAGTGCAAAAAAATTCTTACACAGTTACACCGACGATGTACATAGCTTAGATACATTTTCCTTATACAAGGTCATCCTCATATTTCCTTTATTAGTTTAGTACTATGAATGCACTTTGCAACCCAGAGGCAAATAACACATGTCGAACGTAACATTACCAAGTGTAAGATATATAAATCTAGATAAAATGTCATGAAAATATTTGTAAGGACGTTTAGGATATAATTAAGCTTTTATTAGAACAAGAAAAGTGACAATTAAAGATGGAAAATATATTCTTGAAATTAAATTGATCATGACTAGAAGTAGGGAAATACCCAAATCTTCACTCAAGAGTGGAACACAATCATCTCTGCAAGCTTTTGTTCTAGACCATCCATGCACATGCATGAAACATCACCCTCCTGCATACATTATGAAACACTAACAAAATGAGGTTTTTTCCAATCACGAATCAGTGGAAAATTTATAGCCCACTCATTTCCTACCATACTAACTCCACTAGGAAAATGCATGGTGAGAAATAGTGGGAAGCTTTCTAATTTTTCTATATAAAACAATTACTATTTGCACAATATCGATTCAGTCAAAATATCAATAGAAATAGTCATTGAACATTTTTTAGTGGAAAATTCAGTGACACAAGAAGGTTGATGGATCATATGCAAGCATGATAACTTATATAAATGTTGTTCGGTCTATATCTCCATGAATTTTGGAACTTTTGCTTGCATTGTATTATTTTCAATTGAATTTCCTGTATCAAAAAGATATATTGTGTGAATACTAGGGCACAAACAATTTCTTTCTGCATATATATAAATTGTTGAATCTCCTAATTGACATGTGAGAGAAAATCTAGTCCAAAGTGATTCACAATAGTATTTTCATCCACAAACATTAAACTTGTTTGTGAGGAACGTGTTATATATAAGTACGTGATCAATAATTTTTAAATGAGATGGTCATACAAACATATACCTCAAGTTGAATCCTATGGAGAAATCTTTCATCTACTTTGGTTGAGACACAATTAACAACATTGAGTTGTCTCTTCACTAGCTCTTCAAGTACTCTTGAGAGGGGAACCTTTTCATTGATCAAAATCTCCACACCACAATCACATAAGTTTATTGTCACATAATCACCAAAATGTTTATCCAATTTGGAAGAACTCAAGGCCAAATCTTCAAGTTTTTTTCTCTTTATTTCAAGTTCTTTGATATTATTCTCTAAGTTTTTGATGTAATTCACTGCTTCTTGCATGTCATCTGGTAATGAACGTTTTCCCTAATAAAAATTATAACATAAAAAAAAATTGTCTTAATTAGCTCAACAGATGACCTAATTATAATTACGTTTTATGCAATATGTATATGGAAAATTAATATTAAGGAAAGTATATATAGGTAATTAAATTCACCTTGATAGATTCATAAGGAAGATGTGATCTAAGAGTAGCATAAAGATTAGACATTTCTTGTCTTCTATGCCTTTCAACATCTCTATGCAAAACTCTCTTCTGAACCGAATTCTTTCTGGTTAAAGAATCTCTTTCTTTATGATCACTTATCGACCGCTTCCTTTTATAATTAGGATCATTTGAAGCCAGATCTTGATGATGTGGTTGGCATGGAGTAGAGGGAATCTGAATCAATTGTTGTTGATCATGATCTTTGATTTTCTTGGAAGAGAAGATCTCTGAAAGACAGTCCATGGGAACAAATCTGATTTTGTATTTTTTTAATTGTTTGATTTATTAGTATATAACATTATTGGCAATCTCTTTACAAAAAGTAGAAGATATGTTGGTTAGGGTTTTGGGGGCCTTGTATATTGGAGTTATGTATTATAAACATAGTTGATTTTTTTTGTACTAGTACAAGGATAAAGAAAGTGACCCCTTCAATCTTCATTTTCAATTAGATTTTGTTTCAGATACTCACTTTTTTTATTTCACACTTGGAGAATAAGGAGCTTGATTTTCCTTTATTAAACAATTCAATCCTTCATTAATAAGCCTTCTTTATTTGAGGAACCACCTAATTATGTTCCAAAATCAAATTCCAAGGCAGGCTCTACTTTTTTTCATACAACAATAATTCAGTGTAATCTCATAAGTAGAGTTTTAAAAGCTAGAATGAGGTGTACGTCGACCTGATCCCTATCTCTGTAGAGAGGGGTTTCTGAAGACCCTCAGTTTAATAAAAATGTTTTTTTAATAAAGGTTTAAAACATACAAAAATAAATAAGATATGATAAAAATAGCAAAGGAACAAAATATCATGATAGCAAAAATAATAAAGGTCATTTATTTATGCTAATTTGGCTGAATAATTGTGCATATTCTCCTTATATGCTAACATGTTGTTTGGGTAATTTTATCTTGTGAGCGGTTACATACCTTATTTGTTGACTATTTATGAGCAGTACTAGTTGAAAACAAGTATTTTTAAAGGTCATTAATCCTTGTCACTATTTTTTTGGGATACATGTTGGTTATATTTGGTTATATATCATTCTTTTATATTCATACTACACTTGTTGCATTTGTTAGGCGGATCTTGATTCGAATACCAAGCCTGCGACTGTGCTAGTAGCAATTGATATGAAAATTTCAAAGTGAGTTGCTTGGATGATCCCACAACACTAGACTTTTTATTTTATTATTATTATTTCGTCTTTTTGTTTCACATAATAATGCATACTTACCTTTATTTTATTCTTAGATGCTCTTGAATCATATCACCAATTTTTGGATTGTATTTATATTATTCCACACTTATGGTTACTCAAGACACCTTTAGTTTATGACCTATAATTATTTTGATCAATGTTTACTTTCTACGTTGTAATAATGAAATAATTATTTAAAATTGAAATTGGTATGTGGTATGCCTATCAAGTTGGAATATAAGTGGCAACACGACTCAGATGATTTTGGATACTGATTTCAAGGAACCCTTTGACCTTAACTAGTCAAAATGGCACCTCTTTTTAACAAGACTCAAAGAGTCCCTTGGCTTAAATCTTCTCCACAACTTTAATTTATGTGTACAATACAGTATGATACTTTATTTATACCTTTTTGATCGGTTTGAAGAAATTATTTGTAAAGTACTTTTCTTGTTTAATAATTTATTGATTATTTGAAAGAGGAAAATAAAATAATTAAGAAGGATTTTGTCTTAGGGAAGAAAAAAGCTAAACCAAAGGAAGACATTTGATTTTCCCATTTTATGTTTTTAATAATGGTGTTATATGTCTCTGTTCTTGAAATAACATGATTTTATTTATTTATTTGGTCATTATAAATTATCAATGCATGTGTAAAAAATCACTTACTATTTGATTTTGTTAATTGAACTTGTTCAACATAGTCGCAACTAATTATGTTAAAAAATAAATCAAGCTAGGTTGATTTTGTCTCCCCTAATCATATTTTTATGAATTAATTGTTTGAGATTTACAACAATTTTTTGAGCAAGTTGCATAATTGATTGATTTTTTTTTGGGTAAAATAGGAGATTTATAGATTAACTTAGTTCATTATAAGCATTCCCCAACGTGAATAATATTGGTGGTGGTATGACTGCTTGTTTATCCATCAGGGCTTTTAATTGTTGTTACAAAAAAAGGTGTCTATTGCTAATAGGTAGTGATGTGAGACACACAGAAGGAACTTCAAAAAGAATAGGATTCCCCATATATAGCTCCCTCCTTCGTCATTGATCTTGTTCAGTTCCCTGAACACATTTGTGTTAGTGTTGCTGATCCCATGATCTTCCACATCAAGTACGTACATGCATTCAGAAATTAAGTTAGTGTGATGTTTTGTAATCATATAGACCGATGTTTTTGCTTCAAGATCGAGGTCTTAAGCCATTTTCTTTTGCTTGTCAAAGTCCATTGCTATATTTTCCGCCTAAATTGCATTTGTGTGAGCCAACCTTTTTGTGAAGCCGCATATCCGATCCACGTACTCTTCATTGTACTCCCCCAATGACCCCAGCAAGCTAAGGTAAAGTGGGGGTACTCATTGGACAAGGATCGATGTTTTCTTTGTTTCTTGTTATATATTGTTGTTTGTGTCGGTCGATCAAGAGGTGGTATTCAATAACGCACTAGCCATCACGATACTTCTTTTGACTCTGTATTTGTTTCCATTGTCGTTTCTTCCTAGCCAGCCACAAATGTACGTCATAGGTTGAAAAGGAATATCATCAATTTCCTTAATTGGTATTGAATAGCTTATCCTTAATGGACTTACGTACTCTATATATATTCATGCTTGAGGGAACTATATAGTAGGTACTCTTGACAAAATCATGTGGCCATCTTGGTAAGCCCCCAAGTAAGGAAAAGTTGTCTTAGATGATGTTGGCGATCGAGGCAGGCTCTCTGGTGCATGGGTCGAAGGATAGCACCACCAATTTACATTCTCCCTCCCCTAGGCTAGCATTGATTCTTCCTCGTTTCTATTTAGGGGATTAGTTTGGGATCCAGCTATCCTCGAAAAACCTTATTGTTCAGTCATTGTTGGCTATCTATTTTACATTCATTTTTGCATGCATTCCAGCCCCTCATTACACAATTTTCAGGTCCTTCAACTTATTTTGGCCTTTATATATAGTACCATCTTATTGTGGAACTACTTGTAGTAGAGTATCTTAGCTCATTCAACTGCTATTGATGGGTAATATACAATAACGTCATTATCCCATTAAAGTAAGAACCATTTTTGAAGAAAACACTTGAATTTTGAGGAAATTCTTTTACCCCCAAACAACTTTGAACTGACATTTTTTAACCAGTCCCAATTTTAAAAACAAAAGTACCAATCACGCACCAATCAATGTTTGACATGTGTTAATTTAATTTAAAAATATTATTATTTTCATTTTATATATTTTTCTTTTTTCTCTCTCTTACCTTTTAACTTCTTTTTATTTTAACTTAATTTAAAATACACCCCACCCCTCCACGTTCAGCAGACCCTTTCCCCCATTTTCTTTCTTTCTTTTCTGTGGCAAACTTTTCCTCTTCTTATTGATTTTGTTTTTAAAAAATTAAACTTTTTTCTTTATTTTTTGGGTTGTTAATAACAAAAATTAATTATTCTTTAAGCAAATTCAAAGTATTGAAAATATCATTAATTGATTTATCTTCTTTTTATATAACTTTAAAATTCGAGTGGATAATTTTGAAAAAAATCAATGAATTTCTTAAAAATGAATAGAATCTTGATTGAAATTTGGATAAAGAAAAGCTAAATAATATCTTTTAATTATCTTAAAATTTAATTGGTTTAACAAATTAGTCGAAATGTAAATTTTTAGAGTTGAGAATTAAAATAATAGTAGTAAAAGAATGTGGGTAGAGTTGTGACAAAAATGGTGACAGTGAAAATTGTGGAATTCTACCATGATTGCAACTATTTTTTTAAAGAGGGAGAAATAAAGAAGGGAAAAAAAATAGGAAAAAGAATAAGAAAAAAGGTTAAAACTATCAATCGATCAATAAATAAATAAATAAGAAAATACATTTTATAATAAAATACTCACAAAACTAATATTATTATCATTATTTTAAATTTTCATACACTCTCTACGTAGATTGACAAAAAAGATGTTATAATACCAATGTAAAATTGTTCCAGGGGATAATAGACCTGCAAAGTTCAAATATTTTGTAAAAACATGTCTTATTTTAGTGGGGTAATAATGTATTTTCTATTTTAAATTTAACAAAATTCTTTTTTTAGGAGCTTTTATTTATTTTTTTGATTACTCAAATTTATAATCCTAAAATTGAACATGAAGAATGCTTATTATAACAAACCCCTTCTTTATCAATTTAATACGTTTTGACTTTTGATCCTAAATTTATTTATTGAACAAGTAGTGATTAACACCACGTTTAGATGGTTGTTACTTGTTGTATTGTATTGTATTGTTAGTGTAAATACAATGTTTGTTTTAATTGTTACTTAAATTCTACTATTGTATAGTATTGTTTAAATTCATCTTAGGTAACAACGAAAAAACCCATTTTATGTGAAGCCCGATTTGATGTGATCATGTTATTATCTTAATATTTTCTTTTTATTTTGTCTTTATTTTTTATTTAATAATTATATTTCATCTTTACCTTTTTCATAATAAATCTACCTTGTATCCTACTTTTTTTAGTAGATTTATCATTTAAATTATGTAACAACCGAAAACAATACAATTTATCCAAACATTATATACATTAAAATAATATAGAATGATAGAATACAATACAATATGATAGATATATTATGAAACAGTATTTAACTACCGACCAAACAAAGGGTAAAAGTTTGAAAACATCCATTTACAAGGTCATTGAGTAATGTAAATTTCATGGCTAATTGACAGAGTTGGGTGAAGTCCAGCTCGAAGACAATTAATTACGGCCCATATATGCTGCTGCTTCTTCTTCTTCACCGAAGCTATTAAACATTCAATTTTTTCTGCAATTATCTTCAAAGTTGACCACAAAAACCATGGCGCATTTTCTAGGAGGATTAGCTACACCTTTTCTCTGCAAACCCATTTCTGCTTCTTCTTCTTCCAACTACAATTACACATCCGCTTCATCTTTTGATTCTCTCTACATTAAACGCGCAGCCGAGTTAGCTGATAAATCGGCTGGATTTACCGCTCCTCATCCTAATTTCGGCTGCGTTATCGCTGTTCCAAATGGTGGAGGTACGGTGGTCGGAGAAAGTTACTTGTACGCCGAAGGGACAATTCCGGCGGAAGTGCAGGCTGTTGAAGCCGCTGGCGAGCAGTGTCGAGGTGCTACTGCTTATCTTAATATGGAACCTGGAGACTGTCACTGTGATTGTAGTGCCGTTTCCGCCCTAATCAAGGTATGTTTATTATTCAATTTGATAATGTATTCAATTCAACAAAACAAGTTTGTTTATTTAGCTGTCCTTGATACAGATATCGTCTCTATACCATGTAAAATTGGATTGGTAAAGTTAGATCTCTTTTTGTTTGTTTGTTTGTTTTTTTTTTTGTGAGAATTGAGAAAAGGCACTCAAAGATACCAGCATATACTACAAGTATACAAAATGAATTTTCTTCAAAGAATTCACAGACATAAAGACATTTACTAGTTTACTTTGCTGTATTTTACTGCACAAGATCCCAATTGCATCTCTTACTTAAAGAAACATATATGTTTTACGGAGCATGGTACTGTAATGCATTCTTGTTGGGACTTGGGAGGAGAAGTTCATGTAACACGCAAAAGATTCATCTATTTCACCATCTTGTTAGACAGGAAGATTGATTGCAAAAGTTGATAATATATGTATGCTTTTGTTTTTAAGTTTAGCAGGAAATGCAATTGATGCATCTTTGTTAGGCAGGGATTAGTAGAGTTGTTGTTGGGATACGGCATCCGCTGCAACACCTTCGTGGCAATGCCATTCACGCATTGAGGAGTGAAGGTCTTCAAGTTGATGTGCTAGGGGAAGATACACAGAATAAGACTATTGAGGTAATCTAATATGTAGTACATCCTGGATGATGCAGTTGATGGGCTTCTGTGTGGCAAATTAACTGTTGTAAGCTCTCAATTCTTAGTTCTGGAGCAATAAAACATTCTACATGGAAAGAAATAAAACATAGCGCTAACTGCACTTTTGATTTTCTTCATCACATGTGTCCTTGTTTTTGCCTTGCAGTTATGGTGAATATATATATATATATATATATATATATATCTGCTTCTCATATTTGATAAAATTAGAAGTCTCAATAATGACCAAAAATAAAAAAGTACCACATTGATGGTATGGTGCTAAATATTTTTACAAAAACCATATACTCATTTTGCTACCTTTAGAAGAAATCTTTAGCTAAATACCCCCTCTGTCCAATAATACTTGTCCACTATTGACTTTACACATTTCTTAAGAAATTATAAATAGAAGGGTAATTTTATTATATCACCCTTTGAATATAATAAATATCATGTCTTGGAAATATCAGTGTCAAAGGTTTGGAATGCAAGAATTTGTTAATTGAAGCAGTATTTAGTTCATCCTTGCAATTTTTTAGTGTCAAGTATTTTTCTCTATCTTTTATCTTTTGGGATCAAGTAAGGGTACATTTTATTTACAAAAGTACCAGGTACAAAGGTCTGACTGTTGCTTCTTTGACAAATTAAGGAATCCTTGAAGTTCAACTTGGTATTAACATCCTTTATGAAATCTGTTTTACACCAAAAAGCCCAAGACTGTAAAACCGTCTCTATTTAGTGTTGGGGACAGTTTCCTCTTTGTCTTCAAAACATCTGGCGTTGAGCATTTTCCAGACTGCCCGAAAAACGCAAGCAGGAAGGTTTTCTTATATTCTTTGATCCTCTTATTGATTGTTTGACCTTGCCAGTAAAAGCATCTCCTTTATTGTTCTTGACATGGCTCCCTGTACTCCTAGAGGGATCCACAAAAAAATACTCCAAGTGGGACAGCCGAAAGAGCAATATAACTACACATGGTATGGGGATTCATTTTAGCTCTCATTGAGGAAGCACCTTCTGCATATGTTAGTTCCTCTTCTTTGCCTACTGTCCTGGGCTAGACAAGTTCCATTTATAGCTGCTACATTAAGCAAGTTTCTCTGGGTCCTTTGTGTTTCCATTTTGCTGATCTTGGCCAACTTTCCTCTTCTTTGCTCTGTCCTTCTAGCTGATCTGACTTTGAATTATCCACCCTTCTCCTTAGTCCATAATAGTGCATTTTGGGATTTGAGGGTACTCTTTGGAAATTGCTGATTCAGCTAGAAACTCGACAGACAGTCAACCTCCCAATCCAATAAACTTCTTCTAAATCTGATACTCCAAGTTGTTCCTTCTCTCAATTCTGCAAACTGCCTCTTTATTGGCTGCTTTGGCATGTAGCTTGCGTATGCTAACTTTAAAGCTTCTGTTCAAGCTGCACATCTTCCATAAATTTTATTTTCTTTCTCTCCCAATTTTAAGGTTTATGAGGTCAAAGAATTCATTCCACATATTTCTGATGTATTTCCAGACTGCTACACAATAAGAAGTATTCACTGATTAAATATAATCAATTCTATTGAAAGAATTGTAAATTTTTGGAATTCACGCAAACTTAGCTAAAGTTAGGGGACAATGAAAGAAAACGATCTATATAGCAATACCAATTAGTAGGTTATATGTGTTATTGATGCGTTTGTCGGGAAACAATATTACCGACGCAAGAATGATTAATATTTCTGAATTATTGTTTTAGTTGTTTTAGTCGAACATAACTTTCTGAGTGGATTAGGATTCTTATTATTTTAGTTTTATAGGACTTTGTTATTTTTAATTTATTAGGACTCTTGCTATTGTAAATCTCTATTTAAGAGAGTTGACATTATTAGTAAAATAAGTTAGATTTTATGAAGTTTCAGAGATTCGGAACTTTCTCAAACAAGTTCCCTAATTGCAAATTTCAGCAATCATAGGCAAGTCAAGGAACAAGAACAGGGGATTAGACCTGTCTATTGGACCTGACTTTTCAGTTAATCGTCCAACGACTCGATCCAGAACTAGGGACCATAATAAATTGGTATCAGAGCCAGTCACCATGGACGAGAATACGGTAGAAGCAAAGTTGCGAAATCTGTTACAGGAAGCCCAAACTCAAACTGAAGCAAAAGTAGCAGCTTCAGAAGCAAGGATGGACGCCAAATTCCAGCAACTATCGCAGCAAATTGAAACCTTAATCCGCACCACGGCACGTGCGAAGGGAGTTGAAGTGGGAGACAATAGCGCTGCTTCTATCCAACGAACCAACAAGGCAGGTGAACAACTAGAGGTACGTTTTGGAGGAAGAAACAACAACAATAATTTTGGTACTGATGACAATAACGGAGGACGAGGTATTGTTCCCAGATACACTAAATTAGACTTCCCTATTTATGATGGAAGTGAAGATCCTCTTATTTGGCTTCACCGTTGTGAGAAATTCTTCAGTAATCAACATACGAACAACCAAGAAAAAGTCGGTTTAGCTGCTTTTCACATGGTAGGGGAGGCGCAACTGTGGGTTTATCAACTGGAACAAGAGGAACCCAATTTAACATGGGGCGTCTTTAAGGAATATTGTACTCTTTGTTTTGGCCCACCAATGAAAAGCAATCCGTTAGGAGAATTGATCAACTTGAAACAAACCAGTTTTGTTGAAGATTA
>NC_064283.1:16760810-16904961 GCF_019186545.1 Solanum stenotomum | reverse complement strand
CATGACGGGCTGATTTCGGTACTCCGAAGTGGGTAATATTCATGTTATTTCATCCTTTAGTGTGAAGATAATATATGCATGAAAAGCCCATCGGTTATTTGCTTAAATTATTTTTGGGAGGGTTTTTCCGTCATAAATTGAAACTCCATGCCATATCAATTTTGACATCACATAAATGTTTAAATGGACAAGATGCACATCCTTATCTAAAATTTTTCCCTTTATGACCCTAATCCCCCTACTAAACTACAATCAATATGGCCATAGTAAATCTCTTTTGAATGTCGCAAGTATTTAAGTAGTTTTCTTGCTTAGGTGGTAGTATCCTTTCGAAAGGGTCGTTACAGGGAGTTTGTTACTTTTCAGTTGTAGAGGGATGTTAAGCAATAGTAGAGGTAAAGGAAATGTTAATGCGGGGAGGAAAGTGGCATAGCCGACTTGAGGTGTCACTCAGACTAATGATAGAGGTCAATTTTACGCCCTCCCAGCTAAATCTGAGGTTGAGGTATTTGATGCCGTGATAACATGTACTATTCTCATTTATGAACATATGACTTCTGTTTTATTTGATCCGAGGTCCACCTGTTCTTATATATTTGTTAAATTTGCATTAGGGCTTGATTTGATTTGTGATACTCTTCATACTCTCCTTCATATTTCCACTCCTATTAGGGAGCCTATCGTAGTGACCCATGTGTATCGTTCTTGCTCGATGGTGTTTGAGGGCCTTCATACTTGGTAGATTTGGTTACTTTGGATATGATGGATTTTGTTGTTGTAACACCCTGGAAATTTCGTAGGTTGAACTAGGGCCTAAACGTAGTGTCAATGAGGTATAAAATGAATTCCCCTAAGTTAGTAGACCATCTAGGTGTGCTATGGTGGTCTATGAGTTAAGGCCTAAGGGAGGAGTGCCAAACAAAAGGGCCTAAGGCCAAGGCTGCCCCAAATTTGGAGTGACTGCCTCAAACTCCACGGCCATCCCCACGGCTCGTGGTCATGACCACGGACCGTGGGAGGCTTCGTGGAGTTTCCTTGGTCGAGGGAGAGGGACCTGGCACAATTGGTTAAGAATGTTTTGTTTACCATTCAGATATTCTGGGCACAAATGTTTGCCTTTCCTAAGAAGATCATGCATGCTGTTGAAAGTATTTGTAGAAGGTTTTTGTGGACAGGGAATGTTGAGATTTTTTTTAAAAAAACACTTATTTCCTGGGAGAAGTTATGTTGGCCCAAAGATTGCGGAGGTATGAATTTTCTGGAAGTTCACACAACGAACAATGTTGCAATTGGGAAACTATTGTGGACTCTCTGCAAAAAGAAGGAGAAGTTGTGGGTGAAATGGATACATAGTTATTATGGGCAAAAAGGAGTATATATATATATATATATAGTATTGCATTAAACAAATATCCATTATATATTGCATTAAACAAATATCCATCACCTAATCTTTGATTGTTCATTCAATGCAAGAGTATGGACCAAGTTGTTAGCATGGCAAGGAATACATAGACTTGTTCTAAAATGGTATGAAGAAGTTCAATGGGCACTCACATACTTGAAGGGTCGAAATAGTATAAGATGACTTTAGCTGGAACCATTTCCTGCTTGTAGATAGAACGCAACTGTAGAATTTTTAAAAATAAAAAGAGGATCTCAACATGCTAGATTAGGAAGTAGACTACAACAACTCAATGCATATCCCTAAATGCATAGGGATAGTTATTAAAATGTGATGCTTGGTAGAGCTTGGGGTTTCGTGTCCAAGCCTGCTGGTTGGTTATTCTAAATTGCTCACTTTGGTAAATAAAATATTTACTTACTAAAAAAACCGTTGATGATCTTATATTTACTGGGAATGATAGTGCCATGTTTTTTATTTTAAGAGATCTATGATGGTTGAATTTGAGATGTCGGATCTTGATAAGATGCATTATTTTATTGGTTTAGAAGTAGTGTAATCTGAAGACGGGATATTTATTTCCCAAAATAAATATGTGTGAGAAATTTTAGACCGATTCAAGATGAAGAATTGCATTAATCCCGCCGATACTCCAGTTGAGTTTCGCCTGAAGCTAAACAAAGCTGGAAGAGGAGATAAGGTATACAACACACTCTACAGGCAGATTGTAGGTAGTTTGATGTATCTTACTGCCACAAGTCCCGGCATCATGTATGATGTAAGTTTTATAAGCAGGTATATGGAGAGCCCGACAAAATTGCACCTGCTAGCTGCCAAAAGAACCCTTCGCTACTTACAAGGAACTAAAGATTTTGGTTTATTTTACAAGAAGGGTGAAAAATCTGATTTGATTGGTTTTGCTGACAGCGACTACGCAGGAGATCAAGACGACAGAAAGAGTACTTTAGGCTATGTTTATTTACTAGGAAGAACAGTTGTTTCACTATTTTCCAAGAAGCAAAAAATTGTCACTTTATCTAGTACTAAAGCGGAATTTGTTGTTGCTACAACTTGTGCTTTCCAAGCTATTTGGTTGAGGAGGATTCTTGATGAACTACAATTTAAACAAGAAAAAGCAACTACAATTTTCTGTGACAACAAATCTGCCATCAAGCTATTGAAATATCATGTGTTACATGGAAGCACATTGATGTGACGTATTATTTCTTGCGAGATCTCAATAATGAAGGAACAATAGAGCTAGAGTAATGTCGAAGTCAAGATCAGTTGGCGGACAATTTTACTAAACCTCTGAAGTTTCTCACTTTCCAAAATCTGAGAATGCTGATGGGTATCGGCACTATGAAAGAGTTCAAGATCATGAAGTTAAATTGAAGCTTGAAAGCTTTCAGTTTAAGGGAGCGTGTTAGTTTTAATAAGTCACGTTAGGAATAAAATGTCTATCGTTATGTTTTTCCTAGTCTTTAGGAAGTAGTTTTAAATGTGGGTTTTTATCAAGTATTTAGGCTAAAATCTTGGTGTAGTAGTTCCTATATTTAAGCTTCAGTTTTTCCTATGTATTTGTTTTATAAAAGGATTGCCCCAACAGTGAAAAAAACAACGCCAAGAAATTTCTTTTTAACATACTGCCTCTACTCTACTCTATCTACATTATTGTACTTTTCTATCACTTTGCAGATGGTCTTATTCCACTCCATGCCTTAATAGGAGTTTTTCCATCCATAGATTTAGTATGAACAACTTCTTCCCAAAAGCTTTGTGGTAGTTGCATTTCAAGCGACAAACATCTAGTGATTTCAACAACAATCTTGTTCTTCCTCTCTAAGACTCCATTTTATTTAGGTGAATATATTATGGTCAACTTGTGATCAATCCCCATATCTTCACATTACTTATTGAACTCATTTTAAGTTTATTTACCACCATTGTCTGACCTCAAAGACTTCAGCTTACAACCACTTTGTCTTTCAACAAAAGCTTTAAATTTCTCAAAAACTGAAAATACTTGAGACTTGTTAAAATACGCCCAAGTCATCCTTTTTAAGTCATCAATAAAGAGCATAAAATATTTATTTTGTCCCAAAGATGATGTCTGCATATGTCCACACACATCAGTGTAAACTAATTCAAGTTTTTCAGTTGCCCTCCAGGTAGCACTTTTAGGAAATACTTTACTGTATACCTTACCCATCTGACATGACTCACAAATTTTACAGTGAGATCTCAATAAATCCTTAGTCAACCATTTTTCATACATAGACTTTAAAGTAGCATAGTTAAAAATGCCCATATCTTTTGTGCCACAATCATGACTCATCCATACTTAAAAAATTTGCAGTATCAAACTTCTCGCCCTAAAGGAAAAGTTTTATCCACCATTTCTACTTTAACAATCAAAGCATCTTCAGAGTCAACAACCAATGTTTGCCCTTAAAAAAAAAATAGATTGTAGACAACATTTGACTAACACATAGAGGTTACTTGCTAAAGGGAAACCTATTTATCCAGATACGATTAACCCTTACTTACAAGACACACAAGTTTTTCATGCATATGTTTTAACAATAGTCATTCCACATTTATGTGGGGGATTGTTGGGTTTTATCAAGCTGTGAATGGGAAATAAGAAGAGAAAATGGAAAATGTTGGGGAACCAATTTGGAGGGAAACTGAAAAGTCATTCTTTGAAGATGAAGAGTCATTTCTCCTATATTGGCAGAAGAAAGGAATATTGTTGTCCTTAAATTAGAAAACACTTCCTTTAGTTCTTAAAGGGTTAAGAAGAAGGTGCCCCCTTGTGCCGTCGTCGTCGCTCGACCTCGGCTTCGGATTTGGATTTGGCAAATGATGTGATTGATTGATAATATTTTTGGACAAAATTTATTTAATCAATCTCATTAATTGATTTCTTTCTCTTATAAATTATTTCAGAATGTTAGTTAATTAACATAATTGATTTTGTGTGACAGAATTATTTGAAATTCGCGCATAACGGTAAATTCGTTTGAAGGGATTTGTTCCTTCCGAAAAGATGTTATTTTTCCCAAAAAGACACAACGTTCTAGAAAGACATGTCAGAACAGATTTATCTGAACACACGCGTTGCTTCTGCAAATGGCTATAAATAGAGTTTTTTTTCCATTTTTGAATATTGAAAATTTTTCCTCTTTGCATACATTTTCTTACAAAAACAAAATTGTCGATTGACTGAGTCTATGTGTTCTCTCGTTGTTGTTCTTGCGTTCACTGAAATTAGTGAAGATTGAGGTACCGCTACTTCTCTAATAGTTAATCCATTTTATCTTGAGAGGAATTAATCTATAACCTCGGGCACTTGAGAGGATTAAATTTCTTAAGGAAACAAAGTGGGTTCTGTGGACTTGGAATTTATTTTTATGTCTGTCTATTTCATCTTTTTTCTATTTCTGTTTTTTGACTAACCTGAATACAGGAGTTAACAATCTTAAGAAATTTAATAGTTTATGTATTTGAGATTTCTGGAGACTAAAAACTTTATGGTTTTCTACTCTATTTGAATTTTTAAAATTCATTCGATTAACGATTAAAAGAACATAAAAACTTTATCGTTAAATCAGAAGCAAGTTGTGTAAGGATTTATTCTTTACTATTAGTATTTCACATACTAAAATTGTCTGCCATTTGTGACAGACAAATTCAAGTCAAGTAAATGTTGGAACAGTGAGTGGTGTAACAACATCAGTTGCACACAATCGTTCAACTGCTGCCCTTGCACCGGCTGAGAAACCTGTAAAGTTTTCTGGAGTCAACTTCAAAAGATGGCAGCAGAAGATGTTCTTCTATCTGACTACATTGATTCTGTAGAGGTTCATTAATGAGAACGTTCCTGTTATGTCGAATGAAACTCCGACCGAAGAACGATTCTTGGTGACAGCAGCATGGACACATTTAGATTTTTTGTGTAAAAACTATATTCTGAGTGGCCTCAAGATGATCTGTACAATATGTATAGTAGTGTCAAGACCTCAAAAGAACTTTGGGATGCTTTAGAAAAGAAGTACAAAACAAAGGATGCCAAAATGAAAAAGTTCATTGTGGCAAAGTTTTTGGACTATAAGATGATAGACAGTAAGACCATCGTCACCCAAGTTTAAGAACTGCAGGTTATAATCCATGATCTCCTTGCTGAAGGTATAAGTTTATTTAATGCCTATGTTGAACATATTAAGTCAATTCTTAATACTCACATAATCTTTAATGTAGGATTAGTTATGAATGATGCTTTTGAAGTGGCGGCCATTATTGAGAAGTTACCTCTATTGTGGAAGGACTTCAAAAACTACTTGAAACATAAATGCAAGGAGATGATTGTTGAAGATCTCATGGTAAGGCTGAGAATCAAAGAGGATAACAAGGCCGCAGAAAAGAGGTCGCGTGGTAATTCAACAATATCTGGAGTTAATATTGTTGAAGAAGATCCCACAAATTCAAAGAAAAGAAAGAAAGCATATGGTCCAAAGAGCAATCCTCCTAAGAAGAAATTCAATGGAAACTTCTTCAATTGTGGCAAACGTTATCATAGGGCTACTAAATGTTGGGGTCCCAAGAAGGACAAGAAGAAGGATCAAGCAAATTTGGCTGAATTAAAAGAAGAGATGGATGATCTCTGCGCAATGCTTTCACAATGCAACTTGGTTGGAAATCCAAGAGATTGGTGGATAGATTCTAGTGCCTTATGCCATGTTTATGCCAACAAAGAATTAATTGCATCAAATACTCCATCACCAGCAGACGAGAAGATATTTATGGTGAACTCCGCTGCTGCAAAGGTTGAAAGAACTGGCAAGGTCCACTTGAAGATGACATCGGGCAAGGTGGTGACTTTGAACAGTGACTTGTATGTTTCAGAATTGCGAAAGAACTTAGTTTCTATGGCAGTTCTTACCAAGAATGGATTCAAATGTGTATTTGTTTCTGATAAAGTTGTAGTAAGTAAGAATGAGATATATGTAGGAAAAGGTTACCTCACTGAAGGTCTCTTCAAACTCAATGTAATTGCAGTTGATATGAATAAAGATTCTGCTTCTTCTTACTTCCTGGAGTCTAAATATTTATGGAATTAACGTTTGGGACACATTAATAACAAAACCTTGTGACAACTAATTAACTTAAATGTTTTGCCTAAATTTTAGTGCAATAAATCAAAATGTCAAGTTTACGTTGAATCAAAGTATGCTAAGCATCCTTATAAGTTTGTTGAATGGAATTCATATCCCTTAGAACTGATTCACACTGACATTTTTTATATGAAGTCAACACCAACACGTGGTGGGAAAAAGTATTTCATAACTTTTATTGACGATTGCACTAGATATTGTTATGTCTATTTGCTAAATGGTAAGGATGAAGCAATAGATACATTTAGGCAATATAAAAATGAAATTGAAAATTAGTTGGATAAAAAGATCAAAATGATCAGAAGTGATAGAGGTAGAGAATATGAATCTCCATTTGCAGAAATATGTTTGGAAAATGGAATTATCCATCAAACTACTGCTCCTGACTCTCCTCAATCTAAAGGAAATGATGAATGCCTTACTTATAAGTTTAGGTTTACCACAAAACTTGTGGGTGGAAGCTATCCTTATAGCAAATCGAATACTCAATAGAGTGCCTCATAGCAAGACACATGTTATAACATATGAGAAATGGAAAGGTAGAAAACCCAACTTGAAATATTTCAAAGTGTGGGGGTGTCTAGCCAAAGTCCAGGTTCCTATACCTAAGAGGGTAAAAATAGGACATAAGACTGTGGATTGTGTATTCATTGGATATGCCACAAATAGTAAGGCATGTCGATTTTTGGTTCATAAGTCTGAACATCCGGATATTTATGACAATACGGTAATGGAATCAAATAATGATGAATTTTTTGAACATGTCTATTCGTATAAAACAAGACTTGAGTCATCTAGTGGGGGGTCTAAATGACCTCGAGAAGAAACAAAAGAGAATGAACCTAATGAAGAGAGTCCAAAGCGCAGTAAACGTCAAAGGACAGCTACTTCATTTGGATCTGATTTTGTAACATTCCTTCTTGAAAGTGAGCCTCAAACATTCAAAGAAGCTATAGTGTCTAGAGACTCAACCTATTGGAAGGAGGCTGTCAATAGCGAGATTGAATCAATCTTAAGTAATCATACTTGGGAGTTGGTTGATCTTCCTCTAGGGAACAAACCCTTGGGTTCGAAATGGATCTTCAAAAGGAAGATGAAAGATGATGGAACTATTGACAAATATAAAGCAAGACTTGTTGTCAAAGGCTTTAGAAAGAAAGAAGGTCTTGATCATTTTGACACATACTCGCCAGTGACTAGGATTACATCAATTCAGATGTTAATTGCTCTAACTGCAGTATATGGTCTTGAAATCTATCAAATGGATGTGAAAACCGCCTTCTTAAATGGATAGTTGGAGGAAGAGATTTACATGGAACAACCTGAGGGATACGTAGTACCCGGTAAAGAAAAGAAAGTATACAAACTTGTTAAGTCACTTTATGGACTAAAACAAGCACCGAAACAATGACATGCAAAGTTTGATCAAACCATGTTGTCAAATGGATTTAAGATCAATGAATGTGATAAATGTGTCTACATTAAAGACACTCCGAATCAGGAGGTCATTATATGCCTATATGTGGATGACATGTTGATAATGAGCAAGGACAATGCTAATAAAATAGCTACTAAGCGTATGCTCGCTTGTAAGTTTGATATGAAAGATCTAGGAGTTGCCGATTTGATATCGGGAATTAAGATTCACAAAACTCCTAACGGTCTAGCATTGTCTCAATCTCATAATATTCAAAAGGTACTTGAAAAGTTCAAGTATTTGAATTTCAAAAGGGAAAAAGAATCCCAATTGATGTGAACCTTAATCTTGCTAAGAATAAAGGTGAAAGTCAGTCTGAATTGAATTATGCCAGAGTATTAGGAAGATTGATGTATGTCATGAATTGTACATGACCAGACATAGCCTGGACTATAAGTAAATTGAGTCGATACACAAGTAATCCCAATAAAAATTATTAGATGGCAATGAAGAGAGTTTTGGGGTACTTAGATGACACTCAAAACTATGCTTTGCATTACAACAAATATCCAACAGTTTTTGAAGGATATAATGATGCAAATTGGATTACTGGGTCAACTGAAATGAAATCCATGAGTGGATATGTTTTCACTATTGGTGGAGGAGCAATATCTTGGAAATCATCCAAACAAATATGTATAGGTCGCTCTACAATGGAATTTGAACTCATCGCCTTAGACAAGGCAAGTGAAGAAGCTGAATGGCTCCATAATTTCTTAAAAGATATTCCATTTTGGCCCAAACCAATGGCCCCTATATGCATACATTGTGAGAGTCAAGCTGCAATAGGAAGGGCTGGAAGTGTTATGTATAACGGGAAGTCTCGTCACATACGATGAAGACATAACTCTATTAGACAACTACTCTCTAGTGGAATTATCACAATTGACTATATAAAGTCATAGGATAATGTGTCAAATCCACTTACAAAAGGCCTAACTAGAGAGGGAGTTGAGAGATCATCGACGAGAATGGGACTATGGCCGAGAACAAGTCATCGTGGTGGTAATTCTACCTAGAAGACTAGAGATCTTGAACAACACTTACCGGCAAGACCTTCAAGGTACCACTCCTACATAGTTGACTTTACATTCCCTTTCTCCTCAGATCCAAGAATGCTTTGTCCCATTGCAGGAATTCGATAAAGGCGAGGATGGATTTCTGGGATAGCAGGGGCTAAATCACCGGGAACTGCGAGGCCTGCCTCCTTATTTTTCTTATCAGCACTTCTATGAAATGCCATGGCTTTCTCACTTGCCAATACAGATTGAATTATCAAGTTCCTTGGGACATACTGAGAGACGGCCAGAGGATCACTACTATTGCCCACATTAACAAACTCATCCGCATCCTTATTGGTATTTTTCTGATTGATTTCACCCTGACCTCCCCGGCCACAATGGGAGCTATGATATTTTCCATCGTATTTCCCATAATAACCTGTCTCATTCACAGGCCCGTCAATAGTCAAAACTCTTCCATGATATTTTACATAAAATCTATTCACAAAAGACTCTCCACTCATAGATGGTTCCCTAATACCTCCATATCTCAGTTTCAATAAAGGAACCAACCCACCAAAGAGCATCATGAAGAACAACACACCAAGGAAGCTA
Organism: Solanum stenotomum; assembly: GCF_019186545.1. Taxonomy (NCBI): domain Eukaryota; kingdom Viridiplantae; phylum Streptophyta; class Magnoliopsida; order Solanales; family Solanaceae; genus Solanum; species Solanum stenotomum. Next base: position 16,895,286 of record NC_064283.1, on the reverse strand, counting down.
ACACTAGCAACCTTCTTTGTTTTCACCTCACTCTTCTTTTCTCCACTTTCTGGCTACTTTTTGGCGCGGGTGCTAGTGCCTATGATTTCAACTTTGGAATGGGAACCAATGGCACTTGATATCTTTGTCGGTTCATCATATAAGATGGTGTATATGACATCCATGGAGGAGGATAGGGATAAATCCCGGGGGGTGGCGGCACTTGAGCAGGTACACTTGTACCTCTAAGTTGTTCCTTTAGAGTTACATTTTCCGCCATTGCATAAGATAAATTTTCATTCAAATGTTGAATTGTTGAATGACATATTCTAAATTTATTCTCTAACTCATTAGCATAATGCTTTTTTCTTTGCCTTGACAAGTGAGCACGTTCCCTGTTCCTAATTTTCTAGCCATCACCTTTTCGTCCTCATCATTGTTAACATTGTCACTCAAGGAAAATATAGTGGATTTTTGGTGTTTGCTTACATCATTCGAGTCTTCACTGCTCCTTTTCCTTTTCAACAAAAAACTACATTTACTTATATTAGCATTGACACCCTTTAATTTGAGTTTATGTTCTACAACTCCACCTTTTATTGAATTGTTTCCTAAATTTAGGGGAAAATGCACCGATATGTTCAAAACTGGAGCTTCCCCGAGACAATATCCTGAGGTCGAATTGAATATTCTAGAAGCATCATCAGAACTCCCCAGCAGTTGACTCTCAGGTTGACCAAAGCTATGAGGGTTCATCTGACTTGAGTCCAAACCCAACACCGACCCGAGATAGTCTGGCATACAACTAAGGTTTTGAAATGCATCATCATTGGTAGGGTTTGGAAAAATATCATTGAATGATTCATCAAGAATGATGTCATCGCTCTTGAAATTGACATTTTGAAATTCCACAGGGAAATCTTCGACATTATCTTGGTATGTTACGGTCATGTGTAGGGCGTAAAAAGTACGATCAAGAGGTTTAACTGCAAGACAGTCGAACACCCCGATGAAGTTCGCTTTTTCCGACGGTGGTGGATCGGCCATATCTAGAGTTTTTCAACAATTGATAAGAGATTTAGGGAGAGACAGGGTACGAATAGAGAGGAAACTTAGAGTTACTTTTCTTTTATAGTTTTATATTTCGCCGGTGTTAAGATTGATCCATTAGATTTTGTTGATATCATATCTATGAAATAAATATTTAAATTCTTGAAGTTTCAAAAATAATTTTGTAAGATTGTTTTAGTTGGTAATGTTTATCATATCATCATCATATAATAATAATAATAATAATAATAATAATAATAATAATAATAATAATAATAATAATAATAATAATAATATTTCATATTCCATTAATTTGAAATATAAGGCATGAATCAATACTTGACCATATCCATTCTCACTTACTACAAGTATTCAACCATTCAATAATGAGTTGAAATTGCTTTTAAAATCAAGTACATTAAATAGTACTAATTTATTTCAGCAAATTTCTTCACTTTTCTACAAAGAATTTGTAGAATTTGAAGGTTACGTTAGCATTGAATAATTCAATGTTGACTAATTGTGTTAGCATTAGAAACTGGAAAGAAGAAAGGACTTACTTCAACGGCAGTTCTTTTCATTCATTATACAGATTTCAAAAAGCGCACACACACACATATCTACATAAGCTTTTCCAAAGTAAGTAGAGGACCATACATATCCAACCACTATTGACTTTATTACAAAATATATTCCATAAAACAAGGACTACCTTTCCTTTACATACTAAACATAATATTTAAAAAGAACCATTAAACAAAAAACCATCTAGAAATATCTCATTTTCTAACACTCCTCCTTGAGATTTTTCTTGGACACTCCCAACTTAGCCCTTAGAACTTCAAATTTCCCCTTAGGAAGAGCCTTGGTCATGATGTCAGCAATCTGTTGATCTAAGCTGCAATGAACAAGTTGAACTTTGCCATCCTTCTCTACTTGCCTGATAGCGTGAAACTTCACATTTATATGTTTGCTACGACCATGTTGCACTGGATTTTTGGCCATAGATACTGTTGACTTGTTGCCAACCTTAATGGCAGTAGTTTCAATGTCATTTTGCTCCCAATCACATAGAATCTTTCTTAACTATAGAGCCTGATTAGTTTCACCAGCAGCGGCGATTTATTCTGCTTCTGCAGAAGATTGGCTACCACCTCTTGCTTCTTTGAATTCCATGAAAACATGCCTAAATCATATCATCAACACTTCATGTCCAATCACTATCTGAATAGCACATCAGTTGCCCTTGCTCTTTTCCTTTTAAGCCAAATACCATAATCAGAAGTTCGTTTGATATATCTCAACGTTCGGTTAGCAATACCAAGATGAACTTGACTTGGAGCTTGCATAAACCTCGACAGTAGACTTGTCGCGAACATGAGATCGAGTCTTGTTGTTGTCAAATAATGTAAACTACCAATCAGACTTCTATAAAGTGTTGGATCAACCCTGTCACCTCCTTCAAACTTCAAAATCTTTTCATTGTGAACCAGTGGGGTCGGTACAGGCTTGCACCTCTCCATCTTGAACATTTTAAGTATATCCCATGCATATTTTCTCTGAGAAATGAAGATTCCATCAGTACCTTGATGAATCTCCATTCCCAAAAAGTAACTCATTTCACCCAAATCTGACATTTCAAACTTGGTCTCCATTTCTTGCATGAACTGATTCACTATAGCTTCATTGCTTCCTGTTACCAGAAGATCATCAACATAGAGTGATACCACTAACACATCCAAATGATACAACTTACTGTACCATATAAAGTGGTTTCATTTTCACATATAAAGTGGCTTCATTTTTACTTCTCTTGAAACCACAATGAATGAGATGATCATCAATCTTACTGTACCATGCTCGAGGAACCTGCTTTAATCCATACAATGCTTTATGAAGTCGGTAGACTTTATCCCACAACAGTCCCTTTAAGAATGCCGATTTCACATCCAAATGATACAACTTCCAATTTGACTGAGTTGCCAAAGCAAGTGGCAGCCTTATTGTATCATGTCGTGCAACAGGTGCAAACGTGTCTCCATAATCCAAACCTGCAGCTTGTGCGTAACCTTTCACAACAAGCCTTGCTTTGTATTTATAAACTGAGCTATCTGGATTAAGTTTGGTTCTATAAACCCACTTCACCCCGATCACATTTCTGTTTTTGGGTTTATCAACCAACTACCAAGTATCATTCTTTTCTATCATACCAATCTCCTCCTTCATAGCTTCAATCCAAACTTCATGTCTTGATGCTTCTTGATAACTATTTGGTTCCGAGATTGCAACATTGCATCTTTCATATATCTCGAAAAGGGACCTTGTCTTCAAAATTGGCGAATCAAGTAAGGATTCCCCGTCTGATTCTTCATCTTCTTCCAGAGTTTCAGACTCAAATGATTGGATATTCAAGTTCTGAAAAACTGCATTATCTTTCTCAATTTGCTCCTTATCCCAGTTCCAATAAGCATTCTCATCCACGACTACATCTCTACAGATTGAAATAATTTTTGTGTGCAAGTTGAAAACTCTATAACCCTTGGCTTATGATGAATAACCAATAAAGATCCCTGACTTCATGTATCAGGACACTACTTCAGTTCAAGTGCCAACAATCGTGTGTAGTGATACAACCCAACCAAGGGTTGGGATCGTTCCCACAGGGAGTGGTTTCGAGAATTAATGGAAAAGTAAACTAAAGTTCTAATCAATTATAGCTGTAAATATTAACGAATAAAAACATACTAAATCTAAGGGGTGATGCAATCGTCAATTATCAATGAGGAGTTTGTATTAGCTAATTAACAAAAACGACAAAATATTAGGAAACAAGATTCTTGGGATATGATAGGAATATGGGATTAAAGACACTATCGGGTAGGTGCTACTGATAGTACATCGCTGAATATTTGTAACTAGGCTAGACTTTAGTAGGGATAAATTCTCTCTCGAGCAACTTACCCTGAATCAACTCAATTTCTCTCGAACACCGAGTTGCCGCATTTAAGCGCAGCCTCCGCCTTAGCCCATTCACTCTCTCGAGCTGAAAGTGTGGGGAAGGCCTAGGATTCACTCTCTCTAGCTGAACCCATGATGACCCAATAACCACCGACTATTGATTTAGTAGTCTTAGTTTTAAAACCTCTCACTCGAGCAAGCCAAAAACAGTAAGATGAAATCGTATTTGCAACTACAATCTCATTAAGTTCAAACACAACTACTAAACGAAATCACATTTAAACAGCGAATATACCAACAATAAGCAACACCCAATAGTAAATTTAACCCATATTCACAAAATCACACCCCAAGAATTGGGGTTTTAGCAAACATAGAAAAAAGGGAAGAAAATGATACCGAATCGAAATGACATCAACTGGGTATGATTTATATTCACTTTAAACGAGTCTAGGATGAAGAATTTCCAACCCCACTTCCAATTTCTAAGAATTGGAAGTCTTCAAGCCTACAAGCTCAATGTCTCCAAAAAACTCTAAGAACTAAAACTGGATATATTCTAAGTCTAAAATTTCTCTCTAAAGTCTGATACAAAGCTAACAATTTAAACAAGTATTTATAGTGTTCAAAAATATGAAGGACCATTCGATGCAGTTAGTCGAGATCTCCGACACACTCGGCGATTTGCCCTTTGGTCTGGTTCATCGCCTTTCTGCTTTTACCTTCAGCATTCTCGCGTTTTGAGACAATGGGCGATAGAGTGCTGCTTCGGGGAACTGATCGGTGACTCGCCGACTCCTCCTTTCATTGCAGCCTTGACCTACTAGAACATTCGGCGGGATTTAGGACCTTTCGGAGACTCACTTAATAGTTTAGGCGATCCTCACGAAGTCTTTTCTTCGTTCTTTCAGCCCCCTTTGTTCCTTTTTGCTTGATAGAGTCCAAGCTTTGTCTCTCAATCCAAATACCTGAAACTTAAGAGTTTACATCAGTTATTAAGACAAAATATACATTTGAGGACACTAATTCTTTAAAATATTACCCTAAATGAGTTCAAATTGTGGACTCATCAACACCCCCAACTTGAACTTTTGTTGTCCTCAAGTAAAACTCAAGTTCAACAGTTCAAAAAGGATGTCTCAAACCGTGCTACACAAGACTCAATCATGACTGTACACAATAAGGCTCCACTTACTCATGCAAGGATCAATAGTATACTCAAAGACTCAAGTTGTGACATACCATTATCAAAGATTCTCAAGCTCACTATACTTGCTTCAAATGCAAGTTCGATTTCAACTAAGGTATTCAAATGCCCTCACACAAAGAATGATTCCATATTCACACATAATGGTTCAATCATTTAAAGTTCTGCAATCAAATACAACTCTCACTCTCATAAAGAAGAACACAATGCATACTGTTACCCATAGGTTTGCCCGTATTTTCTAACCAACAATTATTTTAGCTCACTGAAGATAAAAAAAAAAGGTCTTTCCAAGGTTTGTAATGGGGCTGATTGCAAAGGTATGGTCATTTAGACTTAGTGACTTTCATCCTCGTGAAATGTGGTGCTTTCAACCCTACCTTTCCTCTTTTTTCATCATTTTCTTTAGTGCTCATAACTCATCCCATTATTCACTTCCATGGATTGTTCGGAACCCCATTCCTTTTTGCATTCTCATAACTTAATTCCATAACTTTTTCTTTTTCTTTTTCATTATTTTCTTCTCTTCTTTTTTTTTTGTATGGAAGGATTCCATTTTTCTCAACACCATGGGTAAGGGGACTTTTCTTGCACTTCTTGCCTTGCCTTTTCTTTTCACCACACCCCCAACTTAGGCTTTTGGCCTAAGTTGGCTATTCAATCAACCACAAATCAAGAGGATTATGGGTAGTGGATTTAAGAAAGGTCATGTTTTCATCAAGTTTCTTCCAAAGAAAGGTAAGACTCAATGGGTGTTCAAAAGAGGTTCCCACACTCACAAGGTAGGCCACAAAAGAGGTATATGTCAAATTGGCTCACACTCTTCGAAGTTGCCTAAGATCATATCAAGAGATAGCCTTACTTAGTCGACCGGACCAATGGGGCAATTTCTACGTGTTATCATGCATGGTTAACAGTAAGCTCATCACACAAGGCATCAACACCAAAGTCAAATAAGACTTCACACTTTCGCTAGTGTGCAACAAGACTCCACACTTTCGCCAGTGTGCAACAATCATCACAAGAGACTCGATTTGATAATTGGCTAGTCACAACGAGATGCAAAGAGTTCACATATTGTCTATGCAACTTCATTTGGCCTCATCGTAGACGTACATTCATGTTTGTTCAATTATAAGCACTATTTAAGTTATCGGTATTGATCAAAACCAATACTCAAATTTTCAAGAGAACAGCCACATTCAACACAGAAGGGGTGGCAATAATTTGCTAAATTTTTTTGAAAGGGTCAAAAATCATTTTCAATTTAAAATCAAGGAGCCAGAAGCTCAAACATCCATGAAAAGCAGTGTCAACACAATTTAAGCTAAAACCCCAATATATAAACAAAACAAGAGTTGTAATCAGCACAAAAAGGTGTGCCTCACCCCACCACAAACAAAAACCATTTTTCCTCAAATACAAATAGGAATTATCCAACAATAAAGTAAAGCAAAACAAAGAGGGAGGTAAAGAGGGGGGTCTTGTCTACATAGTTGCTTTGTCTATCTAGGCATTAGTGCCCGATGCCTCACCTTTAACCTAGGCATCAGTGCCTGAGGTCACCTTAGGAGGAACAGCAGTGCCAGATTCACCAAGTTCTGTTGAGTGTGAGTCTTCCAAAAAGACATGCACCGCTCTGCAGACTCCCTAGGCCCATGAAGGAATATTAGGCTCTAGGGTAATGGTCTTCCTAGCAGAAGTGGGCCTCTTGCCCTTGCCTTTCCCAATGGTTGTGGGTGGTATCGTAGCTTTACCTTTCGACTTAGCTGCATCCTCATTTATCGCAATCCCTTTTGACTTCTATTGGGCTGGTGTTATTCTTTCAGCAACTTTTGATTTAGTCATGTCTGCAAAATCTCGAAGAAAAGTTAGAAAAACATAAACAAAAGCACAACAGAACAATTTTAGACATACTCGCCAAACTAGAGGGCGAATCGCTGAATTTCTTGGGTGAGCTAGATCGAGCTCGCCGAAGAAAGTATCTCTAAAACTGCAGCAAGTAGGCGATGGGTGAACCACTCGGCGTGTCACCGGTAGCTTTCGGCGAACAAGGACAAGCTTGCCAAAAGTTCCAATGCATAAAGGTTCAAGGGTGCAGACAAAGGGCGAAAGAAAAGCCTTTCGGCGAGTCGTCGAGTGCATTTGGCGATATTAAGCTTCTCACCGAAGGTTACAAAATGAATCATCAAATAAAGCATAAAATCAAGGGCGAGATGGGGATATTAGGCGAATCGCCGAGTGGTTCGGCGAGCTCAATCCAGCTCGCCAAACGGCTCAACGTGCCTATTTTCAACCCAACTTCTCAAATTTAACCCCGCAACCCCCGAAAACAAAATCAAAGCATGCACTAGTACAATTAAGGTAGGACCCATAGCACCCAAACACAACCCTTCATATTTTAATCCAATTTAAGGCATACAATTACAAGAATTCAATAGTCATAACTACTCAAGCAAGATTATCAAATTAAATCATGCATGTAAACAATCTAATCCTATCAGGCAGGATCAAAACACTTCAACAAGATCAGGCTAATGCAAATGAGTATAATTTTTGAAAAAATAAACTCAGGGTATAGAAAACTAACCTTTGGTGACGATAAAGAGAAGATTGAAATGCTAGGCGGCAATGTAATCCAATTCCGAGCACAAATAAACACCAAAAATACTCTAAAAATGCGAAAATATGGGAACTAGCGTGCGGATGTGAGTTTGGGAAGATAAAAAGTGAGGGAAAGTGAATTAGTTTGAAACTTTTAAACCTTTGGCCTGCAAAATCGTGTAGTTTTCGCCTATTCGGTGATATTAGTCGAGCTCGCCTATCTTCTTGGTGATTCACCGAGTGTTCATTCACCTCACCAAATTTTATAAAACTTCCAGTGAGTGTGGGGGTCCCAACGGCGGTCTCCGTTGAGACCGCCGACCATGTCGGCGATTCGCCAATAATTTCCTATGCTCACCGAGTTTTACAGACTCTAATTTAAAAATGTCTTGAGTCCAATGGTGGATTAGGTCGGGTACGCCGACCTCTTCGGCGATGCGCTGACTGGGCCTTGTCACTCACCAACCTACAATTTATAAACACTCTCCACTCTTTAACCTACACAAATAGCACACCATTATTTTAAAACTAAAATAAAGCCATAACGGGTCTTGGGTTGCATCCCAAGCAGCGCTTTAGTTAACTTCGTGGCACGACGCAAGTTAACACCTAATCCTCTTCTTCGGAGTCGACCATGGTGTCATTAGGCAACTCATCGTTGCTCTGTGAAAAAAGACGTCCTATCAGTTGGTTTATCTAGGCGTCCTGTAGCTGATTAATCATGGAATTGGAAGTTGTCTGATTCAGCATTTCGATGTTCTCTTTTATCTCTTTCAACACCTTATCTTGTTCTTCGATCTTGTGTTGAATGAGTTAGAGGACTTCTTCATTTTACCTATTTTCCTGCTTTTTTCCCTTTTCACACTTGTGAAAGGAAAAGTGCTTGTCCTTTTTTGTGGACTACTCTTCCAATTCCGTGACTTTCTTGGTTAAGAAATTCAGCTGAGTTAACATTGTAGCCCACTCTTGTTTTCTCTTTATTTCCTCGTTGGTCTTAAACATGCTATCGAGGAGCTTGGCTACTGTTTCATAGGGTTGTTGTAGCAAGCAACCCTCGAAAAGTTGGTTAGCGGTACTTCTATTTTCGGGTCCAAGACCCCTATAGAAGCACTCTAGTAGCACTTTATTAGACATCCCATGATTTGGGCATGGGTGTAGCACTGCCTGGAATTTCAGCCACATCACTTGGATGGTTTCACCCCCTAATTTCTTGAATATCAGGAGATTGTCCCTAAGGTTAAACAATTCTAGAAGAGGCTGATCCATTTGATACCCATAGCTTTAATTCTCACTCATTTTTCCTGAAATAGTCACACAAACAAACAAAACAAAACTAAAAATTAAGTAAGTAAACTACAACTAACAAGAACAAAAATCCTACTTAACTACAAATTCTCAACTAACACCACTCTCCGGCAACGACACCATTTTGACTTCACGTATGAGGACACTACTTCAGTTCAAGTGCCAACGATCGCGTGTAGTGATATAACCCAACCAAGGGTTGGGATCGTTCCCATAGGGAGTGGTTTCGAGAATTAATAGAAAAGTAAAATCAAGTTCAAATCATCATAGTTGTAAATATTAACGAATAAAAACATACTAAATCTAAGGGGTAACGCAAGCATCAATTATCAATGGAGGTTTGTATTAGCTAATTAACAAAAATGACAAAAATATAAGGAAATGAGATAGGGAGCCGGGATTCTTGGGATATGATAGGAATATGGGATAATAGACATTATCATGTAGATGCTATTGATAGTACATTGTTGAATATTTGTAACTAAGCTAGAATTTAGTGGGGTAAATTCTCTCTCAAGCAACTTACCCCGAATCAACTGGATTTCTCTCAAACACCGAGTTGCTGTATTTAAGCACAGCGTCCGCCTTAGCCCATTCACTCTCTCGAGCTGAAAGTATGGGAGAAGGCCTAGGATTTAATCTCTCGAGTTGAACTCACGATGACCCAATAACCACCGGCTATCAATTTAGTAGTCTTAGTTTTAAAGCCTTTCTCTCGAGCAAGCCAAAAACACTAAGATGAAATCGTATTTGCAACTACAATCTCATTAAGTTCAAACACAACTACTAAACAAAATCACATTTAAAAAATGAATATACCAACAATAAGCAACACCCAACAGTAAATTTAACCCATATTCACAAAATCATACCCCAAGAATTGAGGTTTTAGCTAGACATAGAAAAAGGGAAGAAAATGATACCGAATCGAGATGACATCAAATGGGTATGATTTATATTCACTTTAAACGAGTCTACGATGAAGAATTTCCAACACCCACTTCCAATTTCTTGGAATTGGAAGCCTTCTAGCTCAATGTCTCCAAAAAACTCTAAGAACTAAAACTGAAAATATTCTAAGTATCCAAAATAAAATTTCTCTCTAAAGTCTGATACTAAGCTAACAATTTAAACAAGTATTTATAGTGTTTGAAAATTTGTGTTGCGAAGGACCATTCGGCGCAGTTAGTCAGGATCGCCGACACACTCGGTGATCCACCCTTTGGTCTGGTTCATCGCCTTTCTGCTTTTTCCTTCAGCATTCTCGCATTTTTAGACATTGGGCGATAGAGTGTTGTTTCGCGAAACTTCTCGGTGACACGCCGATTGCTCCTTTCATCGCAGACTTGACCTTCTCCTTCAGGGCTCAGCACACTGGAAAATTCGGCGGAATTTAGGACCTTTCGGTGACTCACCTAATAGTTTAGGTGATCCTCAGGAAGTCTTTTCTCCTTTATTTTAGTCGCTTTGTTCCTTTTTGAGCGTCCAAGCTTTGTCTCTCAATCCAAATATGTGAAACTTAAGGGTTTACATCAGTTATTGAGACAAAATATGCATTTGAGGACAGTAATTATATTAAAATATAGCCCTAAAGGAGTCCAAATTATGGACTCATCAATCCCCAATTCACCTTTTGGTTCAAGTTTGCTTCTTTTGACAGAAGAAACATTAGAATAACATATCGAACCAAAAACTTTTAGATGCTTGGCAGATGGTTGTATTCCACTCCATACTTCAATAGGAGTCTTTTCATCCACAGCTTTTGTTGGTAGCCTATTTAACAAATACACTGAAGTATGAATAGCTTTGCCCAAAAGCTTTGTAGCAGTTTCTTTTCCAGCAACAAACATCTAGCCATTTCAACTACTGTTCTGTTCTTCTTCTCCGAGACTCCATTTTGTTCGGGTTAATAACTTACTGTCAACTTGTGATCAATCCCCATATCTTCACAATACTTATTGAACTCATTTGAAGTGTATTCACCACCATTGTCCGACCTCAAAACCTTTATCTTACAACCACTCTGTCTTTCTGCAAATGCTCTAAATTTCTTGGAAACTGAAAATACTTAAGACTTGTTACTCAGAAAATACACCCAAGTCATCCTTGTTAAGTCATCAATAAAGAGCACAAAATATTTATTGTGCCCCAAAGATGATGTCTGCATAGGTCCAGACACATCAGTATGAACTAGTTCAAGTTTTTTAGTTGCCTTCCAGGTAGCATTTGTAGGAAATGATTTCCTGTGTACCTTACCCATCTGACATGACTCACAAACTTCTTTAGACAGTGAAATTTCAGGTAAATCCTTAGTCAAGCCATTTTCATACATAGACTTTAAAGTAGCATAGTTAAAATGACCATATCTTTTGTGCCACAACCATGACTCATCCTTACGTGCAAAATTTGCACTATCAAACCTCCCATCTAAAGGAAAAGTTTTATCCAACATTTCTACTTTAACAATCAAACTATCTTCGGAGTCAAAAATCAAACAATGTTTGTCCTTAAAAAATAAGAAATAGCCTTCAGATATCATTTGAGCCACACTTAACAAGTTACATGCTAAATAAGGAACATACAACACATGATGTATAAACTTTGTACCTTGTGTAGTCTAAAAGGAAAATGAACCATTTCCATGTGAATCAACCATTTCACCATTTCCCATCTGAACTTTAGCTTTGAATGACTTGTCAAGTGTGTGAAACAAGAGCTCATTGTGTGACATATGACTCGTACATCCACTATCTCTGAACCATGAGGATTTGTTGGCTGTGTTTTCTACATGAGAAGCCATAAACAAGATTTCTTCTTCATTTTTGGACTTTTCAACAAAATTTTCCTGTTGCACATGGTTTTGTTGTGGATGATTCTGCCTGGCCCTGCAATTTTTCTCAATATGACCCATCTTTCTACAAAATCTACACTAAATCGATGGCTTTCCTTTGAACCAACAGTCTTTTTCTTGATGATTGGTTCTTTTACAGTGGATACAAGGTGGAAACTTCCCTTTCTTTGAAGATTCCTTCCATGGTTTTCCCTTTGCTCCTTTATCTCCTTACATCCTTTTATTGTCCTTCATAGGTTGTTTGCCTTTATGTTGTGCCTGAAATGCCACTTGTGCTACTTCTTCATCTCTTATACTTGATCTTTGTTCTTGGGCTTGCAACTTGATGATAAGTTCCGCCACAGATAAAGTCTTCAAATCACAAGATTCTTCTATTGCTGAAATCTTGGACTCGAGCCTTGCTGGTAAGCTTATCATCATCTTCTCCACCACCTTTGAATCTGGAAAGGCTTCACCAAACAACCTTACTTTGTTAACAATTTCGACAAGTTTGGCAGAATACTCTTTCATAGTATCTCCTTCTTTCATCCTTAACATCTCAAATTCTCTTTTGAGAGTTAAGAGTTTGATAGTCTTCACTCTGTCACTTCCATCGAACTCCTTTTTTAGCTTCTCCCATACTTCTTTAGGTGTTTCACAAGCCATTATTCTTGTGAAAATCACATCTGAAAGTGCTGAATGAAGACATGTGAGAGCCTTGGGTTTCCTTGACTTCGCATCTTCATAAATATTCATTTGTACAACTGTTGGATTTGGTCCAAGTGATGGAAGAGGATCATCTTCACTTTCAATTATTTCCCATAGACTAAGAGCTTTGAGATAAGCCTTCATCTTTATCACCCATATGTGATAATTTTCTCCTGTAAACATAGGATTTCCTGCACCCAAGAAGCCATTGGATGCCATGTTACTGCTGCTCAGCTCTCACCTTAGAAGGAGAAAAAACCTTAGCCTTCTTGTCATCACAGATCCCTCAAGAAGAAGGGCTCTCGATACCACTGTTAGTATTAGAAACTTGAAAGAAGAAAGGACTTAGTTCAACAACAGTTATTTTCATTCATTATACAGATTTCAAAAGGCATACACACACATATATCCACATAAGCTTTTCCAAATTAAGTAGAGGACCATACATATCCAACCACTATTGACTTTCTTACAAAATATATTTCATAAAATAAGGACTACCTTTCCTTTACATACTAAACATAATATTTAAAAAGAACCATTAAACAAAAACCATCTAGAAATATCTCATTTTCTAACAAATTGATCTAATTAACACATGAGAATGATGCTAAAGAATCCACAGGAGTCATCAACTATTATATTAGTCAGTTTACTTAATTTTTTGTTGTCTCTTGTGATAATTTGAACTCTAAAACTTCCTGCTTGTTAACAAGTATTCTCTAGGAATCAACTTGCAAATTTACAAGTATTACGTATTTCTTTCTCGATATTAGCTAAGTCTTTTTCAAAATTTATGGCTATTGAAATTTCTTTTAGTTCATTAAAGGGTTGATCTTATTTAGATAAAAAGAGAATAAAATTTATCTTTTCATTTTCATTTTGTTGGAAATATTTGGTATTACTCAATAGTTCAGTTTTATCAGATTGATAGATTCTTTTGGACTTTCATATTCTTTATTAAGAAAAGTCTAAGCTATTGGTATTTCAACATTTCATATCCTTATTTATGATTAAAACATGACTAAGCCTAACAAAATTTGTTTAGTGATCAATAGTCTTGTTGAGCTTTGTTTAATGATAAGAAACAGGAAAAAGTCAATTACATCCTTGGGAGAAAATTTAAGGAGTATGGAGAAGATGAAACAAATAATCAACATAGAGTTTATTAGTCATTTTTTTACAAGACGATAAGCAATTGATCTTGAAAAAAAAAACAATTAGTTGAAATTGTTCCGANGGCTTGATGATCTTTATTCATCCAATATTAATGCACATTTTAATTGTTAAACTGATATCTTTGAGTTGTTAAATTACATACAAATAAAATTTATATTTTATCTGAAATACAATTATGATTAATTTTTTTTTGTTTTCTTACTAACGTATTTTTAGCTCCTACATTAACTGTGGAAAATAAAAGAATATCTTGATCGTAATGGAAAATGTTAGAATTAAGAAAATGGATGTCTTTTGACATACTTAGTAAAGAATACTGGAAAGGAAGAGAATTTCAGCGGGAACAAGTCACCTTCTTCCATGGTAGTATCTATCCAGGTTGATCCAAGAGGGACATGTGATGCTGATGGTGATGGAATTGTTAGTATTCGAAACTTTAGAGAAAAAGATAAGGTTCAGCAGAAGCTTTTGTCATTCATATGACATATTACAAAAGGCATACACACATATTGAACCACTAGTCTATGTTCTTACAAGACATATTCCATAAACTAAGGACTACCTTTCCTTTACAAACTAAACATAATATTTAAAAAGAACCATTAAACAAAAGAGTATCTAGAAATATTTCATTTCTAACACTCCTCCTTGAGATTTTTCTTGGATATTCCCAACGTAGCCCTTAGAACTTCAACATTTTCCTAGGAAGAGCCTTGGTCATTATGTTTGGAAACTATTGATCTAAGTGCAATGAACAAGTGTAACTTCCCCATCCTTCCCTGCTTGCCTGATAAAATGAAACTTCACTTTTATATTGTTGAGTTGTTGTCAACCTTAATGACAGTAGATTCAATAAGATTTTTCTTCAGATCACTCAGAAATTTTCTTATCCATAGAACTTGATTAGTTGCACCAGCAACGACAATGTATTCTGCTTTTGCAGAAGATTGAGCAACCAATTCTTTCTTCTTTGAATTCCATTAGAACATGCCTAAACCAAGTGTAAAAGCATATCCAGATTTGAATTTCATATCATCAATGTTTCTTGCCCAATCACTATCTGAATAACCCATCAATTTCCCTTGATGTTCCTTTTTAAACCAAATACCATAATCAACAGTTCCTTTGATATATCTCAACGTTGTTTAGCAACACCAAAATGATTTTGAATTGGATTTAGCATAAACCTCAATAGAAGTCTTGCCGCGAACAAGAGATCAGGTCTTGTTACTATCAAATACGGCAAACTACCAATTAGACTTCTATAAATTGTTGGATCAGCCCTACACTCCTTTAAACTTTGAAATCTTTTCATTGTGAACTAGTGGGTTTGGTACATGCTTGGACTTTTTAAGAATATCCGCTACATATTTTCTCTGAGAAATGAAGAAACATTCCCTCTTATTCAAGAACCAGGTTCTTGTTAGTTTGCCTAAATAAAGACATAACACAATAAAACAGTGATTTTATCGTGGAAACTTTCCTCCCTCAAAGAAGGGAAAAATCACACCACAACTTTCTTTACCTTCAAGAACAATTCAAGATTACAACTCAATATTCAAAGGGACTAACTCTAGTACCTTTACTCTTCAACGATTAACTATAATCGAAGACTCTACTCTCCAAGAAGTCAAACACACTTCTTGTTAAAATTTTCTCAAATTCTCTCTCAAATCTATTCTCAAAGAGGTCAAACCCACTTCTTGTTATAAATCTCTCAAACTCTCTCTTTCTCTCTAAGAACTCAATTAATAACTACTGATTCAAGACGAACCAATGCAACACTATATTTAAGAAAGAAATCCTAACTCTAATACTTCTTTCTTTCACTTTCTCGATCTTCTAAATAACTCAACCTCCACTGGAATGACTTTCTGAGATTTGATATTGTAAAGACGACTTTTTCTTTCTCCGGCCTTGTATTTTTATAGAGGTCGATTGGTAATCGATTTCTACAAGGAAAGGAATTGGTCATCCTCGAAAACTAATCATTTTCCCTATAGAACTTGTTTGCCTTCTTCCTTTTCCACCTACGACTCGTCTTATTATTTATATTTCTCATTAATCTTGGATTGTTGTTTTGGACACACTTTTCCTATTTTATATCTGAATAGGTGAACTCTTCCCAGCTCTTTATTTTAAATCTGGTATGTGTTATTTGAACTTGGTTCATCTTGTCATCATCAAAAGTAATTTGTAATTTGAGAAGAAATTCATCAATAAGTATCTTGACGAATCTCCATTCCTACAAACTAACTCATTCACCCAACTAGGACATTTCAAATTTGATCTCCATTTCTTGCTTGACTTTATTCACCATAGCATCATTGCTTCCCATTAACATAAGATCATCAACATAGAGTGACACCACAAGAACATCTCCTCCTTTAGCCTTCTTTACATATAAAGTGGCTTCATTTTCACTTCTTTTGAAGCCATAATAAATGACATGAGCATCAATCTTACTGTACCAGGCTTGAGGAGCTTACTTAAATCCATATAATTCCTTATGAAGCTTGTACACTTTATCCTCCATTCCTGGAACATAAAAGCTTTCTGGTTGTTGTACACTTTCTTACAAAATATATTTCATAAAACAAGGACTACCTTTCCTTTACATACTAAACATAATATTTAAAAAGAACCATTAAACAAAAACCATCTAGAAATATCTCATTTTCTAACAAATTGATCTAATAAACACATGAGAATGAAGCTAAAGAATCCACAGGAGTCATCAAATATTATATTATTCACTTTACTTAATTTTTTGTTGTCTCTTGTGATAATTTGAACTCCAAAACTTCCTGCATGTTAACAAGCATTCTCTAGGAATCATCTTGCAAATTCACAAGTATTACGTATTTCTTTCTCGACATTAGCTAAGTCTTTTTGAAAATTTATGGCTATTGAAATCTCTGTTAGTTCATTAAAGGGTTGATCTTATTTAGATAAAAAAAGAATTAAATTTATCTTTTCATTTTCATTTTGCTGGAAATATTTGTTATTACTCAATAGTTCAGTTTTATAAGATTGGTAGATTCTTTTGGACTTTCATATTCTTTATTAAGAAAAGTCTAAGATATTGGTATTGCAACATTTCATATCCTTATTAATGATTAAAATATGACTAAGCCTAAGAAAATTTATTTAATGATCAATAGTCTTGTTGAGCTTTGTTTAATGACAAGAAACAGGAAAAAGTCAATTACATCCTTGAGAGAAAAGATAGGATCATATAAGCAACCATCAAAATACTAAGAAGGAAAACATTCTTCGTAACAAGAATTGATTTAATTTTAAGAAATCCAAAAGAATGATTACATTTAAGAGGTTATACGATAAGTTATGATTTTTTTATTTCCGAAAAATTAATCATACATGTCCAAGATTAAAAATCCTATGACCTAATTAAAAAAAGAGCTTACCTTTAATTTTCTTAAAGATCAATTTACTATCCCAATGACAAAATAAAAAGTAGTAGAAAAATATATTCTATAAAGTGGAGTATAAAAATAATTATTGAATAAAAGGTAATTTAATCGATATATATATATATATATATATATATATATTACCTTAAAAACATGAACTCCTAACTTGAATGTTAAATTACTATAATATCCCTAACTTAGGTTGTGGCTTTTTGGATGAGTGGTGACTTTTTCGATAAGTTGTGACATTTTTTGAAGGGTTGTGATTTTTTGATGAGTTGTGAATTTTTCAATAAATTGTGACTTTTCGAAAGGGTTGTGACTTCTCAAAAAGGTCACGACTTTTCAGATAAGACACAAAAAAGCATTTGTTCATTTTACCTTTTGTTGACTATAAATAGAGGGGCTTCCTCTCATTTTTCAACCACAATTTTTAAAATCTTCTACTCTTCTTCTTGCATTATAAATATTTTTTGTGTGGTTTATTGTCGTTGAGTGAGTTCGAAGTTTAGCGGAATATGAGGTACCACTATTCTGATGAAGTAAGTCATTCTATCCTAAGAGGGTATACATTCTTTGTCAAAGAGTGTCTATTTTCCCTAGCATCGGCAGTAAGAAAACCCATCCATTTAGATCAAGCAACGATAAACAAAGGTGTTGGTTGATCTTAAAGGTACTTTTCCTAATGTTGTGCAGATGAACATAGAGAATGTGGAAACTGGAGAAATAAGGTCGAATTCAGTATGATTATGTCCCAAAATATTGTTTTGAATGCAAGATGCAAGGGGATAACAATGACAACTGTAAAGTGATCAATGGAGAGCACAATACACAACGAACACAAGACAAAGCTCAAATCAATCATGAGCCACAGGTTGCTAAAGTTCATAAACTACACAAAGGAGGAGCCAAAATTCTTTCAAGTGGAAAAGTGGTGGGAAATCCTGGCAACTGGAATGTGGTGAGGGATAGAAGGGGGAAAATTAATGTTGCCCCTCCGTTGGCCACTGTAGTAGAGAACAAATATGATGTTCTTGACCGAGCTGAGAACATTATGGTAGACAACAACACAACAAAGACAAATATTATTCAAAATAATGGTACTATTAATACAGGGGATCCATCAGAAGATGTAGGGGAAGGAAGAAAGAAAATGTCAACTAAGGAATGGATCACAAAAGCATTTGGGGCATTTTCACAAGGTGATCACCAGTTGTCTTCTTCTTCGATTATAAGGGATTCTTTAGAGGTTTCACAAGATGGTAATGAGCCTACACAAAAAATCACGAAGCCTGCAAAAGAGATCTACAATCAGCAAGATAATACTCAAAGGAATAAAGGAAGGAGCAATGATGATAAAGATGTAGAGGAGAAATTACAGAACATCGATAATGGGGAAATGTGCTTGGACAAGGATAAGGCAGTTGTAGCAACTGTCTCAACAAAATCTGATAAATGTAGTGATCAAGAGAAAAATCTAGAGCAGCATGAAGAAGATGAGCAGGGAATGCACAATTTAGTAGCTATTGGTGCTACAGATCAGAAAGTTAAAATCCCGAAAAAGCATGGAGAACTATCTACTACTAATGAAGAGCAGAATAATCACATGGACAATGTAAAAATTTCAAGAGATACAATAGACACGAGTTACAATAGTCCAGAAACGCATGGTAAGGATCATAATAATACTGAACAGCTAGTCGATGCCAAGTCTAAAAGGGTCAACAACGCATGTCAATGTAGCAACAACAGTAGTATTAGTACTTCAAAGAAAATCCATGAAAGTGAAAGGGAGAATAATATGGCAATAGTGATTGTACCCACAACATTGCAATCTGATGATTGCCAAGTAGTGAGGGTCCCTACTGAATCACCAATTACTACTTTGCACAACATTCTCATTCACAAGTGGGTAGACGCAGAGCCAGAGGATCTAGCATAGATTAAAGGGGTTGATTGTACTACTGTTTCAGAATCGAATATAGAGCAAATATATATTGATGCAGATCTTTCTCCGACGGTAATGAAGGCGGTAAGTCAACTAAAAATGACAAGAAACAAGGTGATGGAGAATCAGCTCAACCTCTTAGAGTTCAACCAAGGAGACAACTTATATCCCAATATTCAAAATATAAATGAAGGCTCTCATATGGAATATTAGGTTAGTAAGGTCACAACATGCATTTCAAAGAGTGCAAATGCTACATAACTTTCACGAGTTTGTGTTTGTTGCGTTGATGGAGCGCATGTTAGATACATCGACAGATAGAGAAGGAGGCTAAATATGCCCTATGGTAACCCACAACATCAATGGTAAAATATGGATGTTTGATGTTTGTGTAATCAAGACACAACTTTCGATGCAAGTGTCTACGATCGTAAAATAGTTTAGTAACTCAACCAAGGGTTGGGATCGTTCCCAAGAGAGTGGTTTAGAGAATTAATAGAAAAATTTAAACTTAGTTCTAACTAGTCGTAGCTAAAAACATTAACGATTAAAAATATTGTAAATTAAAGGGGGACACAAGAGTGTCAATTAACAATGGGTGGTTTTGTCACTAGTAAGTAAAAACAGCAAAATAAACAAGGATTTCTAAGCAATGAGAGGGGATCCTTGAGATGTGATGGGAATACGAGTTCAGCTAGATTATTTGGTACATGCTTTTGATAGAAGATTTATAGAATAATTATGACTAGGCTAGACTTTCAGGGGGATAAGCTCTCTCTCGAGCAACTTACCCCATTTCAAGCGGGTTCCTCTCAGAGACCCACTTGCTGCATGAAGAACAGCCTCCGCCTTAACCCACTCACTCTCTCGAGCTGAGTGTGTGGGCATGGGACTAGGGTTCACTCTCTCGAGCTGAACCTCATGTCGACCCACTCACACTGGCCATCAATTTAGTGGTCTTAGTTTTACGACCTCTCTCTCGAGCAAGCCGAAAGCACATATTATGAGATTATATTTGCACCTACAACCTCATTAAGTTCATCCACAACCACTAAATGAAATCACAATAAACTACGATTAAACTATTAGCAAGCAAGACCCAACAATTATCTTAATCCATATTCACTAAATCACACCCCAAGAATTAGGGTTTTTAGCCACACATGTATAAAAGATATAAATTTTTACCAAATTGAGATTGAATTCAACTGGGTATGAAGATTTAAGTCTTGATACTGGCCAAAATCAAAGAACCCAAGAGACCCAAATCCAAATCTTGAAGATAAAACCCTTTAGATCTTCAAGTTTTCAAAACCCTCCCAAGCTTAGAGCAAAAATATCAAAAAGTACTATTCTATATGAAAATTATTGTCACGACCCGAGCCTACACCCCTGGACGTGGCCGACACTCGAAGACCATTGCTGGTCCCCAAGCGAACCCTCATCCTGGCTGACTACAAGCGGAAAACTGATTCAAGCATATAAAGCTTAAAAATTGAAATAAAAGTTCATAAAACTTAAATACAAACTTTAAGTCCAAAGAAAACTCTGTATAATAAAATATATACAACTCGCCATAAAAAAGCAACTTTAGTCTTTAAAACATTTAATAAAATAAATGATACAGACTTCTCAACTATACTAACTATCTATGAAACCTCTAACTGATAAAGATGGAAGTCGGGACAAGACCCACGACATCCTAACAACTGATATAACTGAAAGGTAAATGAAATCCACCAAAAGCAAAGAGGCTCACCATAGCTAACTCGGACTCTCGGATGTATCAACGAAGCTCCTGTTGATGATCCTGAATACTTGTGTCTGCATAATGAGAAGATGCAGGCCAAATGGCTCAGTACGTGGAATGTACGAGCATGTACGAGGAATTCTAAAATATAAACATAAGCTTGAAACTTGATAGAAATGAAACATAATTACCTCTTCTCAAACTTACTCAACTCAAGGAATACTCGAGGGTACTCAAAACTATTCAAACTTACTCAACTCAGAAGTACTCAAGGATAAGATACTCAACTCCGAGATTAGATACTCAACTCAAGGATATGATATTCGACTCAAAGATATGATACTCAACTCTGGATACTCAACTTTGAATACTCAACTAAATATGACTGAACTCATATCAATACAAAGCAATTTAAAACAAGTGCAATATAAAGAAACAAACTGTTTAAAAACATGCTGTCAAATCTGTGTGTATGCAAGGATACAACATAACTCTGAAATGTATATAAAAATACAATAAACTGATGTATATAAAAATACAATAACTTCTGTGGGAGTTTGTCTAACCGACAACCATCACATAAGAGCTATAGTGATGATACAACGATCTCCCTCACGCTGCCAGCGCATCCTATACCCGGCCAAAGGCATAGGACCTGAACTGCCTACTGGATCCACTAGTTTATATGAAAAGGGTTCACTTAAAAAGTATGACCCTTTTCTACCCATGCTGGCTACATGGTTTATGGGGGCTATGAGTTGTCTGAACTCTCCCCCATATCGGTGCTCAATACTACTCTCAAAATATACTAGCTCTTATTTTAAAAAAAAATACTTCTTTCTGCTGATTTGAGATAATTGCTCAAAAACATAGCTCAAAGGCTATCTTGGAAGTCCAGTTTCCTCTCTTTCTTCATTTAGAAAGCGATTACTCTTTTCTGTAAACTAGCCCGAAAGCTCTTTGGAAGTCTCAGTTTCCGTTCTTATTTAAATGTGAAAACATTTATAAACTTTTTGGGAATACTTAGACCCCATATACTTTTGAAGAAAAAAACTTCAAACTTTACTCTTTACTCTTTACTAAACTCAAAACTTAAGTCTTAAAACAAAGTTAAAACGTTTGTAAAAGACTTCTTAAAATATGGTTCATACCGAATTATTGACATGAACCTCAATGCAAGGTTTTCAATAACCATAGATAGAACTCAAATACTTGGAACTCAAGAACTTCAATGATACTACCCATTTAAAGAATGCTCAACTCAGAGGGTTCATGCAGAATTATAAGCATGAACTACTTAACTCAAGGATTTAAAGATACTTCTCATCTCAAGATTGTTCGACTTATAGTGTTCATGCGGGATTATGGGCATGAAATATTCAACTCAAGGACTCAAAGATACTTCTAAAAAGGTATTAAGAACTCAACACTTAAATTCTTAAAACTTGAAGATACCACTTCTCTGAAAGATGCTCAACTTACGAAGTTCATGCAGAATTATGGGCATGAAACAACTCCACTCGATGGTCTAAATAACAATATGAAACTCATGTATGTGACTCTTCTCATTCTCTGACTTACTTCCTCAAAACTTAGTTCAAATCGATAGTTGATCTCAAAGGATTCACAATTGAACTCAAAGGTTTTCTTGAACTCTACTCTTAACTCTCTCTTGAATTTGAATTATGAATTCAAGAGTTATGATTCATGATATGAAGGATCTCAATAGCAATACAGCTATTCGATAATTAGGAATAGAACTTTTAAAAGAAACATGAATTCAAGAACTCAAAATCAACTTATCTCAAGAATACTCAAATCTAGGAAAAGTACCCTAGATTACTCTTTTTCTAATCTGAAAGTAGTTGTAGGGCGTGAGGACGAACTAGTCCAACACTATGATAGCCTTACATACCTATAAGAACAAGATTCTTGAAGAACTTGAAGAAGAACTTGATTAGAAGCCTTGAAACCCTAGCTTGAAGGTAAAATATTTCTTGAGATTATTGAATTAGTTTCTTGAAATCTCTATGACCAAGAATTATGATTTTCATTAGTGAAGATGAAAATCTGATTGTTTTGAGCCTTTTATTAGTCAAGAAATTCGTTTATAGTTTTCTTGGAGGTAAAAAGACAAAAACGACTCTTTTTAATATTTTCCCGTCGGCTAATTCATAACAGCACTGTATATGTTACTAAAATAGTCATAACTTTTTACTCAAATATTGGATTGAAGTGAAATTGGTGTGGTTGGAAAGTAGATTCAATTACCTTTAATTGGATAGGTTATGGCTCACGTAACTCTTAATATTATAAGAGATATGGTCGTTTAAAGTTGACCCAAGCAGAATCTTACATCAAAACTTAATGAAACTTCAAGAACCCTTATCAAAAACTCATCAAGAACTCTAATCTTTAAATTTCAAGAACAATTACGCTGAATAAATCATGATTGGTGTGTGGCTGAAAGAACCTAATACTATGGAAGCTTACATACCTCTTAGGGATCAAACCCATGGCGACAATCCGCAACAAGTCTCAAGAATTTCGACGAACGCTTTGATCCTTTTTCTTTTCTCTTCTTTTTCTCTTCTTCTTTTCTCTTCTTGAACTCTCAACTAAAACCCTGGGTGCAAAATAGGATTATAAAACTGAACCTAATAGGATTAGACCCTTAAAATATTACTAAAATCGAATTAAATCTGATTGGGTGAGGAAAAGACCAAAATACCCCTCTCTATTTTCGGCTAACTTTCCTTAACTGGACAGCCTATCTTCAAAAGGCCATATCTCACTCATCCGACCTCGAAACTTAGCAAACTCGGTGGCGTTGGAAAGATAATTCAAATATCTTCACTACGGTATCTGATAGCATACCTAAATCATCCTGAGGTAGGAGTTATGGTCATTTGAAGTCGACCCAAAACTCCTACTTAAGCATAACTTGCAAAATTTCAGATTTTGCTATTTCCAATTTAATTCTTTTTGAAACTCAAGGTGCTACATAGTGACCTTAACACTTAAGAAATTTTAAATTCCTTTCAAAATCTCACTCACTATGAAGAACGGTTCGAGTCTTAGTTCAAAAAATTTTCTGAGGTGTTACAATATCTCCCCTTTGGGGTCATTCGTCCTCGAATGACGACTGGACTGGGTATGGAAATGAGTTACTCTTTCTATGGTCTGCTCTTACTATATTCAAGCTAACCCATATCCTTAAGTTTGGATTATATACTTCTCTATAGGGAATCTCATCTCAAACTATTACTCCTTACCACCACATTCAAGCTTAGTACTCTAACACCTCCATGGACTCTTACTAACCAACTCCTTCAGAAATTCTCAACACCTGACTTGATTTCTCATCTCCCCCTTAGGTCTAAAGCTAACACTTGAAGGCTATGGACCTAGTCCACATTGACAACTCAATTATGCTATCTAGGCACATATGGAAAAATCACTAACTTAATTGGAACCTCATATGATAATATACCATCCCGACACACCTCTTAATGCTCTTGTTACTCTTGTGACTTAACCACACTTCACTTCCCTTATCTAAAGGTTAGGTCTCTCACATGTACCACTCACATTCGTTGCAGCAACATCTCAACTCCTCACCTACTCTATGTCAAGTCTACTAGATCAAATTTCAAGACTATACTAACATCATCACCCTCATGTTGTCATTCTTTGGATCATGATACTCATCTCAAATTCAAGCTTAATGTTCATTATTAAACCCGAAGATCAATACGATTGCTCGCTTACTATACTAACTTACAACTACTAGATACAAATTCAAAAACACTCGTCCACTAGGACCTTATGACAAATAGCCAATCCTCACCTCTTAGTATTCATACTTATAATTTGCTATCACCTTTCCCTTCACAACTTGAGTACTATTCACTCATTCACTATACATCAATGCCTAAATAGTTCTATAACATTTTTAATATTACGGGCTTTCCCTTAAAAATCATAATCCTAGCTTAGAGCTATCACCTCATGAATACTCTTGCTCTTCTATTCACCACTTACACTTGGTCATTACAAACACAATGACACATCCTCATAACCCTTTTCTAGTTAAGGTATACTCTAACTTATCTTGACTTGCAACTCTTACTCTACCTCTTATCCTGAGCTTTTCACAACTCACCACTTCTTAGTCTACCCACAAGGGAAATCTCCGCATTAATAACTTATTAGGTGCATAACTATAATAACATAGTTTGCCTCATCACTCTCTCCCTTTCTAGGATTAATAAACCTCTGCATACTTTCCTCTAACTATGGGCTCTATCACTACTACTACACATGATCTCGTAGCTCATGCTACCTTTTGGGGTGGAAATATTACCCAAGCTCTAAACATACCTACTAATAAGGATCTCAACTGAAACAAGGCTTAAGGAAAAGAGTAAAACTCGTTTTTAACTCAAATGCACGATTCATATAATAATGGGTGCATTCCTCTGAAACTGAACACTTAACTTACTCTTGGACTTCTCTTAAGCCTCTCTGGAGTCTCATGACTTCCTCAAAACTTTTGCTAAGAACAACTCGTCGACAAAGAACTGACTCTGCTTTTCAACCACCTCTAGTGTGATGGGTAGTCGAATGATTCTAAGAAACGCATGAGTTAGAATAAGTCTCTATGGCATAGCTCTATTGCACGAATAAGAGTATGAAAGAAGGGAAACTTTCCTTAAATGTTTGTAGTCCCTTGTTTATAGATGTGGGGCCCTCATAACCATAAACAAGACCCTACTTGACACGGCTTCATATACACCTAGGACACTTGAACTCTATGCTCTGATACCAAGTTTGTCACAATCTGAGCCTACACCCTGGACGTGGCCGACACTCGAAGACCATTGCTGGTCCCCAAGCGAACCTTCATCCTGACTGACTACAAGCGAAAAACTGATTCAAGCATACAATGCTTAAAAACTGAAATAAAAGTTCATAAAACTTAAATATAAACTTTAAGTCCAAAGAAAACTCTGTATAATAAAATATATACAACTCGCCATAAAAAGGCAACTTTAGTCTTTAAAACATTTAATAAAATAAATTATACAGACTTCTCAACTATACTGACTATCTATGAAGCCTCTAACTGATAAAGATGGAAGTCGGGACAAGACCCACGACATCCTAACAATTGATATAACTGAAAGGTAAATGAAATCCACCAAAAGCAAGGAGGCTCACCATAGCTAACTTGGACTCTCGGATGTATCAATGAATCTCCTGTTGATGATCCTGAATACCTGTATCTGCATAATGAGAAGATGCAGGCCAAATGGCTCAGTACGTGGAATGTACGAGCATGTAAGGGGAATTCTAAAACATAAACATAAGCTTGAAACTTGATAAAAAGGAAACATACTTGCCTGTTTTCAATCTTACTCAACTCAAGGAATACTCCAAACTACTCAAACTTACTCAACTCAGAAGTACTCAAGGATAAGATACTCAACTCAGAGATTAGATACTCAACTCAAGGATATGATATTCGACTCAAAGATATGATATTCGACTCTGGATACTCAACTTTGGATACTCAACTTTGAATACTCAACTAAATATGACTGAACTCATATCAATATAAAGCAATTTAAAACAAGTGCAATATAAAGAAACAAACTGTTTAAAAACATGTTGTCAAATCTGTGTGTATGCAAGGATACAACATAACTCTGAAATGTATATAAAAATGCAATAAATTGATGTATATAAAAATACAATAACTTCTGTGGGAGTTTCTCTAACCGACAACCATCACATAAGAGCTATAGTGATGATACAACGATCTCCCTCACGCTGCCAGCGCATCCTATACCCGGCCAAAGGTATAGGACCTGAACTGCCTAATGGATCCACTAGTCTATGTGAAAAGGGTTCATCTAAAAAGTATGACCCTTTTCTACCCATGATGGCTACACGGTTTATGGGGGCTGTGAGTTGTCTGAACTCTCCCTCATATCGGTGCTCAATTGTAACATCCCGTATCCAAAAATAGACAAGAATGCAGATTTTGAGAAGTTGCTGGTGCAACCCACGGTTGCCATCGACGGACCGTAGGTCAGACCACAGCCCGTGCTGGTGGTCCGTGGTTCACCACTGCAACCCCTCCCTAGCCAAGCTTAGAAAAATCGAATAAGTCTCGACTCACGGACAGACCCACGGTCCGTAGATCAAACAACGGTCTGTGGTCTATGTCCGTGGATCAAGACCTCCTTTACCCAGCCTCTGACACAAACTACAGTTGACCAACACGGACCGTCTTTCGATCCACGGTCCATAGGTCTGACCGAAGATGAGGGTCAGCAACCAGTTAGCTGAAAATTGTTGATGGGTCAACTTCAGATGGTCATAACTCTTAGCACAAAATGTATTATGTGTCCCATGACCTATGGTTAGATAGATAATTGAATTATCTTTCCAACTCCACTGAGTTTGCTAAATTCCGACCTCCAAGTAAAATATTATGCTCGTTTTAGTGAAGCCCTGTCAGGCAGGCTCGACCTACTGATCCAATCGACGGACCGTCGATTGAATGACGGCCCGTCAGTCCAGTCCGTCAGTCACTCCGACAGCAGCTAAGTCAGGGATCTTTTGGTCTTTTCCTATTTCGTTTAACCCCTAAGATACGTCGTTTAGACCCTAAATCATGAGATTTTAGTCAGTTTAAGCCTAGAAACATAACTAGAACTTACCTTAGTCAAAATCATTAATCAAAACATAGGAAATTAGAATCAAGAGAGGAGAAAAAGATCAAGAACCCTAGTTCAAGAACGCAGCAAGGTTCCATCAGTTCTAGCCCCGAAATTGAAAGATTTCTTTGTGGAATTCGTCACCAGGTATGTGAGATTTCACTAGTGGGTTCCTTTCGCCCATTAGGTCCCTAGAATTCAGTCAGATTCTTGATTCCATGATTATGAACAGACCTAAGGTTTCTAGAATTTCAACAGATCATCATGAATTAGTTATTTAAATGTTCCAAATCAGATTATCATGTTATTGCTCAGTTTCTTACATAAATTTTAGAACCTTAGCTATGTATTTCATTAGTTCTTGAATTACACATGCTAGGTCAGATATTTCAGTTATTCAGATATACATGCTCCAATTTTATGCCACATTTTCAGTATATTTCAGCATAAACCCTATTTTGAGTTATAAATCATGAGAAACTTTTCACACTTGAGTTTTAAACTGAGTTTTTGAGAAAGTTAAGATGAGTTTTGAGAAAGGGCTTCTAAAACATGATTAGTATGACAATTGAGTAGGTCATCAATGTATGAATAGTATGGTATCTAGATATACCATCAATGTTTATGCAGTATGACTTCCCTAGTCATCAATGATCATAGTATAATATGATGTTGAATTGTTTTCTAAAAAGGAGTTTTCAAGTATTAGTATCTACATGTCAGTATTTTGAACTATTCAGTATTTTAGTCATAATATATTCAGTTATACATGCCTCAGTTTATGAATGCATCATTATCAGATTAATAATTGCATTCTCAGTTTGCATGTTTAGTTTCGAGCTATCTAGTATTTACAGAAATTCAGTCATAACCAGTTAACCACTTAATTCATTGGGAGTAGCATAATACCGAGTTGGACTAGGGTTCAGCGTACCCATATAGTCCTAGAACTACGAGCCACGTAGGTGTAAGTCCCCTCTGTGGGCAACATCAGTTTAGTGATCACTCCACTCATGCCTCTATACCTTTGGCCGGGTATATTGGGTCCTCTCGATGGAACGTATACATCGGACTCCACATTTAGCTCATGTGGTTTTATGTCGGTTATTAGTAGCTCCCACAGTTCAGTCAGACTCTATTGCATTGACCATATTTCAGTACAATCAGTATTCAGTCGTAGCATATTATAAATTTGGTCATCGCATCAGTTAGCTCAGTATTCAGTATTTTTAGTATTTATATCATGTTCATATTATTTCATTGCTTCATTGCTTTGTTCAGTTATATGTTATTTTAGCTTTACTCTATCCTGCATGCTCAGTACCTTTCAAGTACTGACGCATACGTGCGCTACACCTACTCGTGATGTAGGTTCAGGTTCTCAGCATCCAGATCACGCTTAGATCGATTTTCGATCTTCAGTTCAGCAGCATCAGTGGTGAGTCCTCATTCTTCAAGGACTAGTGACATGTTTATCTTTATCGCTTTTTGTCTTTAGTTTCAGTTTTGCTAGACCTAGTTGGGTCATGTCCCAACATTTCTAGTCAGTTTAGAGGCTTATTTCAGACATAGTTAGATTCAGCTTAGTATTTTGAGTTTGATATTTCTTTTGTATTAAACTCTCAGATTTGATATATTCAGTTATAGTATATGGGTATTCCCCATCTTTTCAGATTTATTTATGAATTAGCTTCTGCATCAGTTTATTATCTTTAGTACGCTCATGATCATGCCAGCAGGGTTAGCTTAGGATCACTTATGGTCTTAGGTTCCGTGTCCACGTCTCGTGGGTAGCTCGGGGCGTGATAAACTTGGTATCAGAGCATTAGGGTTAAGAGTCCTAGGATGTCTGAAAAGCCGCACCAAGTAGAGTCCTTTTCATGGGTGTGAAGTACACCACATCTAATGACAGAGAGGCTATGAGGTGTTTTAGGAAAACTTCACTCTCTTTGTTATTCTTATCGTGCGTTGGTATGATCTCCTTTCTAATCCGTCGTTATGCGCTTAAGATCATGCCTCCCCATAGAGCTAACGCTAGGAATGCGAATGCCAGGAATGCNTGGTCTTAGGTTCCGTGTCCACGTCTCGTGGGTAGCTCGGGGCGTGATAAACTTGGTATCAGAGCATTAGGGTTAAGAGTCCTAGGATGTCTGAAAAGCCGCACCAAGTAGAGTCCTTTTCATGGGTGTGAAGTACACCACATCTAATGACAGAGAGGCTATGAGGTGTTTTAGGAAAACTTCACTCTCTTTGTTATTCTTATCGTGCGTTGGTATGATCTCCTTTCTAATCCGTCGTTATGCGCTTAAGATCATGCCTCCCCATAGAGCTAACGCTAGGAATGCGAATGCCAGGAATGCTAACACAATTCCTTTAGTCCCATACCATGAGGTTAAGAATGAAGAGTTTCAGAATGCGATCCAACTATTGGCTCAGAGTATGACCAACAAGAACAATCATCAAGTTCCAGTTCCTAAGAATAGAAATGGTGGATCAGTGGCAGCTACAGTTTGAGATTTTTTTTTAAGGATGAATTTGCCTGAGATTTTAGGGTCACGAGTTGGTGAAGACCCACATAACTTCATTGATGAGGTTAAGAAAATCTTTCGATTGATGCAAGTGACTGGTAATGGTAGGGTTGAGTTGGCATCCTACCAGCTTAATGATGTGGCTCACATATGGTACACTCAGTGGAAATATTCAGGGGCTACTTTGTCTTTTGTAAAACCTTACATAGCAGTTCAATTCAGTGTTAACCTAGAAACTCTTTCAGAACCTTTCTCAGTCTCTACTCCAGTCGGTAACCCAGTTATAGCTGGACGGGTATACAGAAATTGCCCTGCCACAGTCTCTCAGAAAGTCACCTATGCAGATCTTGTAGAGTTAGAAATGGTAGACTTCAATGTCATTCTAGGCATGGATCGGTTACATTCATGTTATGCCTCAGTCAATTGTAGAACGAGGATTGTTCGTTTTAAGTTTCCAAATGAACCAATCCTAGAATGGAAAGGTAGTAGCTTAGCGCCTATAGGTCGATTCATTTATTACCTTAAGGCCAGAAAGATGATCTCTAAGGGTTATTTCTATCATCTAGTTCGGGTTAAGGATTTTAGTTCTGAATCCCCAACTCTTGAGTCAGTCCTTGTAGTCAATGAGTTTCCAAAAGTGTTCCCAGATGATCTTCCCGGAGTTTCTCCCGAAAGGGAAATCGACTTTGGAATTGATCTCCTTCCAAATACCCAGCCTATCTCTATTCCTCCTTACATAATGGCTCCTAGCTGAGCTTAAGTAATTGAAAGAGCAGTTGAAAGACCTTCTAGATAACGGCTTCATCAGACCTAGTATATTGCCATGGGGTGCACCACTGTTGTTCGTAAAGAAAAAAGATGGTTCTCTTAGAATGTGCATTTATTATAGGCAGTTGAACAAGGTCACAATCAAGAATAAGTATCCCATCCCCAGGATTGATGACTTGTTTGACCAACTTCAGGGTGTTATTCATTTCTCAAAGATAGACCTCAGATCAGGTTATCATCAGCTTAGAGTTAGAGACAGTGACATTCCGAAGACAGCCTTCAGAACTCGGTATGGTCATTACGAATTTGTAGTTATGTCATTTGGACTAACCAATGCTCTTGCAACTTTCATGGATTTGATGAACAGAGTGTTCAAGCAGTACTTAGACTTGTTCGTTAGCGTCTTTATTGATGATATCCTTATTTACTCTAGGAATGAGGAAGAACATGCGAGTCATTTGAGAGTTGTTCTGCAAACTCTCAAAGATCGTCAGTTATTTGCAAAATTTAACAAGTGCGAGTTTTGGTTACAATCAGTTGCCTTCCTTGGGCATATTGTGTCTAGTGAAGGAATTCGAGTAGATTCCCAGAAGATAGAAGCAGTGAAACAATGGCCTAGACCTACCTCTACTACAGATATCAGAAGTTTCTTGGGTCTAGCAGGTTATTACAGAAGGTTTGTGGAAGGATTTTCATTCATAGCCTCACCATTGACTAGGTTGACTCAGAAGATGGTCAAGTTTCAGTGGTCAGATGATTGTGAGAAAAGCTTCGCAGAATTGAAAACTAGGTTGACTACAGCTCCTGTCTTGACTCTACTAAAGGGTTCAGATGGTTATGTGATCTATTGTGATGCATCTAGAGTCGGCCTAGGTTGTGTGTTGATGCAACGAAGTAAGGTTATAGCTTATGCTTCTATACAACTTAAGGTGCATGAGAAGAACTACCCAACTCATGACCTCGAGCTAGCAGCAGTGGTGTTTGCACTTAAGATTTAGAGACATTACTTGTATAGTGTTCACGTAGATGTGTTCACATACCATAAGAGCCTTCAATATGTGTTCACCCAGAAAGATTTGAATCTTCGCCAGAGAAGATGGCTTGAGTTCCTCAAAGATTATGATATGAGTGTGCATTACCATCCGGGTAAGGCGAATGTAGTAGCAGATGCTCTTAGCAGATTATCCATGGGTAGTGTAGCACATGTTGAGGAAGAAAGGAGAGAGCTAACAAAGGATGTTCACAGACTTGCTCGCCTAGGAGTTCGTCTTATGAGCATATCAGATGGTGGTGTGATAGTTCAGAATGGGCCAAGAATCTTCTTTGGTAGTAGAGGTTAAGGAAAAGCAAGATAATGATCCAATCTTGCTTGAACTTAAGGGTGCAGTCCACAATCAGAGAGTGGAGGTTTTCTCCCAAGGGAGAGATGGTGTACTTCGCTATCAAGGTAGATTGTGTGTTCCTGATGTGGGTGAATTGAGACAACATATTCTCGCAGAAGCCTATAATTTTGGATACTCTATTTATCCAAGCGCCACTAAGATGTACCGCGATCTGTGGGAAGTCTATTGGTGGGATGGTATGAAAAGAGATATAGCAGATTTTGTGGCTAAGTGCCCCAATTGCCAGCAAGTCAAGGTAGAACATCAGAAACCAGGAGGTATGACTCAAGAGATTGACATTCCTACTTGGAAGTGGGAAGTGATCAACATGGACTTCATCACAGGTTTACCTCGTACTCACAGACAACATGACTCCATTTGGGTGATTATTGATAGGGTTACTAAGTCTTCTCGCTTTTTGGCGGTCAAGACTACAGATTCGGCGGAGGATTACGCCAAGCTTTACATTAATGAGATTGTAAGGTTGCATGGGGTTCCTTTGTCTATCATCTCAGATAGAGGTCCTCAGTTTACCTCTCATTTCTGGAAGTCATTTCAGAAAGGTCTTGGTACTCAGGTTAATCTTAGCACATCATTTCATTCGCAGACAGATGGTCAGGCAGAGCGCACCATTCAGACCTTAGAGGACATGTTGAGAGCTTATGTGATCGACTTCAAGGGTAGTTGGGATGATCACATTCCTCTTAGTGAGTTCGCCTACAACAATAGTTATCATTCCAGCATTCAGATGCCCCCTTATGAGGTATTGCATGGGCGTAGGTGTAGATCTCCAGTTTGTTGGTTTGAAATAGGTGAAGCAGCCTTGATAGTACCAGATTCAGTCTTTGATGCTATGGAGAAAGTGCAACTCATTAGAGACAGACTTAAGACTGCCCAGAGTCGCCAGAAGTCTTATGCAGATGTGAGAAGAAGGGAACTAGAGTTCCAAGTTGAGGATTGGGTTTTCCTGAAAGTGTCACCTATGAAGGGGGTGATGAGATTTGGCAAGAAAGGGAAGCTCAGTCCTAGATATGTAGGCTCTTACCAGATCTTGAAAAGGATTGGTAAAGTGGCTTATGAGTTAGAGTTGCCAGCAGACTTAGCAGCAGTGTATCCAGTTTTTCACATTTCTCTTTTGAAGAAGTGCATGGGTGATCCAGCATCCATAGTGTCATTAGAGACTGTGGCTGTAAAAGATAGCCTTTCTTATGAGGATGTACCAGTTGAGATTCTCGATCGTCAGGTTAGAAGGTTGAGAAACAAAGAAGTCGCTTCGGTCAAGGTTTTGTGGAGGAATCAGTCCGTAGAGGGAGCTACTTGGGAAGCAGAAGCAGCCATGAAGTCCAAGTATCCTCACCTCTTTCCTTCTGATTCCATTCCGGCTTGAGGTAATAGTTCCTCTTTAGTTTTTCAGTCATTCATGCCTAAATTTAGTCTTAGAATCATGTTCGTTCAGTTTGTACTTGCATTTTCAGCGTACTTGCATGTTCTTGGAACTCAGTTCAGTCAGAAATTTAGTTCTCAGTGTTAAGTGGTAAGGATTGCAGCCCTCTCCCTCCATTTCAGCTAGTTTAGTCTTCATTCGAGGACGAATGGTCCCAAGGGGGAGATAATGTAACACCCCATATTCGAAAATAGACAAGAATGCAGATTTTGAGAAGTTGCTGGTGCAACCCACGGTTGCCATCCACGGATCGTAGGTAAGATCATGGCCCGTGCTGGTGGTCCGTGGTTCACCACTGCAACCCCTCCTTAGCCAAGCTCAGAAAAATTGGCTAAGTCTCGACTCACGAACAGACCCACGGTCCGTAGATCAGACAATGGTCCGTGGTCTATGTCCGTGGATCAAGACCTCATTTACCCAGCCTCTGACACAAACTACAGTTGACCAGCATGGACCGTCATTCAATCCACGGTCCGTAGGTCTGACCGTAGATGAGGGTCAGCAACCAGTTAGCTGAAAATTGTTGATGGGTCAACTTCAGATGGTCATAACTCTTATCACAAAATGAATTATGTGTCCCATGACCTATGGTTAGATATATAATTGAATTATCTTTCCAAAGCCACCAAGTTTGCTAAGTTTCGAGGTCGGATGAGTGAGATATGGCCTTTTGAAGATAGGTAAAACAATGTTTTAACTTTGTTTTAAAACTTGAGTTTTGAGTTGAGTAAAGAGTAAAGTTTGAAGTGCATTTCTTCAAAAGAGTATATCGGGACTATGTATTCCCAAAGAGTAAATGTTTTCACATTTAAACAAGAAAGGAAACTGAGATTTCCAAAAGAGCCTTTGAGCTAGTTTTCAATAAAGAGTTAGAGTAAAGTTATTCTTCAAAGATATTACGGGAACAAAATATTTCCAAGAGTTAAAATATTTTCACATTTGAGCAAGAAAGGAAACTAAGATTTCCAAGAGAGCTTTTAAGCCAAGTTTTTGAGTAATTATCTCAAACCAGAGAAAGGGTTTTGCTTTTACAAACATATGAGCTAAGCATATTTTAGGAGTAGTATTGAGCACCGATATGGGGGTGTGTTTGAGTTCAGATAACTCACGTCTCCATAAACCATGTAGTTGTCATGGGTAATAAATGATCATACGTTTTAGATGACTCCTTAAGATGCTTTTAGCATAGGCTAGTGGATCCACTTAGTTAAGAGTTCTATATGAAGGCAAAGTATAGGACAGTTCTAGCAGCGTGGGCAAGACGTTGTATCACCACTTAGGCTCATAGTGGTGATTGTCGATTAGAGAAACTCCCACAGAAACTATATTACTTTTTTATATGAGTAAAGTTGAGTTTGTTATTGCATTTTCTTTAACGAACTAAGTTGTTTTCTACTGTTTTAAAAGCTTTCTATATATTGTGTGTGTTTTATTGCTTTATATTGAGTTAAGTTATTTAGGAGTTGAGTAAAGTCAAGGTAAGTGTTTCTTTCAGATTTTTTTTCAAGATTAAGTTATGTTTAGCATTCCAACTCGCATACTCGTACATTCAATGTACTGATGCCAGTTTGCCTGCATCTTATTATGATGTAGATGCAGGTAATCAAGATCAGCATCCAACGCCTCGTTG
Source organism: Solanum stenotomum (assembly GCF_019186545.1). Classification (NCBI taxonomy): domain Eukaryota; kingdom Viridiplantae; phylum Streptophyta; class Magnoliopsida; order Solanales; family Solanaceae; genus Solanum; species Solanum stenotomum. The sequence goes on along the minus strand of NC_064283.1, from coordinate 16,859,854 downwards.
ATCCAGTTGAGCACTCAGAGTCAGTTGGCGGTGAGCCTCCTAGCTTTTCGGAGGATCCTTTTTATTGCTTTTAGTATTTTAGTTCATTAGGGTGTCGTGGGTCTTGTCCCGACGTCCATCTCAGTTGTTTAGAGTCTTCATAGACAGAGTTAGTGATGTTAGTTCATGAGTCTTTACTTTCCTTTTTAGTTAAGTTGAGACTTGAGTTGCCACTTTGGCAGTGAATGTTATTATAATACATTCTAAGTTATATTTTAAGCAGTTCAGTTTACTTGTTTTAAAGTATATTTATCTTGAGTAAAGTCTTCCGCTGAGTAAGTAAGCCAGACCAAGGGTTCGCTTGGAGCCAACAATGGTTCTCGAGTGCCAGTCTCACCCAGGGTGTAGACTCGGGGCGTGACAGAAATCAAAAGTTTTGCAATATTTAAACAATCCCTAAGTGCTCTTCAGATACTTTTACGGTGTAAAACTATAAAAAAAAAATCAATGAATTATATACATAAATTATCTTAAATGCTAAATAATAGCTATAATAAACAATGTTGCAATACTTTTGATTTCTTTCCATCATAATTAGCATAAATTAATAATGAATTTTCTACTTGATAAATTAAATTTATCTTAATATAATATATCGTAGGTGTAAACTTACCAGGTATGTAACAAAAATTCAGCCTTTCATGTTTAAATGTGAGTTATTTTATCCTTACAATAAAATATAATGTTATAAAATATTTAATTAATTAAAAATTTTCATATCATACTATTATTAAATTTATATTACTTATTGTCGCCATACTATTTAATGTGAAAGAGATTTTCACTTTCGGTAACCTCATTTTATAAGAATGAAAGGGAATACGAAAAATATTAATAATCGTGGTTCAATACTTCAATTGTGGACCTCTTATATGTAGAATATGCATCAATATTCATTTTCTTCTCAATGATATGTATATAACAAATATTAGAAGAAGCATATGATTTCATGGACACATATTAAATGGTAAATAATGGCTATACAAAGTTGTTGTTTGGGAGTTGGGAAGAACATTATATCATAGTTTAAGACTTTTCCTCTCCAACAATAAAATATTTGATTTTCTTTAGTTACCTAACTTAATTGATAATGGATGATCTTATCTAATCCATTAAATTATGCTCAATGACCAACTTATATAAATGAATTCATAAATCAAGAATATGTACAACTCTCTGCATTAGGAGAAGCAGTAGAGGAAATATACAAATTTAACAAGTTCATTTTTCAGCTTTGTTATTTTATGTGAACATGTTCGTAAAAATATATTATTTTTATTTATATAATACTAGTATACGTACCCACACGTTGCGCAGAATAATAATTTTTTGATTAATTTCAGAAAATATCAAATATTTTTACACGTTTGTATTGATTTTTTTATGTTGTATTAATAAATTAATATTTTTTTCATGTTGTAACTTGAATTTAAATTAATTTAAAAATTAAGACTATTATTATGATAATATTTAATTAAGATGATTATTATTATTATTATTATTATTATTATTATTATTATTATACTTATACATTTGTTTTGCTATAAATAAGGTGGTTGTGGAAAGATATTTAAAAAAAAATTACGTTATATTTATGCTTGAATAGTATACACTTATATACATGAAAAAAATCATTTAAATTAGTGTATCAACTATTAACACGTAAATCTGTTTTTATATATAAAAATGTATAACATAGTTTGATCCCCATTAATGACAATAGATTTCATGTCGGTAAAAATTTTGCTTGTTTTTGAAGTTTTTTAGTTGCTTTACGTGATGCTCTTCAACATTTTTATTTATTTTAAAATTTTATTTATTTATGCTCTTTCATTCTATTAATTAATTTTTTTCATTATTTAAATTTGTTAATAATAACTTTAGCATTATTTAATACGCAAAAAATAATAGTGTATTTAATAGATGAAAATATGCATAGAACTTTTCACCACATTATGAGATATATCTTATGAATAAAATAGAATAAAATCATATGAACTTTTGGTGAACATGTTTATTTATAGATATATCGGAAGTATAGTTTTTGATAATGTTAAACAATTAGGCAGTTGAGATATATATTACTACTTATTAGAAGAGTCCACAAGCAGGCATGTCTTCGTCAACATGCCTGCTTGTATGACAAGGGCATTTTCGTAACTTCCTATTTTTTCTTTCCTTAAGCCTTTGTATCCTCTTGCTTTAAGATTATACCTTTTTTTTATTGGACCAAAAAACCAATCAATATTTATCTAATGACTTATATGTATTATGGACAAATTACTTATATACACTCATTTACTTACCTTAATATCCATTTATCCTTACTTTTTAAAAAAAAATCAAAAATCCCTTAATTCCCCCAATTAATAAAATCTTCAAGATACATAAAGATTTCACTCCTTTTTTACAGCCAACACCCATGTTTCCCACTACACATTCCACTCCTCCATTTTATCCCTAAAATCTCTCCACTTCTTTAGCAGTTGCAAATTTCAAATCCATTTTGATTTTCATAAGGAGTCTATCTCAAGTTTATCGGTTTCTAAGTTTCTAATAGGTAAGAAGTTTATTCTCCATTGTTGTCTTCTTCGTGTTTTTTACTGATACATATGGAACAGGGTCCATTGCTTAGTGTTGGTGTTTCTCAAATAAATTCTACTAATTAATGCTAATCGTACATATGATTCTGATGATAAAATGTGGGCTGAAAACAAATCCAAGTGACTGCATGACACATTAGCGATGAAGGACAAGAGTGTTGTCAAGCCAAAAACAAAGGTTGGAGAAACCCCCTAAAAAGGGGAAGAAAAGCGGCATCTGTCATTTCCCGACCCACACTTCTTGATGTATGTGTTTAAACAAAATTTTATATTTTATGGCTTTGTTATGGTGTTGGTTGTGTTTAGACAGATACATTTGAAGTGAAGATACATTACTTCTCAATTCAATATTTTCATAGTCTGTTAGACCATTATCTATTTGTAATCAGTTAATTTTGTGGTTTGCTGATACATTAAAATCCTAATTTTACATTGATCCATGTGGTTTGTTGGGTCGAATTAAGAGTCATAACAATGAAGATGCATCTTTCACAATTTCTTGTTAGTGTAGTATGCTGTTGATTTTGTCTTTTCATTATACATTAGATCCCCAAATTTTTAGCATTGTATTGTATTGATTCTATTTTTAAATGTATCTCAGATTCACAAATCATGTTAATTTCAAATACGGTAAAATCATCATTTTTGTACAATTTTGAAGGTGTATCTGATTCATATATTGCTCCATTAATGTATCTTTCATTGTGTTAGTGTCCTATACAATTGTTCATGATAATAATTCAATTATTTTGTTGGTTGGACTGATGCTAATTACCCATGTATCTTATGCAATGTATGATGTGTTTGATATGATGTCATTATAAAACTATGATGTATATACTGAATTTTCATATTATCTTCCATGTATCATTCACTCTTAATTACATCATGTGGTTGAGATTAGACAAGTACAATTTTATGTTTTGTTTTTTGAATTTGCAGGTCATGAATTATGTTATCAAACCAGCACACCCATTGAGATTTGGAGCAGTGTTCAATTTTGATTTTGTTAATGAAATCAAAAAGTCCATAAAGGATGAAGGCGTTGAAATGTTCAAGAATACAATTTTTGGACCATATTTAAACAGTCCAAAAATGTAATTTTCAGGGTCAGATTACTAAGTGTATGTTGTTGTTGGAGGTGCAACAGGAGAACAAAAACTTGTTGCATGTTCGACATGGTAACGGGACTGTATTGAAGTTTAGTATCAAGAATTTTGCCATTGTAACTGGCCTTAAATGCAAAGGAAATGTTAAGGATTTTCATACCCGAAATCCACTCCGAGCCAATTATTACAAAGATATTTCCCTGATGCTACTACAGGTATAACCAAGAATCGCTTGATTCAACGATTTCAAATGGGCAATTGGGAGACCACACAGGACGTCGTTCGTATGGCAATCTTATACTTTGTCTATACATTCATATTATGTCAACTTGGTGAGACCTCGATACGGATCGAAGAATTTCTAATGGTCGAAGATGGTAGGTATGAACTGTATCCTTGGGGTCAGATTGCATTCGATAAGCTAATTACATCACTCAGGCAATACTTCAACCTTAGTAAACAGATGTATCGTTTATTTGGTATGCCTTATGCACTCAACGTATGGACTTACAAATGTGCATCTAGTCTAAATCCAGAGTTTGTTGTTAAAGTAGTGAATGGTATTCCCAGGGTTTGTAATTGGAGGGTCGTGGCTGTAAAGCCAAAATTTGGAACGTTTATATCCAGCATTTTCTCCGAGGTAACATTCATTTAAAATTTGAAAATAATACTTTTTCAATAAGCTTTCAATTTTTTGTTGTAAATAACAGTTTTTGTATAATACATACTATTGTCATAACATTTAACCATTTTTTGTAATTCAGAATGCATGTTCAAACATTGTACCAACACCAGACGAAGTGGAAGCCCTTGATTTGCCTGATATTCAAGATGCTCATACTCCTGAACCCTCCACAACGGCAGTTGATGCAAAGGAAGTTCAAACAAAAGATAGTTCAGGTTTTGAGGATTTGTCAACAAGCCCTCTTGGGCATTTGTTTAGGAGATCATCATGTGTGTCTGGTACATCATCTCCATCACCAAAGAGAAATAAAATTGATACACCTAAAATAAAGGTGTCGGAACCTAAATCGTCAGAGCAGTTAAGGCCGTCAATAAACCAGTCATTCTCAATGCCAGATGAAGCACCTACCCCGGCTGCTAATGTATCTTTTGTCCATGTCTCTTCACAAGTCCAAAAAGATAAGTCTGTATATCCCGATATTGAAGAACTGAAACAACATATGAAGGAATACGTATGTAATGATATCAAATTTTTTTAGGTTTATGTATAAATATATAACTAAATGTTAATTTTTTTTAATAGGTTGACAATAAATTTGAGTATCTTGTGACTTTAATAAAGGCAAACCACTCTGAGTTCCAGGCATAGAGAGGACGACCATCAACCAAAGGTACTGTGTTGTATATGTGTTTTGTTTATGTGTTTTAACTTTCACAGGTCATTATGTTCTAAATTTAATTGATGAAGGATTTGCCAATAATAACCAAAACATTAGTGTATCTGATTATGATGTTGAAGACCAAGTTTATGTTACTTTATTCATTGCGTAATTAAACATAGTATCAGTAACATATTTTACTTGAACAAAACTTGTTTTAAAAATACAGACTGAAGAATCATCAAGAAATGAAGGACGTTTCAAAACTTCAATCCTCAGATGCAAATATTCATCATACTACAGAAATAACTGAGCATAAGAAGGTACTATTATCATCGTAAATTGACTATTATTAGACAACAACTTTGTATTGATACATCAAATTGTGCCATTATGATACATTGCAGTTTAATTTGTGTGTATATGATACATATATTTTATGTTTACATCAGCAGTGTTTTTCAATTTTTGTGTGTTTGATACTTTACATTTTTAATTCTGTGAGTATATGATACATTCCCTTGCAATATACATACCAGTGTGACTAATTAAAATTGTTTGTATATGATACAATCATACATCAGATGTTTTGATACATTAAAGATTATATGCAAATAGTAGTTTAATGTAATATGTCCTTGATACATTAACAGTCATTTGTATATGATTCTTTGTTAATTAATGTATCATCACTTGTACAATATGTTGTTATTCAGGATGATGCATCACGACAAATGCCTCAACATTTCTTTGAAGGAACAATGAACGAAGATGCTTCAGATAAAGTTCAGCATAACACCAATCAATCTGTGCCAGATCATGTACATTTGATACATCGGTAATTTATGTTTCATGTATCATTTATATATCATCTGGTTTATCATACCTTATTTAATTAACAATTTAAATCATATAGGATTCTACGACATCTGGTACAATATCCTCTGAAACTCAAGAAGCCATGGATACACTTATTGTTGATCTAGGAAGATTGCCTATTCCTGCTAAACCAGTTAGTGCAGTAAATTCACAGGAGTTAATCGACAGCCACAATTTTCTTTCGGACAGTCAATTACCCACTGATATTCCAATCACAGAGATTGTTGTCCGATGCGTTACAAATACTCCTCTTGCACGTAACAGGATGCCTTCAAAAATCTACAAATCTCCTTATTTGACTTCATTTGGGTCAAGTGAAAAGGGAAAAGAGGTCATGGAGGATGTAATTCGTTCGTATTTTTTATTTGAAGGCTGTGAGATTACAAACCAAGCCCCGTCATATCTGATTGATGAGTATATTCAGTGGGTTAATAGAGGTTTTCTCAAGACTCATGCCAATAAGTAAGTTTTGTATTTTTTACTACATTTGTTCAATTTTGGAATAACAACTCTTGATTACAATTAATAATACAGGAAACCATCAGAGGATATCTACAGAGCAAGAGCCTCTTCATTGGGTTTTGAATTGATGGATTATGTTGTTGCATTTTCTATTGATAAAAATTGATTCCATGTCATGTCCCAGCCCAAAAAATGTTGGACTGATCAGGTAAAGTTGCCATGTATATGTAAATTTAATGTATCTGATACATTAAATGGAATGTATCATATACAGTTATTTTAATGTATATGATACATTTATTTTATATGTGTTAGATACATATCAATACCATATACCACTATCAGTCTCTAACATTTTATTTTCATTATTTTTCTTTTCAAATGTATAATTATGTTTATAATGTTTTGTGTAGCACATCGATGTTGGTTTTTACTACCTTCGTAAAAAATCAAAACTTCGCAGCATGACTCAATACAGATACACAACAGTCAATTGTTTGTTCAGTTCACATATCAACAATACACATGAAAGGTACTATAACAATGAGACAGATGATAATATTAGGACCCATGAACATATTGACCGTGCATCGGCTGTATCTGTACATGAGAGGTCAATAACCAACATCATGAAAGGGTTTTAAATACCAGCTGGATTACCATGGCATCTTGTGGACGATGTTTACATTCCGGTTAACTGTGATGGAAATTTCCATTAGGTGTTAGCTGTTGTTGAATTGAATCAGAGGTTGATACATGTGTATGACTCTTCTATAGGCACAAGGAAAAAAGTATATTCTGAGGAGATACAAAAATTATCAAGGATGCTACCTTCTTACCTCCTTGACAATGGTTTCTTTGAAAAAACTAAGCGAACAAACTGACCAGAACTTGATGCATATAAGGACAAACAAACTGGTACACTTTTAGAGCCACATCATCCTTTCAATGTTGAATATGCTCAAGGCATCATGCAACAAGAATGCGATAGCCTGTAAGTACTTAAATTCTTGACTATAATCATATGTGTAAGTCTTTTTTTACAAATTTATATTCTGCATTTTGTTGTAGGGACTGCGGGTTATATGTAGCTACATTTGCAGAGTTTTTAAGTGACCAACTTGTTATACCATCTGATAGTGGTGGCTATCTTTCAAGTTATCTACGCAATAGATATGCAGCATTGTTGTGGAGATACGGAAGTGACAAGGTCAAGGGTGGATACATAAGTGAGAATGACGATCCACCAAAGCCTAAGGGTCAATTCACAACACCAACTGAAGAAGATTTCGTTAACATAGATTAGTACTTAACCATGTTTGCATGAACAATGTTTTATGTTGTTTTGTTTTAAGACAAATTCACTTACGTTTTAGAGTGTTTCTCTAAAAACTTAGTCGTATTACAGTCTTTTGTTATTTATTAAAAATTTGTTTTTACAATATATTGCTTTAGATACATTATACATTGTTGCTTTATAACATTATGCTTCACACTCATAACTGTTTGAGTTTAAGTAATTTGATTGTTTAGATACGAAATGATGTATATGATACATAAGTTTTAATGTATATGGTACATGAATTTTAATTCACAAATACCAATTACATACATGTATATGACACATGAATTATATAAATGTATATGATACATCATATACATCAACAAACAAATCACAACAAACTATTAAATTGAATGGCAACACTGCCAAGGAAAAATATATCAAAATTATAATTGTACCCAATTAGTTTTAAGAGTTTTAATGTGTATGATTCATTACCAATTTTCAGTGTATATGATACAACATACTGTAGTGTATATGATACATATATTATACATTTGAAAAAGTCAAGTTTGGGACACTTAATTATGTTTAAATCATGAATCTGGTATTGAATCAATATTTCATGCATTTACACATTAATTATTTTTCACAGTTTATACATTCAGAATTATTTATTTATTTAACAATATAAGAATAATTTTATATTTAATATAAGATTGGCACACAATTCTCAATAAATTATTTAGTTGAATAACAAAATAAATTGTGTAAACAATACACTTTATTTAATCCAAAAACTAAAGTGAAAAATATATATAAGTGTAATTTATTAAGCATGAACACGAATGTCCTATTTAAAAACATTATTTCACTTCTCTTTCGGGAAGAAAGTACAAGTTCTCCTGTTGTGACCTTCTTGTCCACATTGCCCACAAGAAGTTTTGTTCACTGTTATCTTCTCATCGGCGTTTTTCTTTCTTTGTTTCCTTGGTCGTCCAACCAACCTTCTATACCTAGGTGGAAAGACAATTTCATCTAAAACATAGTCTGGAACTGTCCAATCCTCCTTATCTGGCATTGGAACCATTGCAACCTTGTAGGTTTTTGCTAATGCATCAGGCTTGTAGTAATCAGAGCAATATGGATGCATATCTGTAACATTCTTGTGCTTTAAAACTGCAATTGCGTGTGCGCAAGGTGTCTCATCTTCTTGAAATCTTCCACACGTACATATTATCCGCTCAAGGCATACAATGTATCTTCTTCCGGGTTCATAAACTAAGAAAATATATTCAGACGATGGAACAACCTGAAAACACTAAGAAGTTAGTGATACATTACATGATATGCCATGTTTATATCATTCCCAAAGCAATGCTTATCAGTGAAATGATTCGAGTTTCTGATACATAAAATAGAAAGTTATGGATATTGATAAATATCTTCATCTTTGAACTTTTAGATGCGTTTACAATCAATACCTCCTCAAATCTTCTGCTAAATGTGTCCTTTGTGTATGACGCTATTTCTCTATTTTTACAGTTCCAACTACCAAATAGAAGTCTAGCCTCTTCCAAGAATTCCAATATAGTTAACCGACGTGCATCAACAAGGCAACCATTGATACACTCTGCGATGTTCGAAGTCATCAGTCTACCTCTATTTATTATTGAATGAACTCTTGACCACTTCTCATACCCAGCATCCTCAAGGTAATCATTCACCCTATGATCAACTTTCACCATCTTAGCCATTAATTTATCAAAATCCTCCTTTCTGTATGCCTTTGCCATTGAGTAAAATATATCACTTAGTGTGTTTTTACTCATTTTGAAGTTTAAACAGACATTCTTTCAAATATGTCATATGCATGCACAATGAGGTACATTTGGGAACACAATGCTTACACTCTTCATAATACTTTCATTTCTATCTGATACAATACATATATTTTCACCCTCGCCAAATGCATTTTTGAATTGTTCGAAGAACCATGTCCACGAACAATCATTTTCAGTTTCTACAACACCATATGCCAACGACAATATGCAACCTAATTACAAAGCAGCACACATTTAACTTCTTGATACATAACGTTTACACTAAGATACATTAATTATACATATAAAACAAGTTCAAAATTACATCAGTATTACAACAGTCATACCTGCACCATCGAGTGTGCTCGCTGATACAAAAGTACCTTTGTAAGCCCCGCCAAGATGTGCACCGTACACTACAACTACAGGTCTACAGTAGTCGAACCCTCTCATCAATGGCCTCAAGGTTATGAAAAGATACATGAATTGATTATTTTCCGTCTTTTGCATCCTTATATATGAATTTGGATACACTTTATTTAGCATCCATATGTATCTCGGCATCTGCTTATATCCATCTGATGGTTTACCCTTTAGCATTTCTAGTGCACGCTCTTTAGCACGCCATGCTTGCTGGTATGATATTTCAACCCCATATAATTCTTGAATATCTTCAATTACATCTTTCGGCGTATGAATTCGTTTATGATTTACCAACTTAGGGGAAGTCACACCACTAATAAATCCAATTGTTGCTTGTACTTTTGTTAGTATCATATCCCGCATCAGACACGTATGTTCACTATTGAAGTATCTCACTTTGAATACATCAGTTTTCTTTCTGCAAGAAGACTTTAAACTCCAACCACATTCATCACTGAAGCACACTAACACATAGCTGTCCAAATTTTTTCATCAGATTAAGTCATATAACAAAAGCATTTCAAATATATAATGTTATAGTGTTTCACAACTTGTCACATAATTATCCACATTAATGTATCGTCTATAATAAAGAACACAACAATTTTTTTAGAATATTTTTATGTATCAGATACTAAAGTTTATCACGACACACCTAAATCAATTGTCAATACTAATAATCATAATCCTTACCAATTTGTTCAAATCATCAAACACCAACAAACTTATCATTATGATACATATACTAATTATATTTATGTATCACACACGGTAGCAATTAGAATTGTACTAATTATATGCATAAATTGAAGAAAAGCAAATCAAATTAGAGATAAAACACTCCAATACCTTTTTTTATCCGATCTTTTCACTCTGAAATTGAAGTTGTTCTTTATTTTATATTTCGCCATTACATCGATGAGTGTTCCTTTATCCTTATACAATTGGCCCGTCTTCACATCAGTGCTATTGGAATCAGTTATGTAATTTGTAGCATTTAATTTAGGAATATAATCTAAATCACAAATTCTTGATTCGACCAGAGCAAGAGCTTCCGTATCTCTTTTTGTACCTTCCACGCATACGATTTCCCCGGATAAACAATCAAAGTTATGTATCTCCCCAACCATTTTCTCAATACATGCTGATTCCAGGCTCATTCCTTTTTTACTTCCAAATATAGTTTCACACCCATATCGTTCTTGATTTTCAATGGACACGAGTTTCCTGCTATGATGTATCGAATTTCAATATCTTTTCTAACACCGTCGATCTACATCTTCGCTAAAATCAACGCTTTCAGATTCATAAATGTCATTGATTGTCCAATGACAATTCCATCAACTTTGTAACCTTCGTAATTAACATCGCTTACCCAAATTCTCGAATGCCATAATAAAATCGATATATTCATCTTCTAAAGTTGCTTTTTTCGAGTTCTTAGAATATAGATCAAGTTTATCACGATAAATGTTGATAGATGAAGGAGCTCTAATTTAAAATTTGAATTTATCAATCAGTTACGTAATGGAATTGAAGGTTTACAATCTGTTATGTGTGAATTATGGGATTTATATTTATTAAAATCAAATTTACGTTATTCTTTCCTTCTTAAACGCAATAACTAGTAAATAGAATGTATCATAACTAATGTATCCCGTAAAAACACTATGTATTCCGCAAACAACATTTTTAAGAGATTTATTGTAAAAAGAAAACTAGAAAGGATAGGATGTTATTTAGTAGTTATAATATGTCATTCCTATAATTCATACACAGATTATTCTTCTCTTGAATTGTGTGGGCCCAACCATTGGCTTACTTTACAATGTCGGCTCTTTATTCATTTTTTCATTTAAACATTTGTATATATAGTATTTTCATTACTATTTAGTATTTTCTTTGCATTAAATTTATTTATCTTATTCTTTTTGTTGGTTATAGATTTAAGAATAATATAAATAGTACTATAAATTACAATAATTAACAACATAAATATTTAAAAGTTATATAAAAAAATTTGATTGACTCTTGACATTCTATTAGTACCACATAAAATTGATTAGATGATAAATATGTATTATTTGAAATTGATGTAAAAATTATTATAGATCACAATAATTAATAATTTTAAAAAAATTAAAATACATAAAAAAAAATCACTTGACTCCAAAAAATCTATCAATGTCACATAACTTTGGACATGAAAAGTAACATATATTATTTGAAAATTACATTAAAAAGGTATTATAAATTACAATAATTAATAATTTAATATATTTAAAAGACCAAAAAAAAGTTAATTTTTGAAATCCTATATATGCCACATTAATTAAAACAAAGAGAATAATATATACTATTATTTTAAAATTATGTAAAAGAAAAAGTACTATAAATTACAATAATTAACAACTTAAAATAGGCCTTAAAATATTTTTAAAATCAAATAAATTTTTTGATAAATTCTCAAGTTTCATGATATCACATAAATTGAGATAAAAAAAATTAGTAATATATATTGGGCCCACGCTGGCACGGGGTCCGTAGTAATACATGAGACAAAATGGGTCAAGCAATTAAAAATTTAAATATTAAATTAATTTATTATGACGGTTATTGTGGACATATGGAAGTGCCCTTTTATCTTATTTAATTTCTTTTTTTATAAATTTGATTTTTTCTAAAATATTAAATCTGTCAATCTGTCATAGACTAAATGTTTTTTTTAAAAAAAAAAATCAATTTTTACAAATTTATAAATTGGATCTTTTAAAAATATTAAATCTATTTTTAAAAATGCTGACTTTGTCATTATTTGTGTGATTTGATGACATGTGTCTATTTTTATTTCAAATTTTGAATTTATAATATTTAATTATTTATAATTTAAATTTCTAAAATTTTGTGCCGCTCACATGTGGCATTTTTTCTTCTCCTATTATATATAGATAAATTTTATGAGTTTTAAGTTTTATAAATTGTCAATGTTTCTTATATTTATGAGTTAAAATCAAACTGATGTATTGTTAGAGATTGACTTTTGATCCTCTTATATGTCATGCCTTTACCATTAGCTTTGAGTCTTTGCTTAGCTTGAAGTTGTTTGAAACTTTAATTTTTGATACCTTAAATTTGCTGAAGTTGGTAAAAAAAAGTGGATAAATGAAAAGAATATGTATTCATATATAATATTTTGGTGATATATGTTTATTAATGTTTTCCTAATTATATAATTATAAGTGGATGAATGAAACTACTCTAGCGGAAGAAATCAGTAATCAAAACAACTAAGTGTAAGACGCATCAAGAACATTACTTATGAAAGAGTATCATGAAATATATAGGGAAAATGCATAAGTACCCCCCCCCCCCAACCTATGCCCAAAATCCCAGAGACACACTTATACTATACTAAGGTCCTATTACCCCCCCCCCCCTCCCGAACTTATTTTATAAATAATTTTTTACCCCTTTTCGGCCTACGTGGCACTATCAATGAAAAAATTGTCAATACGCGCTGGACCCAGAAGATAGTGCCACGTAGGCTGAAAAGGGGTAGAAAATTATTTATAAAATAAGTTCGGGGGGGAGGGGGGGGGGGTTAATAGGACCTTAATATAATATAAGTATGTCTCTGAGATTTCGGGCATAGGTTGGAAGGGTACTTATGCATTTTCCCAAAATATATATGAATACATTAGGGCAAAAAACTTAAGTATACAACTTAAGTACCTTAATTACTACTATATAGCAATAGTTTTTTTTTCCACTTATATAGCAATAGTTTTTTTTTCAAAACTAGAATTTATAGTTAAAAAAAAGGAAAATGCATAAGTACCCTCCCAACCGATGCCTGAAATCTCAGAGACACACTTATACTATACTAAGGTCCTATTACCCCCCGAACTTATTTTATAAATAATTTTCTACCCCTTTCGGTCTACGTGGCACTATCTTGTGGGCCCAGCGCGTGTTGATAAATTTTTCAAGAATAGTGCCACGCAGGCCGAAAAGGGGTAGAAAACTATTTATAAAATAAGTTTGGGGGGGGGGGGGGATTAGGAACTTAGTATAGTATAAGTGTGTCTTTGAGATTTCGGGCATAGGTTGGGGGGTACTTATGCATTTTCCCTAAAAAACAAAAACCTAGAAATAGTCAGCCACACTTATCTCATATTTCTTGATTTTCTCTAATTATTTTACCTTCCACAATTTACTCAGATTTGTTATATGTTCTCTCTCATGAAGAAAGGTTTTTAACAAAAATAAAATTCTCTTTCTTCTCATTCTGATCGATGGATACCAACAATTTTTGAATTCTAATTCAACACAACGAATGATGGGACGCATCAGGTATTTGAACAAATAACGATTGAATTGGTGTTTTTTACGCGATTATTTTAATATATTTGTGATTTTTTTCGTATGATCATTTTTCTTACAATCTATATTAGGTCGTTTTGGTATTTATTTGTTGGTTTAAATTGTATGTTTTTGTGGTTAGGTATAAAATTCTTATGCTTTGGTAAATGATCTGGTGCAACGACTAACTGGTTTCAATTCTTGAATAAACAATAAATATTATTAATCATTTTTGGTATATTATTAGGTTCAATTCTGTAGTATGTTTTTATAAACATCATTATTCATCATTTACTTTTGGTGTGAGTGATATAAACGCCAAATTCCTTGAATATTATTTTGGTAAAAGACTAGGTGTATTTGATAGTGTATTTGGTGTAGGTGATTTGATGTAATTGATAGTGTATATTGATTGTTAATAAACACAAAAAATTGGGATAGTTTTTTGGGTTTATGTTCTGATGTAATTGTATATTTTATAACGTATTTAAACACCAACTAACGTGATATCTTTTTGGTTCATCTATTGGGATAGTAGATTGTGTATTTTCTATATAATTTTTATATTTAGGTCGTATATAAACACCAACTTTCATGGTAGTTTTTTGGTTCATTTATTGGTGTATTTGTGATGTAGATTCTGGTATAATTGAAATATTTAGGTAGTATATAGGCATCAATTTTCATGGTAGTTTTTTGGTTCATCTATTGGTGTATGTATGGTGTATATCCTGATAGAATTGTTAATTTTAGGTCGTATATAAACACCAACTAACATGATAGTTTTTTGGTTCATCTATTTGTGTATATAATGTATTTTCTGGTGTAATTGATATATTTAAGGTCATATATAATCACCAACTAACATGGTAGTTTTTTGGTTCATCTATTAGTGTATTTGAGGTTTCTACATTGATTCAGAGAAAAAGGGCTCGAGTTGCAGCACTTCTATTCTTAATGGACAGCAGGCTACCACAAATGATAGCCTTTTTGCTAGGAATTTAAATAGTGTATTTTTTGGTGTAATTGATATATTTAGGTCGTATATAAACATCAATTTTCATGGCATTTTTTTTATTCATCTATTGGTGTATTTTATAGTGTATTTTGGAGATTGATTAACAATAAATTGTAATCTAACACATGTAAGTATGTGGATTACAATATGAGATTTCTTGTAGTCATACAGTTGCTAATATCAAATATAGAAACAAACACCGCGAAAATTATTGTTCAGCTTATTATATTTCTAAGACTTTTAAAAGATACTTATGCAATCTCAATTGATCCAATGCCTTGCCAAAGCACTTGGTATATTCAATCACATATTATGGAAGAATAGTGTTACCATCAATTGCAAGAAAACAACAAGGCAAACCACCAAATAATGATCGTAAGAAGGAATTCAACGAAGGGAAATTCAAAAGGTGTAAAGTCACTTGTAGTAAATGTGGTACACCAGGGCATAACAAAAAAGACTTGTCCCAAATTTGCGCCTCAGAATTTGCATTGGTTTTTTTTTTTTTGCTTTTGTTTTGAAAAAGTATACATTTGAATCTTTTAGGTTTTTGTTGAAATTCAGATTTTTTTAATGAATGTTAATCACAATTTAATCCATATTTGGTTAATTAGCTAATTCATAATAAGGATCAATTTATAATAGTGGTGTAATTATTATTGTAACATTGGTGATCGATTGCATGTTGATTTACTACATTATGATTTTTTTGGTGAAAATATGATATAATTGTTCAAATTTATTGGTAGTATATAATGGCTGAATTGTTTGTATTATATAATATTGAGGGATGACTGACCTTAAGAGAAATGATAAAAATGGTGAAAGCATTAAACTGGTGAGAAAGAAAAGAATGGTGAAAATGATGAATATGAACGGAAGATAGAAAGACAACAATGGTTACAATTTCTCTCCAAATAAAACTAGATAGGGAATAATGAATATTTAGAAAGAATAAATTGTTGTAAACGTAAAAAGGTTTTACTTTACATTCATTGAATTAAAAAGGAAGAAAATAAAATAATATCATTCAAAAGGCAGTAACGTGTGCAAACAAAACTGCAATTGGGAGATTAATAAGGCATATAATCCCAAAAATAGGAGAGAAGAAAATTAAATTTATATAATTAAATGAACATACAAAATTAATTATTTTGCTATGTATGTAATTTATAAACTATGTTTATAATTAAATAAAAGTATGTGCATATATTGTTAATTAAAGTCTTAAGTAGTATATTGCTCAGAATATGTCACGACCCAAAATGAGTTGTGAGTGGCACCCACACTTAACCTCCTAAGTGGGCGAACCAAGTAATCCAAACCCTAACATATATCAATAATTCAACTACGAATAACAACAATAATGCGGAAGCTCAAAACTTATTAAAGTAACCAATCAAATAAACCTCTAAAGTCTAACACTTATTATGCCCAAAATCTGAAAGTCATCACATCAACGACATCTAATCTTCAAATACTAAGGGCATCTCCAACCCAATCCTCTATTTTACTCTCCAAATATAGAGTTCTCTATTTTTTCAGACAACCAACTCCAACCCAATTCTCTATTTTACTCTCTAAAAAAGAATATTTTTCTCTCTCCTCAATATTATATTATTATTTCTATTTCATTTTTATTTTCTTATTTCATAATATAAATCCTTTATTTCTTTTTTCCCAAATAATTACTTTATATAATTTTTAATGTGATGTGAAATTATATTTTATTCTAAATTTTTAAATAACATAAATTGCAAGAAAATATAATATAATACATAAATTAGGGGACAAATTCAAATAAAAGTGACATACAATTCATAAACACTCAATTTTCAAAATTATTACGTTGCTCCCATAAATGCTCTATTAATAAATTACGGAGTTCAAAATGAACATTTTTGTCCTAAATTTTTTTATGTCTAGCTAAAAATTGTTCAAATCGGAGGTTTTAATCTACCACCATTTCTATAGTTGGAGTTGGAGCTTCTACGGCATCTTGAATTGGTGCATTGAGATCACGTTCATCCTCAATTATCATGTTGTACAGTATAATACAAGTAGTCATTATATCATGTAGCACTTCCTTTCTCCAAAAACGTGACGATCCTGCAATAATTGCAAAAAGTTCGAGGACAAAGCTCTACTTTGCAATCGAAGGCTCCTAGTCCTACATCACCTATAGTATCATCTCCTAACTAATCATCTTTTTCACTTAATTTAAATGAGAATTTTTCAGGTCATTACACTTCATCTGAACGGCCTATTGGGGTGAAGAAATCAAAATTAAAGAGATCAAAAGATGAAGGTCTTTCGTCAGCTATGAAACTTTTCGAAACCAAAAATAATCGACTTGGAAAGATGTTATCAGAGTCTGCTACATCCAAACAACAGGACGGCGAAAGGCTAGATAGATATATCAAAGCCAAGGAATTTAGAGACGAAACTAAAATTTTAATGAAAAATTTAGAAACTATTAGTGATCCAAATGTTCGTGATTACCTGCAATGAGAACAACAACGAATACTTGAAAAAAGAAATCGACAATCACAACCACAATCGCAACAATTTTCGGAATCATATCCTAACTTTTTTCCGAATAGTGCTAAATCTGGAAACAACCTACCGGATTTCTAAATTGTTGTTGTGATCAATTAATTATTATGTTATGTATTGTATTTTATCTTGTATTTAAATTATTATGTTATGCATTATATTGTATTGTTATCTTGTATTTAAACTATTATGTTATGTATTGCATTGTTATCTTGTATTTAAATTATCATATCATGTATTGTATTTTTAAATTAAATTTTTTCATCTTGCCATTTTAATTTTGCGTATTCTTTTTAATGAAAATCACAAAACTTAGAAAAAAAAATACTATTAATTTGAAATTAAAATAGTATATATTAAATAATATTTTTTTTAAATATTATATTACATTTAAAAAAGAATTATGAATATTAGATATTTAATTAATGGAATTATATGTTAATTAGAAAGTAATAGAAATAATAATAAAATAATGAAAAAGTGAAATAGAGAGTGTGAATAGTGGTTCTCCAAATTTAGAGAACTACTATTCAACTCTCTAAATTTGAAGAATAGAGGGTGATTTGGAGGTGGGTTGGAGTGCCCATTCTCTATTTTACTCTCCAAATATAGAGAATGGAGAGTAAAATAGAGGTGGGTTGGAGATGGTCTTAGTCTAAGAGTATTAAAGACACCAAAATAAATGAATAAAATAGTTTATGCCCGAAACCTAAGGACATCATGCCATGACCAAGAGAATCCAGAACGAGATGGAATGAATAGCTCACACTGGAACCTGATGTGCTGGAGACTGGCTAGAGCTGAGGGCGAGTCGAAGTCACTGATACACTCGCTGCACTCCACAAAAAGAAAACAAAGAAAAACACAAGTAGGGCTCAGTACAGGGTAACATGTACTGAGTAGATATCATCGGCCAACCCAAAATAGAAACTAATATGTAATGAATAATACTATAAAATCAACTATGACACTTAGTAGGTGACAAGCAACAAACACATGAATCAGTGTCAACAACATTAAAGTAAGTACGTAATCAGTCAACAATATCAAGATCACACATGAGGACTCATGCCTCCAAACCAAACTAATTTGGAAATTGAGTTCTTTGAGATTGAGTACATTAAGTTAATTCAATATTTTTTCCTTTAATGTTACCGTGTCGGAATGTGACACTCCGAATCCAATTATACCGTGTCGGAACGTGAAACTCCGATCCAATAATACCGTGTTGGAACGTGACACCCCAATCCAATTATACCGTGTCGAAACGTGACACTCCGATCCAATAATACCGTGTAGGAACGTGACACTCCGATCCAATAATATCATTAATTTATCATTTATTATCACCACTTTTTAATTCATTAACAATATTTCATCAAGCCTTCTTTATTCAAGACATCACTTCGATAGAGAGGGTTCAAGATTATAAATTCCACGGTCTCAGGATTTCAGACCAATCACAAACCACACAACCAAGCTACACAATCACACAATCAAGTACATAGAGAACTTCACAATATCATTCAATGCATATTTATCACTATTAAGAGTCTATCTATCAAATAGAATAAAATCATAACCTACCTCCACAGAAGAGTCGAAGTCAAGCAAGCTAATTCACTAATGATATTCCTTTCTTCAATGCCTCAGATGATTTCCAATCTATCAAGTATGCATAATTCATAAGTAAACGAGTCTATAAACACCATATCACTATATGTCTAGCCTAGATCCAATAACTCACCCAAATCTATAATCAATTTTCTAAAGTTTAAGTCTAAGTGTAAGTCCCAATACCTCCAATATTATCATAACTTTAATGATATTCAAATAATACAATACACCTAATACATCTCAATATATCAAAACTTAATTTTTATAGAATAGCTAAACAATAGATTAATACAAGGACCCTAGATTAATCACAAAGTTACAAGCAGTAACTTGAATCGGAGAAAGAAAAAGAAAATATAAACCAAAACACTCCTCTACCCATACCCCTAAAGTCGATTCTATTAAACTGCCAAAGACCATTATCCTTAATCATTGCAGTAATTGGCTATTGAAATCATTGGCCAGAAAAATTGTCTCCCCCAAACTTCCAAAATATGAACATAACAGTGACAATTCAATTCTATAAAACTTTCACCTGCAATCCACTCTTTAATTCGATAAACAATAATTTACCACTTATTGGTTTAGTACTTCACAATAATTTAATCAAACCAACCAACCATCAACTAACCATTGGCCCCAATTACTTTAGTTCCTGATTATTTTCTCCATTAGTCATAACAATATGCACACACTTATAAATTGCAGATTATCTTACTTATGATAATACACTATACACCTCATTCCTAATGTTGGATTATTAAATGGAAACCATGGCCAATAATTACCCACCAAAGTTTGTCCCTAGATTTAAGAACTAACATCTAAACTTAAAGGAAATTCAATCATTTATTTAGAATATAAAGTGACCCATCTTATCATTATCATGACCCACCCCTAAGGCAATTTTCCTAACTCAATTAAATAATCTCACTAGAAATCCGTGGGAGACAAATTTGTCTCCAACAATCCCACACCCAACGCCATTAATCACCAAAATTCAACCTAACACTACCACTGAAAACTCGTTCTTTCCAATTTCCCATCTAATAACAATAATATAATAATATTCATAAAGCCTTTGTTCATATTCACAAAATATATATTGGATTTTACCTGAAGCACTCGTCGGCCTATCTGCAAATTGTATCGCCGTAGTTGAAGTTCTCTTGAGTTTCTAACTCAAGATGGGAACCCCTAATTATTATTTAAGCCTAATTTTGGAAGCGGTAGAGGTGACCCACTATTAATTCTAATGTAATTTTCCTTAACCACCAACTAAATAAATTATAAAAATTATCCCATAAATTCTATAATTGTAGTTATGAATAGTCCAAAACACACATTTAAAATCTATCGAAAGAGTATTTTATACAATAAAAGCTCTAATACTCAAAACGATCAAATGGGTCGTTACAAAATATAATTCATTATACATTTTACCTACCTAGATAAATTTAGTTGTTGAATTTTGTAGTTTCAAATAATATTTAATCATCTATTGTTCAACAAATAAGTCATTTGAATATAAGCTGACTATTCATCTATTTCAGTTTGTACTTTTTCACTTTATTCTATTATTCATTACAATGTATTTTTAATATAATTTAATTTGTATGAACTACTTGTATAGGGCATTGTACGTGTTCAGAAACTAGTATATAATTAAAAGTGGAAAGCTTCAAAATGTAAAGTTGGATTACCATTTTACCCTTCCATTAAATCGTTACCTTTCAATTAATAATAATATTTCATATTCCATTGATTTGAAATCTAAGGCATGAATCAATACTTACTTACTACAAGTCTTCAACCATTCAATAATGAGTTGAAATTGCTTTTAAAATCAAATACATTAAATACCACTAATTTATTTCAGCAAATCTCTTCACTTTTCTACAAAGAATTTGTAGAATTTGAAGGTTACGTATTGAATAAGTCAATGTTGACTAATTGATCTAATTAACACAAGAGAATGAAGCTAAAGAATCCACAGGAGTCGTCAAATATTATATTAGTCACTTTACTTAAATTTTTGCTGTCTCTTGTGATAATTTGAACTCTAAAACTTCCTGCATGTTAACAAGTATTTTCTAGGTATCAACTTGCAAATTCACAAGTATTACGTATTTCTTTCTCGATATTAGCTAAGTCTTTTTAAAAATTTATGGCTATTGAAATTTCTTTTAGTTCATTAAAGGGTTGATCTTATTTAGATAAAAAGAGAATAAAATTTATCTTTTCATTTTCATTTTGTTGGAAATATTTGGTATTACTCAATAGTTCAGTTTTATCAGATTGATAGATTCTTTTGGACTTTCATATTCTTTATTAAGAAAAGTCTAAGCTATTGGTATTTCAACATTTCATATCCTTATTTATGATTAAAACATGACTAAGCCTAACAAAATTTGTTTAGTGATCAATAGTCTTGTTGAGCTTTGTTTAATGATAAGAAACAGGAAAAAGTCAATTACATCCTTGGGAGAAAATTTAAGGAGTATGGAGAAGATGAAACAAATAATCAACATAGAGTTTATTAGTCATTTTTTTACAAGACGATAAGCAATTGATCTTGAAAAAAAAAACAATTAGTTGAAATTGTTCCGACACATTATATTTTTTAACGCTAATTTTTTTGAATGAGTAATATAATGTTATTTTTAAAAAATCAGATTACATTAGTGCAAACATTTTTACAATCTTCTAAATTATGACTTTCACATTTTCCTTGGAGATATCATTTTTATTCCGAGAACGGGAGACGTTCCTCTTTCTTAATTATGTATGCAATTCTTAGATATATCAGATTAGCTTATTTTAAAAAATTGAATAATTTACACTAAAGGTATTGGTTCATCCAACTACGTTGAGAATGATTCATGTAGAAAAGACATGTACATAAGTCTTAAGAAATAAAATCAATACTTATGACAAACATTATCATATCTCTTGGTTGATTTTGGGGACCTCACAATGTGTGAGAGCACGACATATGGCTTACCCACTTGTCATTGGTTTGACACTAGGCAACATGTTTCTCACTTTATACCGTTCATGTTCAGGCTTAAGAAGTACGGTGATTATATGCAACGGAATTTGATAAGAATGGTTATCGTTCTATTATTGGGGCTCAAGGTAGCAATATCTTGGGAAGGGGCTCAAATTGTTATAGCAGTGGGGGATGACTCAAAAATAGCCTGGGAAGGGGCATCTCACAATTGGTTGCTCGACATGTTGGCACACTTCATCCTAGCTATGGAATCAGGCAATTCAAATATGGACCCAGTGTACGACACAATGTCCAATGAAGCTTGCAAGGTATTCAATGCTACGTCAACATTGTTACTGGTCAGGGTGCTCGTTGAAACACCCAAAGAAAAGGGAATTGTTCCGAAATTCCACTTTAAGGACAAACCCTGTTTACTGATTTCTTTTGGTGGTCCAGAATCTATAGTGTCGGCTCCATGTTTCACACGTGCCCTACCAATGAGGCATTTTGATGCCAACTCTTTTTATAATATCTTGTCTAGACAAATTAGAGGGATTTGACGACATGTATGTTGATATAATTTTCATGAAGCCTACAATACTTGAGGATCTTTATAGTTTTGCTTCTCATCCCTTTCTTCTACTTGTGTTCTTCAATTTGAAAGTGAGAAAGCCATGTCATCTCATGGAAGTGCTCATAAGAGAAATGGAGAGGCAGGAATTGCTAACTACATTAGTCATGTTTGAGTAAATCTTTTAAAAATGACTAGTCATTTTCTCTATGCCTCTATATTTCACACTTAGAATGTCATAATCTATACTTCAATGACTAGTATTGATGATCTTTTAAGAGGCTTGATGATCTTTATTCATCCAATATTAATGCACATTTTAATTGTTAAACTGATATCTTTGAGTTGTTAAATTACATACAAATAAAATTTATATTTTATCTGAAATACAATTATGATTAATTTTTTTTTGTTTTCTTACTAACGTATTTTTAGCTCCTACATTAACTGTGGAAAATAAAAGAATATCTTGATCGTAATGGAAAATGTTAGAATTAAGAAAATGGATGTCTTTTGACATACTTAGTAAAGAATACTGGAAAGGAAGAGAATTTCAGCGGGAACAAGTCACCTTCTTCCATGGTAGTATCTATCCAGGTTGATCCAAGAGGGACATGTGATGCTGATGGTGATGGAATTGTTAGTATTCGAAACTTTAGAGAAAAAGATAAGGTTCAGCAGAAGCTTTTGTCATTCATATGACATATTACAAAAGGCATACACACATATTGAACCACTAGTCTATGTTCTTACAAGACATATTCCATAAACTAAGGACTACCTTTCCTTTACAAACTAAACATAATATTTAAAAAGAACCATTAAACAAAAGAGTATCTAGAAATATTTCATTTCTAACACTCCTCCTTGAGATTTTTCTTGGATATTCCCAACGTAGCCCTTAGAACTTCAACATTTTCCTAGGAAGAGCCTTGGTCATTATGTTTGGAAACTATTGATCTAAGTGCAATGAACAAGTGTAACTTCCCCATCCTTCCCTGCTTGCCTGATAAAATGAAACTTCACTTTTATATTGTTGAGTTGTTGTCAACCTTAATGACAGTAGATTCAATAAGATTTTTCTTCAGATCACTCAGAAATTTTCTTATCCATAGAACTTGATTAGTTGCACCAGCAACGACAATGTATTCTGCTTTTGCAGAAGATTGAGCAACCAATTCTTTCTTCTTTGAATTCCATTAGAACATGCCTAAACCAAGTGTAAAAGCATATCCAGATTTGAATTTCATATCATCAATGTTTCTTGCCCAATCACTATCTGAATAACCCATCAATTTCCCTTGATGTTCCTTTTTAAACCAAATACCATAATCAACAGTTCCTTTGATATATCTCAACGTTGTTTAGCAACACCAAAATGATTTTGAATTGGATTTAGCATAAACCTCAATAGAAGTCTTGCCGCGAACAAGAGATCAGGTCTTGTTACTATCAAATACGGCAAACTACCAATTAGACTTCTATAAATTGTTGGATCAGCCCTACACTCCTTTAAACTTTGAAATCTTTTCATTGTGAACTAGTGGGTTTGGTACATGCTTGGACTTTTTAAGAATATCCGCTACATATTTTCTCTGAGAAATGAAGAAACATTCCCTCTTATTCAAGAACCAGGTTCTTGTTAGTTTGCCTAAATAAAGACATAACACAATAAAACAGTGATTTTATCGTGGAAACTTTCCTCCCTCAAAGAAGGGAAAAATCACACCACAACTTTCTTTACCTTCAAGAACAATTCAAGATTACAACTCAATATTCAAAGGGACTAACTCTAGTACCTTTACTCTTCAACGATTAACTATAATCGAAGACTCTACTCTCCAAGAAGTCAAACACACTTCTTGTTAAAATTTTCTCAAATTCTCTCTCAAATCTATTCTCAAAGAGGTCAAACCCACTTCTTGTTATAAATCTCTCAAACTCTCTCTTTCTCTCTAAGAACTCAATTAATAACTACTGATTCAAGACGAACCAATGCAACACTATATTTAAGAAAGAAATCCTAACTCTAATACTTCTTTCTTTCACTTTCTCGATCTTCTAAATAACTCAACCTCCACTGGAATGACTTTCTGAGATTTGATATTGTAAAGACGACTTTTTCTTTCTCCGGCCTTGTATTTTTATAGAGGTCGATTGGTAATCGATTTCTACAAGGAAAGGAATTGGTCATCCTCGAAAACTAATCATTTTCCCTATAGAACTTGTTTGCCTTCTTCCTTTTCCACCTACGACTCGTCTTATTATTTATATTTCTCATTAATCTTGGATTGTTGTTTTGGACACACTTTTCCTATTTTATATCTGAATAGGTGAACTCTTCCCAGCTCTTTATTTTAAATCTGGTATGTGTTATTTGAACTTGGTTCATCTTGTCATCATCAAAAGTAATTTGTAATTTGAGAAGAAATTCATCAATAAGTATCTTGACGAATCTCCATTCCTACAAACTAACTCATTCACCCAACTAGGACATTTCAAATTTGATCTCCATTTCTTGCTTGACTTTATTCACCATAGCATCATTGCTTCCCATTAACATAAGATCATCAACATAGAGTGACACCACAAGAACATCTCCTCCTTTAGCCTTCTTTACATATAAAGTGGCTTCATTTTCACTTCTTTTGAAGCCATAATAAATGACATGAGCATCAATCTTACTGTACCAGGCTTGAGGAGCTTACTTAAATCCATATAATTCCTTATGAAGCTTGTACACTTTATCCTCCATTCCTGGAACATAAAAGCTTTCTGGTTGTTGTACACTTTCTTACAAAATATATTTCATAAAACAAGGACTACCTTTCCTTTACATACTAAACATAATATTTAAAAAGAACCATTAAACAAAAACCATCTAGAAATATCTCATTTTCTAACAAATTGATCTAATAAACACATGAGAATGAAGCTAAAGAATCCACAGGAGTCATCAAATATTATATTATTCACTTTACTTAATTTTTTGTTGTCTCTTGTGATAATTTGAACTCCAAAACTTCCTGCATGTTAACAAGCATTCTCTAGGAATCATCTTGCAAATTCACAAGTATTACGTATTTCTTTCTCGACATTAGCTAAGTCTTTTTGAAAATTTATGGCTATTGAAATCTCTGTTAGTTCATTAAAGGGTTGATCTTATTTAGATAAAAAAAGAATTAAATTTATCTTTTCATTTTCATTTTGCTGGAAATATTTGTTATTACTCAATAGTTCAGTTTTATAAGATTGGTAGATTCTTTTGGACTTTCATATTCTTTATTAAGAAAAGTCTAAGATATTGGTATTGCAACATTTCATATCCTTATTAATGATTAAAATATGACTAAGCCTAAGAAAATTTATTTAATGATCAATAGTCTTGTTGAGCTTTGTTTAATGACAAGAAACAGGAAAAAGNACTTTCATATTCTTTATTAAGAAAAGTCTAAGCTATTGGTATTTCAACATTTCATATCCTTATTAATGATTAAAACATGACTATTGACTAAGCCTAAGAAATATTTTTTAATGATCAATAGTCTTGTTGAGCTTTGTTTAATGACAAGAAACAGGAAAAAGTCAATTACATCCTAGAGAGAAAAAATAGGATCATATAAGCAACCATCGAAATACTAAGAAGGAAAACATTCTTCGTAACAAGAATTGATTTAATTTTAAGAAATCCAAAAGAGTGATTACATTTAAGAGGTTATACTATAAGTTGTGATTTTTTGATTTCCGAAAAATTAATATACATGTCCAAGATTAAAAATCCTATGACTCAATTAAAATAAGAGCTTACCTTTAATATTCTTGAAGATCAATTTACTATCCCAATGACAAAATAAAAAGTAGTAGAAAAATATACTCTATAAAGTGGAGTATAAAAATAATTATTGAATAAAAGGTAATTTAATCAATATATATATATATATATATATACACACAAATTTGCTTAAAAAATTAAGGAGTACGGAGAAGACGAAAAGAATTAGTCATTTTTTTACAAGTCGATAAGCAATTGATCTTGAAAAAAAAAGCAATTAGTTGAACTTGTTCCGACACATTATTTTTAACGCTAATTTTTTTGAATGAGTAATATAATGTTATTTTAAAAAATTCAGATAACATTAGTGCAAACATTTTTACAATCGTCTAAATTAAGACTTTCACATTTGCCTTGGGAGCTAAGGAGATGCCTATGTTGAGTGTAAAACCTTCATCCCAAATAGTGAGTCGTGATTTGGTTTTATTTGAAACTTATTTGAAAATCACAATGCCATTGAAGGAACCACTTGGTTCATGGGGTGACAAACATTTAACTGTTGAAGGGATAGTGGAGCATGCATCAAAATGTATCAAAAGACCAATGTGCATATTGATGTTTGACAATGATATATATTTCTACTAATGAGATCTCATTTTGGGTTGATACTATTGTTTTTCCAATGATCAATATTAGTTGTATGCGTGCTTTTGAGTGCATCTCTGTTACAGGTATTGTGACTTGTAAATGGTTCAAGGTTGTTCAACCTATTGTGGTGGTTCAGGGATACAATGACAACCTATTGGTGAGGAGCATGCTATTTCCATTTTTATTGCCGTGAACCTTGAGGACAAGGTTCTTATTGAGAACGGGAGTATTGTTATGACCCAACCTCGGCCCAACGTTGATGCCTACACCAATGTCACACAACTTGTTAGTGGGCCGAGAAAAATCAACATAACTGAAAGGCCTTTATGAAATATGCTAATTAATTAATAAGAAATATATCGGTAAATATGTAAATACTAAAAGAATATTTTAGTCTTGAAATTTTATTTTATTTTTGTTTCTGCTTCTCTTTTCTAAAAAGCAGAAATGTTTAGCTTATTTCCAACAACAAAAAATTGTTTCTGCTTCCATTTTAAAAGACAGTTTACTGATTTGCCAAATACTTAGTTTTTCAACAAAAGTATTTTTTTTCTCAAAATAAGTGTTTCTGGCCTCTTAACAACAATGTCAAACATGTTCTTAATCAATAAATGAGCATCTTGCCATAGTCGTAATCATTAACATAATTTTCCTGATTACTGAAGTTTCAACTACGAGACCTATCTATGAGTTCCCGTGAAACACAAAATTCTATAGATTTCAACTATCTTCTGCACTTTTCCATACTCTAACCTAAGTTATGCATTTTGGGGGTGTTTATGTACACTTTTTATCTTTAGAAATTTACGTTATCTTTTTTTTTTTTAAAATTGTACTTAATAATATAACATACACACAATAATTTGTTCTTTTATATACATTTATCGTTAGTTAACGTGATACACATGTGCAAAGTACGTACACTTCACTTATTCATTAGTTAGGTAATTTGTTATTGTTTATGAATTTATACCTTAAAATAATTAAATTTCATTTTTTTTCTTTTTTCAAATTGGAGAGTTACCACATATAGCTCTATTCATCAGAATTTTTCAAATTAAAAACTTGACAACTATTTATTCATAATGATTAAGGGTGTATATAGGTTGGTTAGGTTTTCATAACAAAAAATAACTAAATCAATTCTGTCGGTTTATTAAATTTTAAAACCAAATCAAAGCTACATAAAATTGGTTTTTACGGTTTTGATTTTAGTCGGTACTTTAGTTTTTACGGGTTTTCATTTTTTTACAATTATATAGTGATTAAAAAAGAGATCAAATATATTTTTACTTACCTGTGTGATAAGCTAAAACTTGAAAACATTAAATGAATAGGAATCTTCAAAAAGACCGTAAAATTCACATGAATACAAAATACTTTCATTGAAATATCAACATTCAATATGTTAAATTTATAAGATGAAAGGCCACAGTCAAATTGAACAAAGAACAAAACATATTCAAAGTAAATTATTAACTTCCGGTCTGAAAAATTATAATAATATAATTGTAACTTGTGAAAATGTGGTTGGTAAAGTTTGCTTCTTTTTCAAATTGTGTATAATAGGATTTTAGAAAGAAAAAAAAAATATTCCTATATCAAGTTAGATTTTTTAATTCCTTAATTTTTTACTCTAAAGGGCACAAATCAAATGTACAATAGACATCTCTCTAATCTTTATTTGTCAGTGGATCTGATTAGTAAGCTTTCTCCTTCTACTGTGTTTGTATATATAATATAAAGTTTTTTCCCGTTTTGTTATAAAGATTTTATTTCATGTTTTGTGGTTAGGGTTGATATTTGAGGTGATGTCTCTGTTTTCAAATGTGATGAGTAGATTTGCCTGTTGTGCGGTTCTTGCTGTGTTCCAAATTCTTATCCACCATCATTCTACTCTTAATTCACCGACGTTACAAAGCTTTAATTTGCCCAGGTAAGTTGTCCAATTGTTTTTTTTTTGTTTTTACGTATTTAGATTTGTCTTTGTTCAGCAAAATAGGATTGTAATTTCCCTTTTTCTTCTATTCGGCTAACAGAGTTGTCTCTCTGTCTCTTCGGATCCAAGAGTCCTTTGTCCCGCTGCAAGACTTCGATAAAGGCAAGGATGGATACCTGGGACAGCAGGGGCTAAATCTCCAGGAACTGCGAGGCCTGCCTCACTATTTTTCTTATCAGCACTTCCATGAGATGCCGTGGCTTTCTCACTTGCAAATACAGACTGAATTATCGAGTTCTCGTGAATATTGACAAGTTTATCATTACTCAGTACATACAAAGAGGCTGCCAGAGAATCACTACCATTGCCCACGTGAACAAATGTATCTGCAACTTTATTGGTATTCTCTTGATTGTTTTCACCCTGATCTCCCTAGCCACAATGTAAGCTATGATCTTTTCCACCGTATTTCCCAGAATTACCAGTCCCATTCACAAGCCTGTCAATAGTAAAAAATCTTCCATGATGTTTTTCAAAAAATCCACTCACAAGAATCTCCACTCATAAACGGTTCCCTCATACCTCCATATCTCACTTTCAATAAAGGAACCAACCCACCAAAGAGAAGCATGAAGAACAAGACACCAAGGAAGCTAACACTAGCAACCTTCTTTGTTTTCACCTCACTCTACTTTTTCTGCACTTTCTTGCTACTTTTTGGCACGGGCACTACTGCCTGTGGTTTCAACTTTGGAATGGAAACCAATGGCACTTGTGATCCTCATCGCTTCATCATATAAGGTGGTTTATATGACATCCATGGAGGAGGATGGGGATACATCCTGGTGGGTGGCTACACTTGAAGAGGTACACCAGTACCTCTAAGTTTTTCCTTTATAGTTACATTTTCCGCTATTTCACAGGATATCTTTGCATTCGAATGTTGAATTGGTGAATAAAGTATTCTAACTCCTCAACATAATGTTTTTTTTCTTTGCCTTGACAAGTGAGCACTTTCACTGTTCCTAATTTTTCTAGCCATCTTCTTTTTGTCCTCATCATTATTAACATTGTCACTTAAGGAAAATATAGTGGATTTTTTGTGTTTGTTTACATTATTCGAGTCTTCACTATACTTTTTTCTTTTCAACAAATAGCTACAATTACTTATATTAGCATTGAGTTTCTGTTATACAACTCCACCTTTTACTGAATTACTTCCTAACTTCGGGGAAGAATGTACCAATCTGTTAGAATTCGACAGATTATTCAACCCTTTTGAGAGATTGGAACCACAATTCGGAGATGGCACATTCAAGTACCCATAGACATGGGTAGAAACCTGGTGCAACAACACAGACACTTCATCCAAAACTCCTGAGCTACTCCAACTATGAAGTAGCCCTGGTGATGCCATGTCCTTGACCATCTCAACTATTGTTTCCTGATTGCCGGCAAAATTGCACATTTCCCCCGACGTCAACTTGAAATTTCTAGAAGAATCGCTAAAATTCCTAATTAATTCATTTGTAGGTTGACTAAAGCAATTAGGGTCCATCTGGAGCAGGTTTGATCTCGTAGCTTCCCCTTGACAATCTCCCGAGGTTGACTTGATAGTTCCAGAAGTATCATCAAAACTCCCTATCGGTTGACCAAAGCTATTTGGGTCCATCTGACCCGATCTCCAAACCCGGATCCGACCCTAGATAGGCATGCATGTATCTAGGCTTTGAAACGCATCATTATGGGTAGGGTTTCGAAAAATATCATTGAATGATGCATCAAAAATGATGTCATCAGTTGAGAAATCAACGTTCCAAAATTTCATAGGAAAATCCTCAATATTTTCTTGATATGTTGCGGTCATGTGTACAGCGTAAAAAGTATGGTGAGGAATTTTTTAGCAATTGATCACAAATTTAGCGAGAGGCAGAGTAGGAATAGAGAGGAAACTATCATTTACTTTTCTTTTATAGTTTTATTTTTCGAGATTGATCTATTAGATTTTGTAGATATCATATCTTAGAAACAAAAATTAAGATTCTTAAAGTTTCAAAAAATAAATTTGTAAGGTAGTTTCTATTAGGACTCATAGTATGTATACTTGTAGGACTCATTGTCTGAGATTTGTAGGACTCCTAGTTGTAGTTTGTGTTGTACTAGGTTACCTATTCCCCTTACCAATATCCCCTTCGTAGTCATTAGATATACATGAATAGAGATGGACCAGTGGCTGATCGAGCGTATTATTACTTCTCTGTACAGTTTCATCAGTTGGTTATGTGTATTTTACCAATAAGAGCTTGTATGGATACAAGAATCCACTTTTAGATGATCGGACCTTGAGGAAAGATTGTTATTTTTCAATGACGTAAAGGGTGTAAATATGTGATCCAAGAACTATTTAATTCTATTTATTTTCTCTATGCCTCTATATTTCACACTTGGAAGGTCATAATCTAGAGTTCAATGACTAGTATATCCTATAAAAATGAATCTTTCTAGTTAAATCAAGAGCACTAGTCTAACAGGTAATTAAGAAAGAAAGTTGAATTTTAGAAAACGTCCTACACATGACCGCAACATACTTTTTACATCCTACACATGACAACAACATACTTTTTACGTCCTACACATGACCGCAACATACTTTTTATGTCCTACACATGACCGCAACATCTGGAAAAAAACATCGATAATTTTCTATGGAATTTTAGAACTTTGATTTCTCAATTGATGACATTATTTTTGATGCATCATTTGATGATATTTTTCCAAACCCTATCAATGATGATGCATTTCAAATGCCTAATTTTGCCTAACTGTCTCGGGTCAAAGCTAGGTTTGAAATCAGATTAGATGGACCCAAATAGCTTTGGTCAACCTGGGAGTCATTTAAGTCAACCTCGGGAGTTTGTCTCGGGGAAGCTCCAGGTTCGAACCCAGTCCAGATGGGTTTTTATTTCTTATGTCCACCTGTGAATGAATTGATTGGGAATTTTAGTGATTCTACTAGAAATGTTAAGTTGACATTGGAGGAAATGAGCAATTTTGCCGGACATTAGGCAGTGGGAGGTCTGATGGTTATGGACATTTCATCGCCAGGGCTACTTCATAGTTGGAGTAGCTCAAGATTTTTGGATGAAGTGTCTCCGTTGTTGCACCAGGTTTCTACGTATGCCTCCGGGTACTTGAATGTTCCATCTCTGAATTGTGGTTCCAATCTCACAAAAGGGCTGAATAATCTGTCAAATTCGAACAAATTGGTACATTCTTCTCCAAATTTAGGAAGTAATTTAGTAAAAGGTGGAGTTGTAGAAAATAAACTCAATGCTAATATAAGTAATTGTAGCTATTTGTTGAAAAGGAAGAAGGGTAGTGACGACTCGAATAATCTAAGCAAACACCAAAAATTCACTATATTTACCTTGTGTGACATTGTTAATAATTATGAGCATAAAAAGAGGATGTCTAGATTAATTAGGAATAAAGAAAGTGTTCACTTATCAAGGCAGATAAAAATGCATTATGTTGAGGAAATATAGTATAAAGTTAGCATACTTCATTCAACATTTGAATGCAAAGATATCCTATGAAATGGTGGAAAATGTAATTGTAAAGGCACAACTTGGAGCAACTAGTGTACCTCGTCAAGTCCCCCCCCCCCCGGAATGTATCCCATCCTCTTCTTATGGATGTCATTATACAACCTTGTATGATAAAGCCACAGGGATCACAAGTGCCACTAGTTCCCATTCCAAAGTTGAAACCACAAGCAGTAGCGCCCGTGTCAAAAAGTAGCAAGAAGGTGGAGAAAAAGAAGAGTTAGGTGAAAACAAAGAAGGTTGCTAGTTTATCTCCGTTGGTGTGTTGTTCTTTACACTTCTCTTTGGTGGGTTGGTTCCTTTATTGAAGGTGAGATATGGAGGTATGAGGGAACCATTTCTGAGTGGAGATTCTTGTGAGTCGATTTTTTGAAAAACATCATGGAAGAGTTTTGACTATTGACGGGCCTGTGAATGGGACTGGTTATTCTCGGAAATATGGTGGAAAAGATCATATCTCACTTTGTGGACAGAGAGGTCAGGGTGAAAGCAATCAGAAAAGTACCAATAAGGCTGCAGATGAGTTTATTTACGAGGGTTGTGGTTGTGATCCTCTGGCAGACAATTTGTATGTTCCGAGGAATGATACACTTGTTAAGATTGATGGGAATTTGATAATTGAGTCTGTATTGACAAGTGAGAAGCCATGGAATCTCATGGAAGTGCTCATAAGAAAAAAGGAGAGGCAGGAATTGCCAACTACAAATCTTTTTAAAGTTACTAGTTATTTTCTCTATGCCTCTATATTTCACACTTAGAATGTCATAATCTACAGTTTAATGACTAGTATTGATGATCTTTATTCATCCAATCTTAATGCACATTTTAATTGTTAAACTGATATCTTTGAGTTGTAAAATTACATACAAATAAAATTGATATTTTATCTGAAATACAATTATGATTTTTTTTTCTTTTTTTATGAACGTATTTTTAGCTCCTACATTAATTGAAGAAAATAAAAGAATATCTTGATCGTAATGGACAATATTAGAAATAAGAAAATGGATGTCTTTTGACATACTTAGTACAGAATACTGGGAAGGAAGAGAATTTCAGCGTGAACAAGTCACCTTCTTCCATGGTAGTTTATGTTCAGGTTGATCCAAGAGAGACAGCTGATGCTGATGGTGATGGCATTGTTAGTATTCGAAACTTTAGAGAAAAAGATGAGGTTTAGCAAAAGCTTTTTTCATTCATATGACATATTACAAAAGGCATACACACATATAGCTATAAAAGTTTTTAAAAAGATTTTGCTCCAGATCACTCAGAATCTTTCTTAACTATAGAGCTTGATTAGTTGCACCAGCAACGGCAATGTATTCTGCTTTTGCAGAAGATTGAGCAACCACTTCTTTCTTCTTTGAATTCTATTAAAACATGCCTGAACCCAAGTGTAAAAGCATATCTAGATGTGCTTTTCATATCATCAAGCTTCCTGCTCAATCACTACCTGAATAACCCATCAATTTCCCTTGCTCTTCCTTTTTAAACCAAATACCATAATCAGCAGTTCCTTTGATATATCTCAATGATCATTTAGCAACACCAAAATAATCTTGACTTGGAGCTAGCATAAACCTTAATAGAATACTTGCCGCGAACATGTGATCAGGTCTTGTTGCTATCAAATACAACAAACTACCAATTAGACCTCTATAAACTGTTGGATCTGCCCTAACCTCCTTCAAACTTTGAAATCTTTTCATTGTGAACTATTGGGTTGGTACAGGATTGAACCTTTTAAGAATATCCCCTGCATATTTTATCTGAGAAATGAAGATTCGATAAGTGAAGAAACCTTATCTCTTATTCAAGAACCAGGTTCTTGTTAGTTTGCCTAAATAAAGACGTAACACAATAAAACAATGATTTATCGTGGAAACCATCCTCCCTCAAGGAAGGGAAAAACCACACTACAACTTTCTTACCTTCAAGAACAATTCAAGATTACAACTCAATAATTAAAGGGATTAGCTCTAGTACCTTTACTCTTCAACTATTAACTATAATCGAAGACTCTACTCTCCAAGAAGTCAAACCCACTTTTTGTTACAATTCTATCAAACACTCTCTCAACTCTACTCTCCAAGAAGTCAAACCCACTTACTGTTACAATTCTCTCAAACTCTCTCTTTCTCTCTTAGAACTCAATTACTAACCACTGATTCAAGACGAACCAATGCAACACTATATTTTAGAAAGAAATCCTAACTCTAGTACTTCTTTCTTTCACTTTCTCGATCTTCTCAATAACTCGGCCTCCACTGGAATGACTTTCTTAGATTTGATATTGCAAATACAACTTTTTCTTTTTTCGGCCTTGTCCTTTTATAGAGATTTATTGGTAATTGATATCTACAAGGAAAGGAATTGGTTTTCCTCAAAAACTAATCATTTTCCTCATAGAACTTGTTTGCTTTCTTCCTTTTCCGCCTAGGACTCGTCTTCTTTTATTTATTTCTTATTAATCTTGGATTGCTTTTTTGGATACACTTTTCCTATTTTATATCTGAATAGGTGAACTCTTCCGAGCTTTTTATTTTAAGTCTAGTCTGTGTTATGTGAACTTGGTTCATGTTGTCATCATCAAAAATAATTTGTAATTTGAGCAGCAATTCATCAATAAGTATCTTGATGAATCTCCATTCCTACAAACTAACTCATTTCACCCAAATAGGACATTTCAAATTTGATCTCCATTTCTTGCTTGAATTGATTCACCATAGCATCATTGCATCCCATTAACAGAAAATCATCAACAAAGAGTGACACCACAAGAACATCTCCTTCTTTAGCCCTCTTTACATATAAAATGGCTTTATTTTCACTTCTTTTGAAGCCATAATAAATGAGATGAGCATTAATCTTACTGTACCAGGCTCGAGGAGCTTACTTAAATCCATATAATGCCTTATGAAGCTTGTACACTTAATCCTCCATTCCTGGAACATAAAAGCCTTCTGGTTGGTCGACATAAATCTCCTCCTCCAACTGTCCACTTAAGAATGCTAATTTCACATCCAGATGATACAACTTCCAATTTCATTGAGCTGACAAAGCAAATAGCCTTATTGTATTATGTCGTGCAACATGTGCAAATATGGCTCCATAATCCACACCTGCAATTTGCTTGTAACTTTCCACAATAAGCCTTGCTTTGTATTTTTAGACTGAGCTATCTGGATTAAATTTGGTTCTACAAACACACTTTACCCTAGTACCTTTCTATTAGGAAATTATGATTTCTCTAGAAACTCCTAGATTGTAGATATTTTGTAGTAGACAAGTCTTTTGATTTAAAATGAGTGATGGTTAGTGAGCCTCATATGTGCATAGTTTAGTGTGATATATTTTGCTTATTATGTGATTGTAATTCTCTCACTTAATTTATCTATAGACCTTATGTAATGAAACATTAGAGAATTACATAAAACTCAAGAAAACTTCATCCTTCATTTTAATATTCAGATTTCATAGCAATTTACTGTAGTGATTTCCTAATGTTTACACCTTGTAGACTTGAAGTTCTTGTTCCTTTTCTTTGTAACTGTTTCTGACATTGGGTTTATCAACTAGCTTCCAAGTATCATTCTTCTCAATCATACCAATCTCCTCCTTCATAACTTGAATCCAAACTTCATGTCTTGATGCTTCTTGATAGCTATTTGGTTCCGATATTGCAACATTACATCTTTGATATATCTCATAAAGGAACCTTGTCTTCAAAATTGGTAAATCAAGTGACGATTCCCCGTCCGATTCTTCATCTTCCTCTGATTTTCAAAGCCAAATGATTGGATTTCAGGTAGCGGACACACTTTCTAAAAACTTGCATATCTTTCTCAATTTGCTCCTTATTCCAATTCTAATAAGAATGCTCATTCACTACCATATCTCTTTTAATTGAAATACTTTTGGTAGCAAGTTGAAAACTCTATAACCCTTGGCTTGCGATGAATAACCAATAAAGATCCCTAATTCACCTTTCAGTTCAAGTCTTCTTCTTTTGACCGAAGGAACATGAGAATAGCAAATCGAACCAAATATTTTTAAGTGCTTCGTGTTAGTTTTAATAAGTCATGTTAGAAATAAAATGTGTATCGTTATATTTGTCCTAGTCTTTAGGAAGTAGTTTTAAATGTGGGTTGTTATCAAGTTCTTAGGAGAAAATCTTGGTGTAGTAGTTCCTAAATTTTAGCTTCTGCTTTTCCTATGTATTTGTTTTATAAAAGGACTGCCGCATCAATAAAATAAACATCGACAATAAAAAAAAATTCACATACTGCCTCTACTCTACTCTATCTTCATTAGTGTTCTTTTCTCTGGGCTATGTTTATTTACTAGGAACAACAGTTGTTTCATGGTCTTCTAGGAAGCAAAAAATTGTCACTTTATCTAGTACTAAAGCGGAATTTGTTGTTGCTACAACTTGTGCTTGCCAAGCTGTTTGGTTGAGGAGGATTCTTGAAGAACTACAATTCACACAAGAAAAAGCAACTACAATTTTCTGTGACAATAACTCTGCCATCAAGCTATCGAAAAATCATGTGTTACATGGAAGATGCAAGCACATTGATGTGAAGTATCATTTCTTGCCAGATCTCAATAATAAAGGAACAATAGAGCTACAGTAATGCCGAAGTGAAGATCAGTTGGCGGACATTTTTACTAAACCTCTCAAGTTTATCACTTTCCAAAATCTGAGGAGGTTGATGTATATGAAAGAGTTCAAGAAGATGAAGTTAAACATAAGCTTGAAAGCTTTCAGTTTAAGGGAGGGTGTTAGTTTTAATAAGTCATGTTAGGAATAAAATGTCTATCATTATGTTTGTCCTAGTCTTTAGGAAATAGTTTTAAATGTGGGTTGTTATCAAGTTTTTAGGAGAAAATCTTGGTGTAGTAGTTTCTAAATTTTAGCTTCAGTTTTTCCTATGTATTTGTTTTATCAAAGGACTGCCGCAGCAGTGAAAAAAACACCGTCAAGAAATTTCTTTTTCACATTCTGCCTCTGCTCTACTCTATCTACATTACTTTTCATTTCTATCACTTCGCAGATGGTCTTATTCCACTCCATGCCTCAATAGGAAATTTTCCATCCACAATTTTATTTGGCAGCCTATTTAACAAATACAGTAAAGTATAAACAACTTCTTCCCAAAAGCTTTGTGGTAGTTTCTTTTCAAGCAACAGACATCTAGTGATTTCAACAACAATCTTGTTCTTTCTTCTCCGAGATTCCATTTTGTTCAGGTGAATAGCTTATGGTCAACTTGTGATCAATCCCCATATCTTCACAATACTTATTGAACTTGTTTGAAGTGTATTCACCACCATTGTCTGACCTCAAAGACTTCAGCTTACCACCACTTTGTCTTTCAACAAAAGCTTTAAATTTCTTTAAAACTGAAAATACTTGAGATTTATTACTCAAAAAATACACCCAAGTCATCCTTGTAAAGTCATTAATAAAGAGCACAAAATATTTATTTTGTCCCAAATATGATGTCTGCATAGGTCCACACACATCAGTGTAAACTAATTCAAGTTTTTTAGTTGTCCTGCAGGTAGCACTTTTAGGAAATGCTTTACTGTGTACCTTACCCATCTCACATGACTCACAAATTTTATAGTGAGATCTCAAGTAAATCCTTAGTCAACCCGTTTTCATACATAGACTTTAAAGTAGCATAGTTAAAAATGCCCATATCTTTTGTGCCACAACCATGACTCACCCGTACTTGCAAAATTTGCCCTATCAGACTTCTCATCCTAAAGGAAAGTTTCATCCACCATTTCTACTTTAACAATCAAACTATCTTCAGTGTCAAAAACCAATGTTTGCCCTTAAAAAATAAGGAATAGCCTTTGGACATCATTGACTAACACATAAAAATTACATGCTAAACAAGGAACATACAACACATCATGTATAGACTTTGTACCTTGTGTAGTCTGAAAGGCAATTGAACGTGCATCTATTGTTTCACCATTTCCAATCCTAACTTTAGTTTTGACTGCCTTGTCAAAGTGTGTGAAACATGAACTCAATGTGTGACATATGACTCGTACATCGACTATCTATGAACCATGAGGATATTTTTGGTTGTGTTTTCTTCATGAGAAGCCATTAACAAGCTTTCTTCTTCCTTTTCTGACTCTTCAGTAAAATTTGCTTGCTACACATGACGTTGTTGTGGTTGATTCTGCTTGAACCTATAATTCTTTTCAATATGACCCATTTTTCTACAAAATTTGCATTGGATCGATGGCTTTCCTTTGAAACAGCAATCCTCATTTTCTTGATGATTCGTTCTTTTGCAATGGTTGCAAGGTGGGAACTTTCCTTTCTTTGAAGGTTCCTTCCATGTTTTTCCCTTTACTACTTTATCTTCATACATCCTCCAATTGTCCTTCAAATACTGCTTGCTTTTATGCTTTGCCTGAAATGCCACTTTAGCTCACTTCTTTATCTCTTATACTTGATCATTGTTCTCGAGCTTGCCACTTGCTAATCAGTTCCGCTACAAATAAAGTCTTTATATCACAAGATTCCTCTATTGTTTAAATATTAGACTCAAACCTTTCTGGTAATCTTATCATCATATTGTCCACCACCTTTTAGTCTGAATTGGTTTAATCAGATAGACTTATTTTATTTACAATCTCCACAAATTTGGCATAATACGTTTTCACAATATCTCCTTCATTCATCCTTAACATCTCAAATTCTCTTTTGGGAGTTAAGAGTTTGATAGTCTTCACTCTATCTCTTCCATCGAACTCCTCTTTTATCTTCTCTCATACTTCTTTAGGTGTTCCACAAATCATTATTCTTGCGAAAATCACATCTGAAAGTGCTGAATAAAGATATGTGAGAGCCTTTGG
The DNA here is from genome assembly GCF_019186545.1 of Solanum stenotomum. NCBI lineage: Eukaryota > Viridiplantae > Streptophyta > Magnoliopsida > Solanales > Solanaceae > Solanum > Solanum stenotomum. The sequence continues at coordinate 16,819,920 of NC_064283.1, read as the reverse complement.
TTTCCCTGACTTTGCATCTTCATAAATCTTCATTTGTGCAACTGTTGGATTTAGTCAAAGTGAAGGAGGATCATCTTCACTTTCAATTGTTTCCCATAGACTAAGAGCTTTGAGATAAAGCTTTATCTTTTTCACCCATATCTGATATTTTTTTTCTGTAAACATAGGAGGATCTGCACCACATATATAGCTACTAGATTTACTACATGTGCGTTGCACGTGGTGGCCTCATCTTGTCATATGATTAAGTCTGAAACAGTAAGCTAACTTTTTGTCATAAAATATTTTTGTAAGTATTAGAACAGTCTCGTATACATAATTTTACAGTTAATTGTATGCATACTACATTATTAAATATATTCAATATGTAAGATAATAATTTGTATGGATGTTTCTCAATTTCCAATTTTCTGTTTCTGAACAGTACTCGATTATGCTCGTCTAATTGTCTTGAATTTGATGCATGTAACTTTATGATGATGTCCATAAATAGATGATACTTTCCCGGATTTGCAAGTCATTTGTAACCAATATCTAAGTCTAGACAATAGTTGTATTTTCTTCATAAATTGCATGTTGATGCTCAACTTTTCTCCTCTTCAACCGAACCTATCAAATACAACCAATGACATTTTCATTAGGTTCATGTAATGTGTTGGTTTTGTTCCTAATTAATTACACTTTAAAAGATAACAATCGTCTCTTACCTAATACTTCCTTGTATACAATATTTTTTGTATATGTGCTCGTCGTCGTATCTGGTTCTTCAGTCATTACCAATACTTTTGTCGTGGTCATTGAGATTCCCCTTGATAGTGCTACATATAGTTAGTTGTCCATGGGAGAAAACATGTTGCAGAAGATACAATCCAACAGTAGGGATTGTTTGACCTTGAGCTTTATTTATCGTCATTGCAAAACAGAGACCTATGGGAAATTGCTTGCGAATAAATTTAAAAGGATATCCTTTATTCTCCGGTGGCGATAATTAGATTCTTGGTATAAACACTTGTTTGTTGCATATTCTCCTGTGGTTATTTTGGCATGTATGACATTGTTGTCAAAACCTCTACAAATTAATCGTGTCCCGTTGCATAAGCCATTTGCTGGATCCAGATTCCTCAGCATCAGAATATGTGCATTCTCTTTCAAATCTAACCTAATATATAGTATTCAAATATACATTAGTTGTTTAATATTTTACCTCAACTTTTTTTCATCTAGTTTAGCGATTCGCAGTTATCTTATAATTGCAACGCTAACGTGGCCTTTTTCATTACCTTACTTGGTGTGGTTGTAATATTTTTCATTCCCCCTTTTTATGACTTCACGCCTGTATATAGGATGAGGTAAGTTAATTTTAGCATATAATTAAGGAAATGTTTGTGGTTTTTCAAATTGTTAGATTAAAGTATAGCTCAATAAATTATAGTTAGACCACAAAATTTGGCAGTAAGGTTAATGAAATATTGTCGAGCATATTAGAAGATTAGCTTGTGTACCAAGTGTGAAGATCTAGTGCTTTTGGAAACACTAGATTGATCAACACACTGCTCACGGGTATAGTTGATATCCCAAAAGTGCCTAGTTTGGAAAACAACATATTAAAGTGAGGCATCAAATAATATATTCAAAATTTTTACAATTAGCATATCGAAGAGAGTGGGTATACCTCTATATTTTGAGACTCTCACGTCACATAAGCTAGGAACAGGTTGATCATCTTTCAACTTTTCCACAAATGCACCGTCGTGTACTGCAAAATCTCTCCACAGGTAACAGTTGTACGCTCCATGCTAGATTTTGAATTAGATGAGAATTGTGAATGCATCAGGAGATTTATATGGACGATCGAGAAGTCGTAATGGCAACTTACAGTTCGTTTGTAACAACAATTTCACGTCTTTTGCTATCGCCTTTTACAATGATAGGATTGACCGTGACTAACATGCAAAGAAAATCTGAATAGAGGTGCGGTGAGTCAGTGATACATATTAAGTAATTGAATGTAGAAATTTAAATACGTACTGTGAATAGTTACCGAATATAGCACCATTTGGCAATTTTTCTGCGTGTTCCAAAGAAACAAAACCTTCAGAGAAGTTATGTGTTGAAACAACATGGTCACTCTCCTTTATGATTGTGTTGTCGGTAATAGAGAGTTTAATCTCTTTGTGCACAGAAGTGTAGTTGGGGTTGACCCGATCCAACAACCCATTAGCAATGTAGTAACTCTTATTTGTCTTTAAGAAGTCCTTTCATGTGTCAATATGCTTATTAAATAGTGTCGCTTGCAACTTTGTCCCCTAGTATTGATGTAATTGACATATGAGTTGATTAGAAAAGAAATATAGGGAGTAGATAGGAATGTTAGCATATAACCTAAGCAAAACTATTACCTTGTTGTCCACTAATATTACCGTTTGGAAAGTCCATTCATGACGAGAATTCTTGTACGACATAACAGAACCCTTTCGAATAACAAATACTCGCGTTACCCAATTAACAAAGTATTTTGGTATCTTGTTAATGGAGACACTTTACATTGATAGTTCAACTTCAGTCGCCATGTGTGATGATTCTGGATAGTTAAAGGTTCCAAGGGAAAAGTGAAGTTCATTATTCATTCCGGGCCATAATGTGTCGGTGAAAAATACATAATCATTAAGAAGATTGTAGCAATGTTACTGCAAGTAGTCCATTGAAGATCATAGCAAGATGCATAAGGAGAGTGAAAACTTACAATTTAAGATGTGGAGTGAAATATGTCAATGTCGAGTCCAATACTCTTATGTGTTTTGCGTAAGGAAGATCAATATTGGCCTGAGGAAGTATTGCAAAAAGGTAAATTGAATTCAAATGTGCAAATGTACGCTTGAGTAATAAAACAAGTACGGTGGTAGAAAAGGAGGAAAAGAGGGCATATCGATGCGTTATTTGCAGAAGTTGATTTACTAATGGAGACGCTTTGTGCCGAAGTTGATTTGCTAATGGAGAATTTGTTGTATGTGTGGTTGATATTTATAGGGTAATATGCATAGGTTGTGTTAGTTGGAGTATATATTTGGGCGTTGGACAGATACAGTTCATGGGAAGCGTGGTGACTGTTCAGTCAAAGAGGACTTGGCGTTTGTATAGTAAAAGTGCTGGTTGTTTGTTGTTGTTTGTTGCGTTAGGGTTTTTTTCTTAAAAAGTCAGGGGTATTTGTTGTTGGGATATACTATTAACCATGTAATTGTGTTATAGTATTTTTTATTTAATCCCTTGTAAAGATTTTTTATGTTATTTATTTAATATAATAAATTTTTGTTTAAATAGATCATTATGTATATATGTGTGTCCATTGCTTATATAGTAGACAATTTTGTGTATGGAGTATTTTAACTCATACACGGAAGATTAAAATTGTTGGTGCATATAAGTTATAAATTTATGTTCACGATCAAAGATGAAGTAGGACGAACATCTTGATGATCGTAGCACAAGATTAAATATAATTTGATCTTAATTATGAGAATGGTTAAATTCAACTTCTTGTGCTAGTACATTTTGTATGTATTGAACGGACCAATTAGAGACATTTGTTTATGTTCTGAATATTTATAAATAAATTCTCTAGTCCACTACATGTACTTATACTCTCAATCTTGATATAATTATTATGATCTATGTAATTTATTTTATTGTTTTAATCTATTAAAAGGTGAGACTTTTTGATGAGTCAATAAATTCCTAATAGATTAGATAATGACAAATTACATTAGTGAAATAATAATTAGTTGATAGAACCGTGTCTCGGACCCGAGTTGAAGACACCCCTTTATGGTTACTTATAAGTTTTCACGTGAAAACCCTGCAGGTGGATTTTAGATCCGTCACGTGAAATAAGTTAAGTAAATATAATAAAGGATTAATTTAGTCAATGAATTAAATTTTCAGATAATTTTGATTTAATTGATTGGTGTCGGTAATTCTAACACGGGGGGTTAAATAAGATGTAGTGGTAGATTTCGAAATTAAATCGAGGAGTGCAATTACAGAATTTTAGTGGAATACTTTGTAATTTATTGCGATATGGTTAATTCGTTCATTTGAGAATTATTATCGTAGTTGGAAGCCTCTATTAAATATATCTACGGTCCCTACTATGCCTGATTAATTGACCAAGTTTGAAAAGAAGGACAAATTAATTTTATTGTTGATCTTCTTTAAAGGATGAATTATTTGAGAATTAAAGATTGAGTTAGTGACAAAAACGTTTGGCCTTAAATGGATGAAAACGTTTTTGTTCTTATTACAAAAACGTTTGGCCTTTAATGGATGAAAACGTTTTTGTTCTTATTACAAAAACGTTTGCCCTTTAATGGATGAAAACGTTTTTGTTCTTATTACAAAACGTTTGGCCTTTAATGGATGAAAACGTTTTTATCTCAATTTATTCTCATGATCCTCTTGATTGCTAATTAAGCCTGAAATTTATTTGGACGTTTTTCCTATTCATTCTTGAGTTGGAAAACTAGATAAATAGGCTGAATGTGGCATGAAAGAAATCATCTTTTGAAAAACAAGAAACACTTGCCCACACAAGTAACTTGGTAGTAACAGTCAATCAGGAAATAGGAGAAGATCGTAGCTCTGGATCCTTGACATCTGGACGACTTTTGTAGAAGTTTCAACAGGTTAGTGCTCTTCTAAATTCGTTTATGTTATATTGTTTAGTCTATATGTAAGATTTGTGATCCTGAATATAGCTTCCGTTGTGCATATTCTAACATTTGTGTCATGTTTTTAAGTGAGTGAGGGGTATTTGTGTAATCTGTTTAAGTGAGGGGTATTTACGTAATTTAACATTCATTTTTTGGAGTTCATGCTTTTAAGGTAGTATAGAAGATAGATATAGATATAATCTTCTCAAAGGTTAGTAAGACCATAACTATCTAACTACTATTGTACTTTCTTACAGAACATATTTCATAAAACAATGACAACCTTTCCTCTACAAATGAAATAGAATATTAAAAAAGAACCATTAAAAAAGACTATCTAGAAATATCTCATTTTCTAACAGGCATCATGGGTCCAAAGTACCTCTTTTGGATATTCGTAGTTGTGTTGATTGATAGCATCAAGTATGTCACCTATTCTTTCACGCTTCCATTTAAAGGATCTACTCCTCCGGGGAAGTCACCTGAAGATGGAGTGTTCATGTAGCAGAAACATCATTGATAAACACTTTTGTAGATAGCATAAGATCTACTAATGGTCCATCTTTGTTGGGCTCTTCATGATTTCATCTCATTGCTTTAGAAGTTTTTGAAGACATAAGCAATCATTGCAATCTTGATTTTTAAGAAAAATACCTTAGGACATTGGCTGGAACATTTTCAGTATTATTTTTTCATTTAGAAGCCAAACAAATTTTGTATTCAGTATAGTGTGCTCTCCTATTTTTTTCTCTCTTGAAATTCTATAGTTCAACATAATTTATACTATAGTTGGAAATCAATTCATTAAACAAAGTACGTGTTCTAACGATCACTGAAATCTCGGTACGACCAAGAAATTTAGAACAATTTGCAGCTCCACACAGACAACGATGAATTGTACTTCGGTATAACGCAAAATTATAGTTACATGCCAACTCTATTCCAACAGATATATCTTCTTTACAAAATCATCTTTCTTTATACATTAATGACACCTAATTTTTATGATGTGATTTCTCAAACGGCTAACCTAATTAAGGAATTGAATATGCCTGTTTGTTCAGAACAGGGGAAAACTGGAGAGGTTAAGAAGGGAGGCCACCCACACAGGTGATGCCATCCTTTATTCATGGAGGTCATGCGTTCTCTTCTTTTATCCTTTCTTTTCTCTTTCTGCTAGGTGTGTGGTTGCATAATCATTCTACACTTAATTGCTTAATTCACTGACATTCAAAGCTTTCTTTTTCCTAGGTAAGATGTCATATCATTTCGGAGAAATTCAAATGTTTTCTGGTTATTTGCTAATGTAAGGAATTACTAACTACAATTGTCATTTTTGAGTAAATATATAGCCCACAAACATAATACATATAACTTAAAGGAGTGTTTACTTTCTTCTTTTGATAATTAAAGAGACATAATGTATTATTATTGCAGAAACATGACACATAAAGAAGACAACAATCACCCTCCATAAGTTAATGAGGATTATTAGTAGATTTTATGGTATCTACGAAACGGTTTTTTGATGATGCTTCTGCTACATGAGCACTATCAATAAATGGAAGCATGCAAGAATAGGTGACATATTTGACACTATCAATAAGCACAACAATGAATATCCGAGAGACAGACTTCGGACCCATGATGCCATCTCCATCACCATCAACCAGAACAGATACTACCAAGGAAGAAAGTGACTTGTTCCTGCTGAAATTCTCCCGCTTTCCATCTGTTCCAGTTTGTTCTCCAGAGCTGTGAGAGGGTCTAGAAAGGGAAACGGGAGGGCCATTGAGGATCCTTCTATTTCTGTGGAGGCGCGTGCCATTCTGCCTTTCTTCCATAGATATATCTCTAGCAGAAGATGACGTATCAAACTGGAACACTTCTGTACACATGCCTGAACTCAACAAAGGTCCTGCCCAAATGAACACAAAAAATGAATTAAAATACTGGAAAGCAGAAGGCTATTCCAAAAGATAAAATTTGCTTGGAGCATATAATGTGACTCAAAGTAATTAAAAGTACCTAAATTCTCAAAGAAAACACTAGAGGAATTCATTTAAATTTAAAAAAAAAGGAAAAAGATAAGAATTAATAGTCAGTCTAGATTTAACAACAGTTACCGGCAAGACCTTCAAGGTACCACTCCTGCATAGTTGACTTTACATTCTCTTTCTCCTCAGATCCAAGAATGCTTTGTCCCATTGCAGGACTTCGATAAAGGTGAGGATGGATTCCTGGGATAGCAGGGGCTAAATCACCAGGAACTGTGAGGCCAGCCTCTCTATTTTTCTTATCAGCACTTCCATGAAATGCCATGGCTTTCTCACTTGCCAATACGGATTGAATTATCAAGTTCCCATCAATATCAACAAGTTTATCATTCCTTGGGACATACAGAGAGGCTGCCAGAGGATCACTACCATTGCCCACATGAGCAAACTCATCTGCAGCCTTATTGGTATTTTTCTGATTGCTTTCACCCTGACCTCCCCGGCCACAATGGGAGTTATGATCTTTACCACCGTATTTCCCAGAACAACCAGTCCCATTCACAGGCCCATCAACAGTCAAAACTCTTCTAAGATGTTTTACATAAAATCTACTCACAAAAGACTCTCCACTCATAGATGGTTCCCTAATACCTCCATATCTAAGTTTCAATAAAGGAACCAACCCACCAAAGAGAAGCATGAAGAACAACACACCAAGGAAGCTAACACTAGCAACCTTCTTTGTTTTCACCTCACTCTTCTTTTTCTCCACTTTCTTGCTACTTTTTGGCGCGGGTGGTAGTGCCTGTGATTTCAACTTTGGAATGGGAACCAATGGCACTTGAGATCTTTGTCGGCTCATCATATAAGATGGTGTATATGAAATCCATGGAGGAGGATAGGGATAAATCCCGAGGGGTGACGGCACTTGAGCATGTACACTAGTACCTCCAAGTTGTGCCTTTAGAGTTGCATTTTCCACCATTGCATAGGATAAATTTCTATTCAAATGTTGAATTGTTGATTGAAGTATTCTAAATTTATTCTCTAATTCCTCAACATAATGTTTTTTTCTTTTCCTTGACAAGTGAGCACTTTCCCTATTCCTAATTTTCCTAGCCATTCTCTTTTCGTCCTCATCATTGTTAACATTGTCATACAGGGAAAATATAGTGGATTTTTGGTGTTTGCCTACATCATTTGAGTCTTCACTACTCTTTTTCCTTTTCAACAAATAGATACAATTGCTTATATTAGCATTGACAACCTCTAATTTGAGTTTCTTTTCTACAACTCCACCTTTTACTGAATTATTTCCTAAATTTAGGGGAAACTGTACCGGTTTGTTTGAAACTGGAGCTTCCCAAAGACAATATCCTGAGGTCGAATTGAATTTTCTAAAAGCATCATCAGAACTCCCCATCAGTTGACTCTTAGGTTGACCAAAGCTATTCGGGTTCATCTGACTCGAGTCCAAACCCGACTCCGACCCGATACAGTCTGGCAGACAATTAGGGTTTTGAAATGCATCATCATTGGTAGGGTTTGGAAAACTATCATTGAATGATTCATCAAGAATGATGGCATCGGTTGTGAAATTAACATTTGGAAATTCCATAGGGAAATCTTCGCCATTTTCTTGGCATGTTGTGGTCATGTGTAGGGCGTAAAAAGTACGGTCAAGAGGTTGAACTGCAAGACAATCGAACTCCCCGATGAAGTTCGCTTCTTCTGCCGGCGGTGAATCGGCCATATCTAGAGTTTGTCAACAATTGGTCAGAGATTTAGAGAGAGACGGGATAGGAATAGAGAGGAAACTGAGAGTTACTTTTCTTTTATAGTTTTATTTTTCGACATTGTTAAGATTGATCCATTAGATTTTATAGATATCATATCTAAGAAATAAAAATTCATATTCTTGATGTTTCAAAAATAATTTTGTAAGATTGTTTTTAGTTGGTAATGTTTATTTTACCAATAAGTGCATGTACGAATACATGAATGCTCTCTTAAATGATTAAACCTTGAGAAAAAAATGTTAATTTTTCATTGAATTAGTGAAGTGTGTAAATTAATATGCGATCCAAGAACTATTTGATTCTATTTATTTTCTCTATGCCTCTTTATTTCACACTTAGAAGGTCATAATCTAGAGTTCGGTGACTTGTATATCTTTATTTGATTCTATTTATTTTCTAAGAATGTTAGTAAGTGCAAAATTTATGGGGCTTCTAGATGAAAAAATAATGCCAAAGAATTTTTAGCCAAGGTCCTTAGGTATTTTTTGTTAAAATCGAGGTTGCAAAAATTGTATATGTCATTGAAAACAATTAAAGAAATGAGATGGCTTCATGAAGAGCACCACAAAGATGGAGTTCTATGACATCCTCTAGATTCTGAAGGCTTATGTTGTACTTTATTTTAATGAATAGATTTTCAAATTTAATAAATATTGTGTTGGGCTATAGAATTTGAAGAGACAAAAAAATCAGGAGAGCATATTCTCTCAATAATTTCAAATCTGAGTATAGTTCAAACGAATAGATATTTAATCAAGCTTAAAGTCTGAACAATTATATGCTAAAACTCAAGCAATCAGTTATTGTCTAGTTACATCGATTAAAGCTCGAGCAAGAATTGTAATGACTGTTGATTTTGTTACTGCTATTCCATGCCTTTGTTCTATGTAAATTTGTTGCAATTGAATTTGCAATTCATTTTGATATGTCTCTGGATAGATTGCAAGTTATTCTCTTTGATAGATGGCTGGATAGATTTGCAAGTTAAAAAGAACCCTTAGTGAGTTGCAATTTTTTTTTTGAGATGCATGGTAGCCAGAGCCGTCTCAATAAGTTTGGGGGCCTAAAGCCAAATTTTATAAAGAGGCACTATTGTTTTTAGTTGACAAATATAAATTGAATAATTATAACATATTTAGTGTAATCCTACAAATGAGGTCTGGAGAGACAGGATATATGTAGACATTATGAAATAAGAATGCAAATAATGTAAATTTTCAATGAAAATTATGTAATATAAAGTTAAAATAATAAAACATGACTCAAAATTTTTAAAAATATGATGATATTAAAATAGTATTGCGATGAATTTGATAAGTTGATAAATAATATTAAAATAGTGTTGATTAGTTTTAGTGCTTTAAATTTGAATAAGACGCCAAAAACAAATTTGATCTTTTTATAAACACACAACAATAGATTTTAAATGTAGAATGTTTGAACATTTGAGAGACTTCACAATATTCAATAATGAAAGAATAAAAAATAGTGAAAGGAGAATAAAGAGAAGTATAAGAACACAATATTGTTGGTTCATGATAATCGTTAGAATATAAATGAGCTAGACAATAAAATAGATAGCCACATGTGAAACTAGAAGGATACTACAATTAACTAGCCACATAAGAATCTAGGAAAGATACTACAATCAACTAACAATATTCAATTTCTCAATTATATTTTCTATACAAAAAAAAAATTCTTCAAATTTATCAATACATGAAATTTTTGTTAACAATATATATACATCTTTGGGAGAAAATGGGGGGCCCAAGCGATTGCTTTAGTGGCCTTATGGTTGAGACGGCCCTCATGGTAGCAGATATTGTTGATTGTTTGTCTATTGCGCGAGCTTAGGACTCTTATTAATTGGCGATCCAACTTTTTTCCTCATCAAAACAGTCTACTCTTCGTCAACATTATCTTTAGAAGTATGTCTTTACCTTTGAGAAAATTTCTTACTTCCTCAAAATTTCCAAGTGAATTTTTACTTGAAAAACATTAGCAACATCACTTGTAGCACTTCTACTTTTAGCAATTTGTTGCTGTCTAGTTATATAGAGATTGAGCTTCGAAGAGGCTTCATATTTTTATCCCCTCGTACTTGATAATTTTCAGTGAGTTGACAGAGAAAACAGAATTATTAGTGTGCTTATTTTCTTCACTAATTTTAGAGATCACTGAAATATCGGTGGAACTCAGAAAATTTAAAACAATTTGCAGCTCCACTCTGACAATGAACAATTGTACTTTGGTATCACTCCAATTTATAGTTACAAGCCACTCCATTCCAACAGATATATCTTTCTTTGCAAAATTGTCTTTCCTTATACATTAATGATTCTTACGATGTGATTTCTCAAATGACTAATGATGGTGTAATACCACAAATACAAAATATTACAGTTGAAATTAAAATGAACAAAAAATGAATAAAGCATTATTCAGGCTGAGACACAGATATTTCGCTCTCTTTAAGGAGGTTCAAGCCCACTGTGGCATCATCTACACCGATCTACCAGTATCAATTTTGACTTGTCCCCTCTTGGATATAGCATCTCAACAACGTCGTACAACTCAAGCAACTTCGGATTAGTTGAAGAGTTCAAAGCTCCACAACAAACACCATATGTCCACATATAATTACTCGCTTTTGTATATGAATTAGTTAAAGAGTTAGAAGATATTTTTTTTGTCTCAGCTCTCTCTTTCACTACGCTAATCTCAATATAATACTTCTCATCTTTCTTCCACCATTATTGTTGTTGTTTCTTGTTGTACTCAACACAAATGAAGAACATTACTATTTATAGGGAAGGAAATCTTCTTTGCAATGAATAGGATGATAATGGGTAGTAAATTGGGTAAATGAATGAGTTATAGGTTACATGAGTTATAAGGTACAATGCGTATTATAATTGGTGAAATGAAGAGTTGGTGGTTACAAAAGTTACTAACAACTAATGACCACATTCTACCATAATTGATGAGAGTAAAGAGGCACAAATGTAATGCCCACTAATGGACATAACAGGATACACAATGTGACATATGACAAATTTTTATTAATACTAGTTTCTGGGTACGCGCGTTGCGCGTGTAACCTATGTCAATAAGTGTCACGCCCCGAGCCTACACCCTGGACGTGGCTGGCACTCGAAGACCATTGTTGGCCCCCAAGCGAACCCTTGGCCTGGCTTCTTAACTCAGCGAAAACCTAACTCAACAGAAAACTCCATGCAACGAAAGGTCATAAAACAACCCAACTGATAAAATCTGGCCAAAAAGGCAACTCGAGTCTCAAAATAGAATATTTACATATATACAGATGAGGGACTCAACACTAATTGACTGACTATCTATGAAGCCTCTATAATACTGAGATGGATGTTGGGACAGACCCCGCAACATCCTAATAATACAAAACTAGAAACACAAAATAATAGAGTCCTCCGAAATGCAAGTAGGCTCACCACTGACTCTGGAGTGCTCAACTGGATCAACGGCGGGCTGAATGATGATCCTGGGTACCTGCGTTTGCATCATAATAAGATGCAGGTCAACTGGCATCAGTACATGGAATGTACAAGTATGCGAGCTAGACAGCTAAACAACAACTTAAGCTTGAAAGGGATACAAAAGAGGCTCTGTTCAACTCATGAATAACTGAACTCAATATAAAGCAATAAGACACATGCCATATATATAAAGCTTGTAAAACTATTTAAAACATGACATCAAAATCATATTTATAATATCATAAAAATACCATGCTTCCTCTCAAATTCTACTTGTGCAATGCATGAATGAAGTCCCATACCCCCATCCATACTAAGCAGAACCTCTCGAGGAACCATGCAATTTCTACAGTGGGAGTTTCTCTAACCGACAACCACCACTACATGCCTAAGTGGTGATACAACGTCTTGTCCACGCTGCCAGAACTGTCCTATACTTTGCCATCATATAAAACGCTTTAACTTAGTGGATCCACTAGCTTAACTTACTGATCATCTAAAAAGTATGACCCGTTAAATCCCATGTTGGCTACATGGTTCTTATGGAGAGTTGAGTTAATATGAACTCATGTCACCAATTCGATGCTCAAGACTACTCCCAAAAATACTTTAGCTCATAAGTTTTTTAAACACATCTTTCTTTAGTTTGAATTAATTGCTCAAACTACCCTCTTAAAAGAGGTAATTGCTCTTGAAAAATCTTTCTAAAAAGAACATATCAAAACCATATTTTTATATGATCATTGATGACTCGGGAAGTCATACTGCATAAACATTGATGACATACTCGATTGTCATACTAATCATGTTTTAGAAACTCTTTCGCAAAACTCATCTTTTTCTTAAAAAGAGATAGTACTCAAACTGCTCAAAACTCTTTTGAAAATCTCAGTTTCCTCTCATCTTAAATATGAAAACATTTATAAACTTCTTTGGGAATACTTAGTTCCCTAATAACTTGTGAGAAATGAACTTGACTCTTTACTCTTGGCTTAACTTGAAACTCTATACTCTTTACTTAACTTTACTTGAGCCTAAAAATGAAGTTAAAACGTTCAATAAAGACTCTTGAAAAACTTTGAAGACTTGCTTTGACTTACTTCTTAACTTCTAAGCTTGACTCTAACTACACTTGACTTCTAACTTCACTTGACTTGGATCCTATCTTCCCTCGAATTGGATTATGGATTCAAGGTGTATGATCACATGTTTATGGATGAGTTCGGGATGTCTAGATGTACGATAGAGTGTTGAAAACAACTATAAAACATAGGTACATTACCAAGGAACATGTATGAAAAAGTGGGGAATGAATGGGAAAGATTGGCGTCCTTGGCGCTCTAAGAGGTGCGGGGTGCCAACCTTCAGACTTCAGAGGGGCCTGGTGGGGGCTCTGCTAGGCGCGCCGCCCCAAGGGTGGTAGCTCAGAACCCCTGTTGGGGCGCGCTGGCTGGCGCGACGCCCCAGCCTTTTTTCCCGAAAACTCGACTTTTCTCCTTCCTTTTTCCAACTCTAAACCACCTTAACTTCAAAGTTTCCAGCCCCAAACACTTAGAATCATAAAAGCCCTTAATATACAATAGATTCAACTCGAAATCACAACCGGAAACATGTACCAAGACAACAAGGAACTTTAACAACACAACCAACAACTTCAACAAACACAACCACAAAGTTCAACAAACACAACCAATCTTTTTCTCGAAATTAAAATGAGTTTGGTGTGTGGGGGAAAGAACCAACACAACACTATGATCTCGCATACCTTAATAGGGATCACCCCCGACGAAAACCACGACGATCTTGACGAATCCTTGCTTCTTCTTCTCTTTCTCCTCTTCTCACATTTTCTCTCAAGAACGCTAACTCTCACTTTTAAAAGGGAAAACTGATTTAAAATCAGCCTAAACCCTTAATATAACCAAAAGAAATGGTTAGGGAAAAGACCAAAATACCCTTACAAATTCGGACTAAACTGCCCTGTGCCAACAGCCCAACTTCCAAAGGGCATAACTCACTCATACGAACTCGGAATCGCGCAAACTCAGAGGCGTTGGAAAGATCACTCCAAGATATTTCCAAACATAACTGGAAGTACACCTAACTCATCCTGAGCTAGGAGTTATGACTGCTCAAAGTTGACCAAAAACTCATTTTTTTTCCATACTTCGCTAAATTTTCCAGATTTTTAATTCTTTCCAAAAATGACTATTTCCAATTCTAAGCTTCTTCATAGCTATTTCAAATTGCCGGATGTTACAATAAGTATACATTTTTTTTAAAAAAGTTACATCTATTAATAACAAATTTGTGCTATAAAACAAAATAAAAGTTTGTTATAATAGTTATATCCACAAACATGATGTTTGATCTCGAAGTTGAAAAAGAACAGAGAACGACAATGTTAAATTATAAAGCTTATTAAATTGAAGGACCTTGAATACACTTTTCAAATTGTTTTAATTTATACACAAACAACAAAAATAATGACATATCTATATATAGTACCACTAAGCGGGATGATTTTATTATTTTAAAGTGTTTAAATAAATCCCTAGTGTAGTCTAACTAAGTATTCTAAATAAGAAATGTATATGTTTTCGTAAATTACAAATGTCACTTATATTGTATATGTATATATAGCATTCAAAGAGCTAGCTTTACAAATGTAAAGGTTTCTCAATGCAAATTCATTGTGAATTCTTATATAATAGTAAGATTTAAATCCCAAAGATATACTATAACTTTCTTTAATTAATTAAGTTAATATGAATGGTTCTCATATTTATATTTATTTTCAGTTCAACTTCTTAAACCTTTGTTAAAATGAATATTGATATTTTAGCATAAAAATTGTTGTTAGAGCAGTGTTAACAAAAAAATAAAAAGTCTTTCAATTTTTTGGTGAGTTTTTAGTACGCAATTCAACTTTATAAGTAGCAATTTCCCATTTTTAAAACCACCTCTGAGAATGAAAAATGCACAACTCATCAATATTGTCAACTAGCTAGGAAGAAAACAACTAAAACAAAGAACCTCATAACAATAAATGGTAACACTAATCTTAGTGATACAACGTGAGAATATGTAAGACCACCTTTATTTAGGACATCTATTAGTATTATTTATTATAGAAAAATGTTCTCTAACTGCATCACATTGATTACAACATATATTCATAATTGGATACTTTAAAGATTATGTAAATTATCTGGCCCTTTATTCCTACATAATTACTATTCCATAGTATTAATTGTCTAAATATAATTACCAATTAGAAAGTATATGCATAGATTCTTTAAATTGGGAAAACTTTAATCCTAAAATTAAAAAAAAATCATGATAATTTGGTCCAAAAGGGAATGAATTATATATCAATAAATAAATAATCATGTCATTGTTTTGTAAATAATAAAATAAAATAGAGATGAAAAAAGAGAAAGACAATCTTAAAATTAAATAACAATTATTACCTGGAGATTCAAAAGGGAAGAAAGAATGTGATCATGATAAATATGAACTTCACAGTATCCGTATACAATGACCTTGCTCGACATCAAAATTAAATCATCATTGTTAAACAAGAAATATAGATACCAAAAGATATGTTCATCACATTTTTCATACACAAAAAATGGTTTATTTGGAGAAATCAAATATTCATAAAAATTTAGGTACAAACTAAAAAAATTCTCTCATTGTTAGATTATTTTACCTCGTCTCATATTCAATTTGATATATGAAAAAAATATTCCATGTGCACAACAAATCTAATCTTATTTGTGCTTGTGTACGACAATTCCCTTTATATAACTGGAAAAACAATTCTTTCAAATAGCCTCTAACCTCTGTTTCCAGTACCCATATTTTCCTACAATTTCATATCAAAATTGAATATACATATGTAAACACCTAAAACTCTACAGAAAAGTTAGGAAAAACAACAGTTTCTAATAGAGAAATTTTAAGAGCAGAGCTCGAAGAATTAAACAAAACATTAATAGAGAGAAAATGAAAAAGAAGTTCAAACTCTAAATAAGACTCACCATTTTGACTTTGAAACGATTGTGATCTTTGAACTTCTGTTTAATAGATGTTATCCACATTACATGGACTTTTGGACTTCTTATTAATTAAACTGAAAAGAATTTGTGAAAAAAGATAACTAAAAGTGGGAAAATCAGATTATTTTTACCTTAAAAATGGTAATAGAGTCATTTAATTTTACAAGGGCATTTTGGTATTGCAACTTTTAATTGGTGATGTTCCCACTTATAATAATATATATGGTATGGTGATTAAAATGTCACACTAAAAACTAACCTAATTAAGGAATTTAATATGTCTGAATGTTCAGAACATGTAAAATTTAAGAGGTTGAGAAGGGAGGCCACCTTTCAAAAGATGAGAGAAGTAGAGTTTAAGGACTTTAGGCACATAAGCAATGGCGGAGCCACATATAATTAAGGGGTGTTGACCGACACCCCTTCGTCGGAAAATTACATTGTATAGCTAGAATAAAAATATATTTGTTATGTATATATATTACACATTGACACTCCTTGACTTCTACACAATTTTATTTCTTTATATTTTGGTACCCCTTAGGCGAAATTCTAGCTCCGTCACTGCACAAAAGCGAGTGAGAGGTTTTTACTATATAGTTGTTGAGTTGCTCACTGTTGTCATGGTTAAGCTGACAACAAACACAATACTAAAAAAATATATATGTCACAACTTAAGAAAATAACTCAATTTCTACAATGGTCATGATTTTTGTTATTGTGTCGACAATTTGTCTCTATATGGAGGTGTTACATTTTTTTTATCCCTTCTTTTTGCTTCCTGCTAGGTGTGTGATTGTATAATTTACTTATTTTGTTGGAGAGAAAACATAGTAAATAATAATGAACATCTTTTAATTTAAATGTGAAATATATAATTGTGGAGCTCTAATTATTGACTATTTAATGTGTGAGTTGTAGCGCCTCTACTTTCAACAATTAGTTGTTTCATAGTTGCATAGACTAAAGCTCGAGCAAGAGCTATAATGATGTCTGATTTTATTTCTATTGTTTTGTACCCCTGTTCTCTTCAAACTTGTCAGGCAATTCAACTCGCAATTCTTTTGGATAGGTTGTTGGATAGATTGTGAGCTCTTCTCTTTGACCGATTGTAATGACCCTAAAGGTCATTTTTGGAAAATTACCATTTAACCCTCTTGATAGTTTGCCTCGAGCCATGTTTGGGCAGTTTATGAAATTGGTTTTTGAAAGTCAAGAGGGGGGGGGGGGGGNTTCCTGTAATGGTCAGTCGATTCACCTGCACGTTAGTAGAATAGATAAACAGTAATAAATATTGCAGTAAGTAAATAGCACAAATAGTTTTTATACTGGTTCGGAACATCGATGTGGTGCCTAGTCCAGTCTCTTTGGGTTTCAAGGGTTTCCTTTAGAGCTTGTTGAGAAATTGGGTGTTGCAAAATGTTACAATTGAGAGCCCTGTTTGATATGCAAATCAGAACTTCTTCTTCGACACAACCTCTACCTGTATAACCTACAGTTAGATCTTTCTTTATCTTTTCTTTTCAATTGTTCACTCAAGTGTGTACAAAATTTTATGAAAGATAAAAGAAGATTACAATATAAGTTCAAGTGAAGTGCGTACTTCACAACTATGGCTAAGAGAGGTTTATAATATAGATGTGGACGGCTGCTGCTCTATTATGGAAACCCAAGGGTGTTCAAATCAAGGATCCTTAAATTGAGTCCTTGATTTATTTTGATTGATTTGTTGAATCATGTCCATATCAGATATGTGCATGATTAAATCAATTCCTTCCTTTGTTAGATGATATCCTTGAATCTTGGCTGATACTGATAAACTTCAGAATATATTCTTCTATGACTGATTGACAAATTAAATCAATTCGTTCCTTTGTTAGTTGATCTCCTTGAATCTTGGCTGATATTGGTAAACTTCAGAATGTATTCTTCTATGACTAATTGACAGATATTCTCTTTCCTTCTTCAAATGTTTGTACTGATTGACTGGACTTTTCTTGCCTTCCATGCGTGGCTGCATGAATCCTGGTTGGGATTCTGGTTGTCTTGATTTATCTTCTTGATATTATTCTCCATAATACCTTTTTGATTTGCAGGCTGCTCGATTTCATTCCTTTTTTATTTCCTGCAAGTAGATTATGAGTTAGCTTGTCATTATTCAGAATATCATAAGTTAACAATCTCCCCCTTTTTGATAATGACAACTATAACTAATACAAGTTTAATTTAACTTCCCTATTTGATGTATCTTAGATTGACTGACATCCGTTTGCTCCCCCTTTCTGTATGCTTCCCCTTTCTATATGCCGTGTCTAGATTTCTCCCCCTTTGACATAATCAAAAAGGAAAACAAACAAAAACAACAAACAAGATAGGCAAAAACAAATATACAAGCAAAGAGTATAGGGCTAGAAACCCCGAAATTATAGTCCAAAAGAAATGAAGACATATCTCCACAAACTGATTGAAAAAAATTAGTCTTAACAATCACCAAGAAAGTATTTCAAAGTGGTCAGCACATTCCTGCAGAAAGTGTTAAGAGAGTGCTCAATAGTCTTAAAGAAGGTAGAGTGAGAGTTGTGCATTAACACAGCCAACTCATTATGAGCAGAGTTAGCTCCAGTTTTGATGGAGTTGACTTCCTTGAGAGTTGTATTAACCGAGCGAATGACATCCTTCTTAAGTCCTTTCAGCATTTGTGTTGGAGTCCTTGTGTAGCTGAAGAGCCCTTCCAAGGGTGTCCTCATGCTTGAGAAAGTATGAGTGTCATAAGTAGCATCAATCAACACAGGAAAACCGGTAAGATTAATTAATAAGTACAGTAATACCAAGACATTCTCGAAGGAAACAAAATCTTTCCTCAATTAGCAAAGGTTTTGTAAAGATATCGACTAACTAATTTTCAGAATCAACAAATTCAAGCACAAAATCACCATTTTCAACATGATCACGAATAAAATGATGCTTGATGTCTATATGTTTAGCCCTGGAATGATGCACAGTATATTTAGATAAACTAATAGCACTAGTATTATCACAAAAATGGGTACTCCCTCAAAGGATAGATCATAATCCAGGAGTTGATGCATCATCCAAAGTAGTTGAGTGCCACAACTTCCGATAGCCAGATATTCAAATTCAGTAGTTGAGAGGGCAACGAAGGTCTATTTCTTACTATGCCAGGAAATAAGAGATTTCCCCAAAAACTGACATGTTCCAATGGTGCTTTTTCTATCATTTTTATCACCTGCAAAGTCAACATCTGAATATCCAATTAAATCAAAACTTTCAGAAAAAGGATACCATAATCCCATATCAGAGGTTCCAATGAGATATCGAATGATTCGTTTCACAGCGGTGAGATGTTATTCCTTTGGAGCGGATTGAAATCGTGCGCATTTGCAAATGCTGAACATGATGTCTAGTCGACTAGCAGTGAGATATAATAGAGACTCGATCATTCCTTGATAAAGTTTTTCGTCAATTGCTTTTCCTGTTATATCGGATTCTAGACAAGTGGAGGGACTCATGGCAGTTCCAAAGGCTTTACCCTTTTCCATTCCAAACTTTTTGATCAACTCTTTTGCATACTTACCTTGATTTATAAAAATTCCTTTATCTAACTGCTTAATTTGAAGACCGAGAAAGAATGAGAGCTTGCCCATAAGACTCATTTCAAATTCACCTGGCTTTATTCCGAATAACCTTTCCGTTTTCGTCCAATTTGTTGCGAAATACCCACTTGGTTCCTATTACTGAATAGTTCTTAGGTTTTTCAATAAAAGTCCACACTTGATTCTTTTCAAATTGATCAAGTTCTTCTTTCATTGCTTATATCCATGACTCATTTTCCATTACTTCATTAATTCGATTTGGTTCCATTTGGGATATGAGAGCCAATGAAGCTTGTTTCTTGAGAGAGGATCTTGTCTGGATTTTGTCATCTGGTTTTCCCAGAATGAAGTTTTCAGGATAGTTGGCATTGTGTCTCCATTCCCTGGGAATATTTACTTTGTCAGCTGGAGTAGTCGACTCTGTTTCTGCAGTAGCGGGCGCTTCAGTGAGATTTTCAGTGGAGACTTTTGGAATATCTTTTGCTGGTTTGAATGAATCAATTTCATCCTTGCCTGCTTCACTTTCTTGTATTCTTGGACTAGTGTCATCAAATACCACATGAACAGATTCTACAACACTTAAAGTTCTTTTATTAAAAACACGAAAGTCCCGACTAATGGGAGCATAACCTAGAAAAATACCTTTGTTACTTCTTGGATCGAACTTACCAAGATTGTTCTTACCGTTATTGTGGATGAAGCATTTGCATCCAAATGGATGGAAGTATCTGATGTTTGGTTTCTTACCTCTCCATAGTTCATATGGAGTCTTCTTTAGTATAGGTCTGATAAGACACCTGTTAAGAATGTGACAAGGAGTACTTACAGCTTCTGCCCAAAAATGATGGGGAAGATTTCGATCGAGAAGCATAGTTCTTGTTGTATCTTGTAGTGAGCGATTTTTCCTTTCTACAACTCCGTTTTGTTGAGGAGATCTGGGTGAAGAGAGGTTTTGAGTGAAACCATTTTGAGCGCAGAATTCTTCAAAAGCTTTATTCTCGAATTCACCACCATGATCACTATGAATAGTTGTGATGAAGTAACCTGTTTCTCTTTGAATTTTTCTACAAAAAACTTCAAAGTTAGCAAAAGCTTCATTTTTAAGAGTGAGAAATATTACCCATGTGAACCTTGAGAAGTCATCAACAATTATGAATGCATATCGTTTACCTCCAATGCTAGCAGTTCGAGTAGAACCAAACAGATCCATGTGAAGGAGCTAAAGGGGTTTAGAAGTACTTACAATATCTTTTCCTTTAAAGGATGAACGAGTCTGCTTACCCAATTGACATGCGTCACAAATATGATCTTTCTTAAACTTAAGTTTAGGTAGACCAATGACTAGTTCAATTCTAGAAAGTTTTTCAAAAGCATGCATACTTGCGTGTCCAAGCTTTCGATGCCATATCCAATGATCGCTTGAAACTGCAGTAAGACAAGTAAGAGATGTAAAATCAATATTATTTAAAACATAAATGTTATTAACTCGATCTCCGATAAGAGTTAGCTTTTTTCTCAGGATGTTTGATGATGCAGCTGGCTGTGTTGAAAGTAACTTGAAATCAGCATCACATAGTTGACTAATGCTGAGAAGGTTATGTTTGAGTCCCTCAACTAGATACACTTCGATTAGATTGCATAATGAGCTGAGTGTAATAGTCCCGACTCCATTTACTTCCCCTTTAGCATTGCCTGCAAATCTGACACATCCCCCATCTATTCTTTTTATAGTATTGAAGTTTTCTTTCTTTCCGCGCATATGTCTGGAGCATCCACTGTCAAGTACCCACATTCCTTTTCTGTAGGTTTTCTTGGATTGGTCCTGCTAAACAATAAGATTAGTTTCTTTTAGGTACCCAAGCATTTTTGTGTCCTTGATGATTAGTAACTTTTGGTCTCTAAATCCACTTTCCAGAAGAATATTTTCTACAATTAAAAGATTTGTGACCAAGATCACCAGAAGTGAAACAAGTAATTTTAGTAGAAATTTCAGGAGAATAAGATTTAGAATTTGATCTATTTGAGATGTTGGAACTACAACTAGAAGAGTTTCTTCTATAGAGCGTAGTTCTGTTAGATCGGATAGAACTACGACTTGGAGACTTTCTGATGTTGTTCAACTGCATTTTGACTTTCTCTAATTCTTCTGTTAGTAAGTCGACTTCAACCTAACTTGCTTCGAGAAGAATCTGCCAATCTTTCTTTTCTTGAGTGATTTTATTGTATTCGTCAATAACCTTCTGTAATTCATCAACAACCATGTCTAAAGAATTTAGTAAGACATTACAATTAGAACAGCTAAAGGATCTTACCTCACTTGTTTCACCTAGTGCCATGAAACATAGATTGGCCATTTCATCATGATCATCGTCGATTGTTTCTCCTTGATCCCATGCTCCGAGACTCTTAGGGTCCTTGTTTCTTCTTCTCCGTTCTGGGTAGTTTTGTTTGATGTGTCCTAGTTTTCCACAATAGTAGTAGCGATCATCATTTCTTTTGAAATCATAGTTCTTAAAGTCCTATTGAGGTCGATGTCCTCTTTGTCTAAGCATTTGTCTCACTCCTCGATTTATAAGAGTCATTCCTTCGTCTTGATTTTCATCGACTTCTTCTCCAATTTCAGATGTCTCAGCTGTAAATGCCACAATTTTCTTTTTATCATCTTTATTGTACCTGTTGATATGATTATGTTCATAGGCCATCAAGTTGCCTTGAAGTTCATCGTATGTCATTTTCTGCAGATCTCTATCTTCAAGAATGGCAACCTTAGTTTCCGAAGCTTTGGGAAGACTTCTGATAAGTTTTCTAACTTGAAGTCCATTTGAATACACCATTCCAAGTGATTTGAGTTCGCAAACAATTTTACTGAATCTTGAGAACATAGTTTCTACATTTTCATCTTCGGCTATTTTGAACAATTCATATTCATTTACTAATGAACTGGTCCGAGCCTCCTTCACCTTGGTGGTTCCTTCATAAGTCACTTATAGTTTGTCCCACATTTCTTTTGCAGTTTTACATGTTGATATCTTGTCATATTCAGCTCCGCTCACTGCATAATATAACAAACTTATAGCTTTAGCATTAGTTTGAATTACCTCTTGTTGTTCCTTAGTGATGTCAAATGATTCAGCATCAAAGGGTTTTTCAGTGCCATCTTTGTCAGTCAGTCCAGGAATAGGCTTTGGACCCTTCTTGATCACTATCCATGCCTAGTGATCATTTGAAAAGACAAAGATTTTGAATCTATCTTTCCAGTGAGAGTAATGTTGTCTATTGAAGTATGGTGGTCGGTGTGAATAATGTCCATCTTGAAGAAGAGCACCAGGAATCTGATAGTGTGCCATTGGATCTTTGCTCACGTGTGGTTAAACACTTAAAAGGTGAGACCTACTCTAAGGCCAATTGAAAGTCAAGAGGGGGGGTGAATTAAAATGTCCTTCAGTCGACTTCCTGTAATGGTTAGTCGACTCACCTACACGTTAGTAGAATAGATAAATAGTAATAAATATTGCAGTAAGTAAATAACACAAATAGTTTTTATACTGGTTCGAAACATCGATGTGGTGCCTTGTCCAGTCCCCTTGGGTTTCAAGGGTTTCCTTTAGAGCTTGTTGAGAACTTGGGTGTTGCAACAATTGAGAGCCCTGTCTGATATACAAATCATAACTTCTTCTTCGACACAACCTCTACCTATATAACCTACACTCAGATCTTTCTTTCTCTTTTCTTTTCAATTGTTCACTCAAGTGTGTACAAAGTTTTATGAAAAATAAAAGAAGATTACAATATAAGTTCAAGTGAAGTGTGTACTTCACAACTATGGCTAAGAGAGGTTTATATAGATGTGGACGGCTACTGCTCTATTATGGAAACCCAAGGGTGTTCAAATCAAGGATCCTTAAATTGAGTCCTTGATTTATTTTGATTGATTTGCTGAATCATGTCCATATTAGATATGTGCATGATTAAATCAATTCCTTTCTTTGTTAGATGATCTCCTTGAATCTTGGTTGATACTGATAAACTTCAGAATATATTCTTCTATGACTGATTGAAAAATTAAATCAATTCGTTCCTTTGTTAGATGATCTCCTTGAATCTTGGCTGATATTGGTAAACTTCAGAATGTATTCTTCTATGACTGATTGACAAATATGCTCTTTCCTTCTTCAAATGTTTGTACTGATTGACTGGACTTTTCTTGCCTTCCATGCGTGGCTCCATGAATCCTGGTTGAGATTCTGGTTGTCTTGATTTATCTTCTTGATATTATTTTCCATAATACCTTCTTGATTTGCAGGCTGCTCGATTTCCTTCCTTTTTGATTTCCTGCGAGTAGATTATGAGTTAGCTTGTCATTATTCAGAATATCATAAGTTAACAGTTTTGAGATTGGATCGAAAAGTTGTGGTGTTTGGAGGTTTTAGACTATTGAAGACTTTAAGTTGTTAAAAGTTGTTTTCTGTCGACAACCGAAGTTGAGTCTCAGAGTGGAATTATGTCAGTTCCAACAGCTCCAAAATGTAGAATTTGGTCAAGAGTGTTGTTGATTTTAGTTTTGAAGTGTTTACGTCGATTTGAGCTATTGAGTTGTAAGTTTAAGTGTATTTAGGATGTTGGTTAGCATTTCAAGTTCGGACCCTCGGATTGGATTTCCAACTATTCTGTTGGACTCAAATGGTGATTTTAGGCCTAGGCGAGCTATTGGTTAGATTTTCAGAGGTTCCAAGGGCGTTAATTAATATTTTTTAGTAAAATTTAGTTTATTGTGACTTTAACGAGTTTCGGGTCAAGGAGACCCCAAATCAATTTTTTGATGGTTTCATTGAGTCTAGAACATCAAGTTTAGTTGGGTATATATTTGGTTTGTGTGCATGAGATTCCCAACGAATCTTGAGGACCCTTTCAGTGAATGTTTCTATGTCTTGATTGTTGTTGTGTTCTAGTGCTGCAGGTATCTCCTTAGCGTTCGCATAGCTTGGCTGCATTCACAAAGGGTATGGTGGGATGGCCTCTGCGTTTGCGAAGGGCTAGATTAGTTGACCCTCGCGTTCGTGGGGTCTAGGCTGCCTTCGCGGAGGGTCAGGGTGAAGACCTTCGAGTTCATGGAGTGGTGGCTGCGTTCGCAAAAGGTTAGTTCTTTTGGTCTCTGTGATCGCGGAAGGGCAACCACGATCGTGAGGACCAATGGCCTGGCAGTTTTATGAAATTTCTCAAAATATGAATTCTTCCAAATTTTTCCATAGCTGGACCTTGAGAGCTACAGGGAGGTGATTTGAAAGAGATTTTTCAAGCTAACTATCTACTTGGGTTGGTATAATACATATATTTGAATGTAGTGGTGCATAATTCGAGCCAGCCATCCTAAATTGAATTAAATCATAAATAAACTTATTTTTTTAAAAAGTAATACTGTTTGACATGTAAGATATTTATGACTTTATGAGTATAATTGAAAAGGATCAGATATACCTTTCCGAAAATCACGTTAGTATTTTTTAATTGTCAAAGAGTTTCTTTCATATAGTATTGTTGGAACAACTGGTGGAGCAGGGTCAGAACTACAGCTGATGAAGCAGCAGCCGCTAGAACTAGTAGACCTGATCGAGCTGGTTCCACCCAAAAGAAATGGATGACCCCTTTCACAAAATTATTGATAGAGCGAGGATCACAACAAAAATAACCAAAAAAATCCATACACCAGTAGTATTTTTCTAGAGGGATTGGGGCGACTATAGTAAAAAAATAGTAAACAACATGAGTTTACTTGATTATATAGAAATAACCATTTTAACTTCTAATCTACTACTAAATCTGCCATTGTCTATGAAATATTTCATTGCCCATCTAACAATGCATCAAATACTTTAAAAGACGTGTCAATCTAGCTAGTGTTACCATTAACTTAGACAATAGATGATCATCTTGCCATAGTCGTAATCAATGACACAATTTTCCTAATTTCTGAAGTCTCAACTACGAGACCTATGTATGACTCATGGTTCCTTCTACGGCTCGTAGATGGTTCCTGTGAAACACAAAATTCTACAGATTTCAGCAATCTTCTGTTCTTTTCCCTAGTCTAACCTGAGCTATGGATTTTGGGGTGTTACACCCTTTATGTAACACTTTTTATCTTTTAAAATCTACGTTATTTCTTTTAAAAAATTGTACTTAATAAATATCATACGCACAATAATTTGTTCTTTTTATATTCATTTATTATTAGTTAACGCGATACACACGTGCAAAATACGTACACTTCACTAGTTAATATTAATGATATTTAGTTTATCCTAGAATTAAGCCAAGAATCACGGGAGAAAGACATGTGTTAGTTTAGGACAAAAATTAGTTAGTTAGGTAATTCGTTATTGTTTCTGAATTTATACCTTAAAATAATTAAATATCAATTTTTTTTGTTTTTTCAAATTGGGAAGATACCACATATAGCTCTACTCATTAGAATGTTTTGTGTCAAAAATTTGGCAGTTATTTAATCATAATGATTAGGGGTGTATATCGGTCGGTTTGGTTTTCATAAGAAGAATAACGAAATTAATTATGTCAGTTTATTAAATCTTAAAACCAAACCAAAGCAACATAAAATTGGTTTTTACTATTTCGGTTTTAGTCGGCTCTTTCATTTTATACGGATTTTTTTTTACAACTATATAATGATTAAAAAACAGATCAAATATATTTCACTTACCTATGTGATAAGCTAAAACTTGAAAATGTTAAATGAATAGGAATCTTCAAAAGGACCTTAAAATTCACATGAATACAAACACTTTCATTGAAATATCAACGTTCAATATATTAAATTTATAAGATTTAGGCTACCGTTAAACTGAATACAAAACAAAACATATACAAAGTAAATTATTAAATTTCTTAATCTGAAAAATTAGAACAATATAATTGTAACTTGTGAAAATGTGGTTGGTAAAGTTTGCTTCTTTTTCAAATTGTGTATAATTGGATTTTAGAAAAAAAATAAAACTACTCTTATATCAAGTCATATTTTTAATTCCTTAATTTTTGACTCAAAAGGGCACAAATCAAATATCCAGCAGATGTCTCTCTAATCTCTATTTGTCAGTAGTTTTGATTGGTAAGCTTTCTCCCTCTATTGTATAAAGTTCTTTCCCGTTTTGTCTTTAGGGTTGATATTTGAGGTGACTTCTCTGTTTTTTCAAATGTTGTGAACAGATTTGCCTGTTGTGCCGGCTCTTGCTGTGATTTCTTGCATCTGTGTTTACTACGCTTAATTCACAGACGTTCCAAGCTTTAATTTACCCAGGTAATTTGCCAACTATTTTTAGATATGTTCTGTTTTTTTGCTTTTGCATATTTAGATTTGTGTTTGTTCAGCAAAATAGGATTGTAATTTCCCTTTTTCCTCTATGTTCGGCTACCTAACAGAGTCGTCTCGCTGTTTGGATGAACATGATAAAGATTCATGTGAACAACACAAGTCCTTGGTGATAGAAAGTTGAGCACTTCAACAAATGTTTTCTGAACTTCATATCATTTAAATTCATGTTTTGCTTTTCTTTTGCCCTTTTTTTTTGATAAGTTTAAATTGATGATAGAAATGTATTCCTCTAGCTATTACACATTAAACAACTTTCTAGGGGAGCAAATCTGGTTATCAATTTCTTCTCTTTCACATGTTAGCTTTGAGAATTTATGCATTTTGAGTTGCTAGGAAGGGTTTTTTTTCTCGTACAGTCCCTTAATTCTATATCTGACCTCACTGTATCATCGCCATAGTATATGTCCTAAGAAAATTTATGGTTTGGAGAAGCCTTTCGCTTTGTAGTCTTTTTTATTTGTTTTTTTTCTGTTCATTTGAGTAGAAGGACCTTTGATGAGTTCAGACATGTTGTACGGAAGTGTTCAAGTTTGATGTGTCATCTTCTGCTAGGAGCCATAGTTCTTATTACCAATGCTAGAAATACACATGGAAGAAAGGTAGAAATTTACGCGTGTCCACAGAAATAGAAGGATCCTCAACATTTCTGAAGAACAAACTTGAACAAATGGAATGCAAGAGAACTTCAGATACGACCATGGAAAAAAGTTAATTGTTCCCGCTGAAGTTCTCTTACTTTCCATTTGTCCCAATTTGTTCTTCAGAAATGTTGTGAGAGGGTCTTGAAAGGGAAACTAGAGGACGATTGAGGATCCTTCTATTTCTGTGGAGTTCCATAGATATATCTCTAGAATTGGTAACAGGAACTATGGCTTCTGGAGCAGAAGACGACGCATCGAACTGAAACACTTTTGTACACATGCCTGAACTCAACAAAGGTCCTGCCCAAATGAACACAAAAAATGAATTAAAAGACTGGAAAGCAGAAGGCTTCTCCGAACCATAAATTTGCTTCGAACATATACTATGAGAATACATTTCTATCACGAATTTAAACTTAAAAAATGGCAAGGAAAACCGAAACATGAATTTAAATGATATGAAGTCCAGAAAACATTTGTTGAAGTGCTCAACTTTCTATCATCAAGGACTTGTGTTGTTCCCAGGAATCTTTATCATGTTCATCAAAACAAAGTTTTGTATATAATCCTCCATATAGGGAGAAAGCTTACCAATTTGAAAGAGAGACGATTCTATTAGCCGAACATAGAAGAAAAAGGGAAATTACAATCATATTTTGTTGAACAAAGACAAATCTAAATAAACAAAACATGAATTTAAATGATATGAAGTCTACTCACTAATATCACAAAGATGAGAATAAATAGAGTCAGTCTAGATTGAAAAGCACTTACCGGCAACACCTTCAAGGTACCACTGCTGCATAGTTGACTTTACATTCTCTTTCTCCTCAGATCCAAGAGTCCTTTCTCCCCATGCAGGACTTTGATAAAGGCGAGGATGGATTCCTGGGACAGCAGCTGATAAATCTCCAGGAACTGCGAGGTTTGCCTTTCTATTTTTCTTATCAGCACTTCCATGATATGTCGTGGCTTTATCACTTGCCAATACAGAGTGAATTATTGATTCCCGACAATCTCACCAAGTTTATCATTCCTCGGAGCGTACAAAGAGGCTGCCAGAGGATCACTGCCATTGCCCAGGTGAACAAACTCATTTGCAACTTTATTGGTATTATGTTGATTGCTTTCACCCTGACCTCCCCGGCCACAAAGTGAGCTGTGATCTTTTCCACTGTATTTCCTAGAATAACCAGTTCAACTCACAAAAGAATCTCCCCTCGTAAATGGTTCCCTCATACCTCCATTCTCACTTTCAATAAAGGAACCAACCCACCAAAGAGAAGAATGAAGAACAACACACCAACGAAGCTAACACTAGCAACCTTTTTTTGTTTTCACCTCACTCTTCTTTTCTCCACTTTCTTGCTACTTTTTAGCGCGGGCCCTACTGCCTATGGTTTCAACTTTGGAATGGGAACCAATGACACTTGTGATCCTTGTCACTTCATCATATAAGGTGGTGCATATGAAATCGATGGCATAGGATTGGGTTACGTCCCCGGGATGGCTGTACTTGAGGAGGTACACCAATACCTCCAAGTTGTGCCTTTAGAGTTACATTTTTCGAAATTTCATAGGATTCTTTCCATTCAAATGCTAAATTGTTGAATGAAGTATTCTAAATTTATCATCCAACTCCTCAAGATAATGTATTTATTCTTTTCCTTGACAAGTGTGCACTTTCCTTATTCCCAATTAATCTAATCGTCCTCTTTTCATCCCCATCACTATTAACATTGTCACTCAAGGAAAATATAGCGGATTTTTGGTGTTTGCTTACATTATTCGACTCTTCACTACCCTTTTTCCTTTTCAACAAATAGCTACAGTTTCTTATATTAGCATTGAGTTTCTGTTCTACAACTCCACCTTTTACTGAATTACTTCCTAACTTCGGAGAAGAATGTACCAATTTGTTAGAATTTGACAGATTATTCAACCAGTTTGAGAGATTGGAACCACAAATTATAGATGGCACATTCAAGTACCCAGAGACATCAGTAGAAACCTGGTGCAAAAATGGAGACACTTCATCCAAAACCCCCGAGCTGCTCCAACTATGAAGTAGCCCTGGCGATGACATGTCCTTAACCATCTCACCTCCCGCTGCCTGATTGCCGGCAAAATTGCTTATTTCCTCTGACGTCAACTTGAAATTTCTAGAAGAATTGCTAAAATTCCCGATCAATTCATTCTCAGGTTGACCAAAGCAATTAGGGTCCATGTGGACTGGTTTCGATCCCGGAGCTTCCCCTTGACAATCTCCGAGATTGACTTGAAAGTTCCAAAAGCATCGCTAAAACCCCCCATCGGTTGACTCCCAGTTTGACCAAAATTATTTGGGTTTATCTAACCCGAGTCCAAACCTAGCTCTGATCCAAGATAGTCAAACATGTATCTAGACATTTGAAACGCATCATCATTGGTAGGGTTTGGAAAAATATCATCGAATGATGCATCAAAAATGATGTCATCAGTTGAGAAATCAATGTTCTGAAATTTCATTAAAAATCCTCAATATTTTCTTGATATGTTGTGGGCATGTGTAGGGGGTAAAAAGTATGGTCAAGAGGTGGAACTGCAAGACCATTGAAGTCACCGATGAGGTTTGCTTCTTCCGTTGGTGATGGATCGGCCATATCTAGAATTTTTTAGCAATTGATCAAAGATTTTGTGACACACAGAGAAGGAATATAGAGGAAACTTACATTTACTTTGCTTTTAATGTTTTATTTTTTGAGATTGTTAAGATTGATTTATTAGATTTTGTAGATTGCCTTAGAAATAAAAATTAAGATTCTTAAAGTTTCAAAAAAAAAAATTGTAAGGTTGTTTGATTAGTTGGTTATGTGTATTTTACCAATAAGAGCATGTCCATACAAGAATCCTCTTTTAAAGATCAAACCTTGAGGTAGGATTGTTATTTTTCAATGAAGTAAGGGGTGTAAATATGTGATCCAAGAACTATTTGACTCTATTTATTTTCTTTATGCCTCTATATTTCACACATAGAAGGCCATAATCTAGAGTTCAATGACTAGTATATCTTATAAAAATGAATCTCTCTACTTAAGTATTTATACCTAGTTGAGTGTTTTTAAATCAATAGCACTAGTCAAACATATAATTAAGATAGAAGTGCAGGATCATAATGGTCCCATTAGTTAATTATAGTTATTTAAAGTAATAATATTACATATTGAAGTTATGTGAACAAATGCTGAAAAAATCTTGATATGGCCGATCCATCACCAGCGGATGAAGCGAACCTCATCAGGAACTTTGATGGTCTTGCAGTTCCACCTCTTGACCATACTTTTTACGCCCTACACATGACTGTTACATATGAAGAAAACGTCGATTACTTTTTTATGAAATTTCGAAACATTGATTTCTCGATCGATGACATCATTTTAGATGCATCATTTGATGATATTTTTCCAAACCCTACCGCTAATGATGCGTTTCAAATTCCTAATTACCTACCTGATTGTCTCAGGTCGTAGCCAGGTTTGGAGTCGGGTCAAATCGACCCAAATAGCTTTGATCAACCTAGGAGTCAACTAAAGGGGGAGTTTTGACGATGCTTGTGGAACATTCAAGTCAACCTTGGGAGATTGTCTCAGGGAAGCTCTAGGCTCGAACCCGGTCCAAATGGACCATAATTCCTTTGGTCAACCTGGGAATGAATTGATTGGGAATTTTAGCAATTCTGCTAGAAATGTTGAGTTGATGTCGGAGGAAATTAGCAATTTTACAGGAAATCAGCAGCGGAAGGTGTGATAGTTATGGACATGTCATTGCCAGGGCTATTTCATAGTTGGAGCAGTTTGGGAGTTTTGGATAAAGTGTCTCCGTCATTGTACCAGGTTTCTACTGATGTTTCCGAGTACTTGAAAGTGCCATCTCTAAATTGTGGTTCCAATCTCACAAAAGGGCTGAAAAATCCGTTAGATCCAAACAAATCGGTACATTCTTCTCCGATTTAGGAAGTAATTCAGTAAAAGGTAGAGTTGTAGAACAAAAACTCAATGCTAATATATATAACTGTAGCTATTGTTGAAAAGGGAAAAAGGTAGTGAAGACTTAAATAATGTAACCATACCCCAAAAATCCACTGTATTTTCTTTGAGAGACAATGTTAATAATTATGAGGACAAAAAGAAGATTGCTAGGTTAATTAGGAATAGGGAAAGTGCTCACTTGTCAAGGAAAAGAAAAAAAAAGCATTATGTTTAGGAGTTAGAGGATAAAGTAAGAATACTTCATTCAACATTTGAATGCAAAGATATCCTATGAAATGGTGGAATATATGTTACTCTAAAGACACAACTTGGAGGTACTAGTGTACCTCCTCAGATGTTGCCACCCCCTGGGGTGTATCCCAATCCTCCTCCACGGATTTCATAAGCACAACCTTATATGATGAAACCATAAGGATCACAAGTGTCTTTGGTTCCCATTCCAAAGTTGAAACCACAGGCAGTAGCGCCAGTGCCAAAAAATAGGAAGAAGGTGGAGAAAAAGAAGAGTGAGGTGAAAACAAAGAAGGTTGCTAGTGTGAGCTTCTTTGGTGTGTTGTTCTTCAAGCTGCTCTTTTGTGGGTTCGTTCCTTTATTGAATGTGAGATACGGAGGTATGAGGGAACCATTTATGAGTGGAGATTCTTGTGAGTGGATCTTTTGAAAACATCATGGAAGAGTTTTGACTATTGACGGGCCTGTGAATTGGACTGGTTATTCTGGGAAATATGGTGGAATAGATTATAGCTCACAATGTGGCTGGGGAGGTTAGGATGAAAGCAATTAGCAAAATACCAATAAGGTTGCATATGAGTTTGTTTACGTGGGGCAGTGGTACTGATCCTCTAGCAGCCTCCTTGTATGTTCTGAGGAATGATACACTTGTTAAGATTGACGGGAACTTGATAATTGAGTATGTATTGGAAAGTGAGAAAGCGATGGCATCTCATGGGGAAGTGCTTATAAGAAAAATGGAGAGGCGGGAATTGCCAACTACATTAGTCATTTTTGAGTAAATCTTATAAATACGACTATTTATTTTCTCTATGCCTCTATATTTCACGCTTAGAAGGTCATAATCTAAAGTTCAATGACTAGTATATCTTATAAAATGAATCTTTCTAGTTAAAGATTTATACCTATTTGAGTGCTTTTAAATCAAGAGCGCTAGTCTAACATGAAAGAAAGAAGTGTAGGATCATAATGGTCTCATATAGTTATTCGTAGAGGCAGAGCCAGGATTAGGAATTTGGGGATTCTAAACTTTAGGATAAAAGAGAAAAATATTGTAAAACATACTTCCTTTTTAAAAATAAAAAAACTTTTGTTGATATAATGGGGTCGGATGATTTCTTTTCAAAATATTTACAGAACCTTACATAGGGAGTTGGGGGAGAAGTACATATGGTCTCACCTATTTTAGAGTCCATTTTGGGTATTTAGGGGCCAATTTACAAGAATTAATCGATTTTCTTAGTTTTTCGTGCATTAGCCCATGAATATTTTGGTGATATGACTTCCAGAAAATTTCTTCGTGAAACCCTCTGTAGGGAGTTGTAGGGAGTTGGGGGAACTGTACATACAATCTCACCATTTTTAGAGCCCATTTTGGGCATTTAGGGGCCAATTTACAAGAATTAGGTGATTTTTCAAATTTTCGTGTGTGTTAGCCCATAGATATTTTGGTGATATGACTTTTGGATAATTTCTTTGTGAAATCATTACGAAACCCTCCGTAGGGAGTTGGGGGAGTAGTATGTAGAGTCTCACCATTTTTAGAGTCCATTTTGGGCATTTAGAGGTCATTTACTAGAATTGGGCGATTTTCTCAATTTTTTGTGTGTGTTAGCCATGAATATTTTGGTGATATGGATTCCAAATGATTTTCTTTGTGAAACCATTATGGAACCCTCCGTAGGGAGTTGGGAGAGCAATATGTACATGTTCACCAGTTTTAGAGTCTATTTTTGGTATTTAGGGCCAATTTACAGGAATTAAGCGTTTTTCTCAACCTTTAATGTATGTTAGCCCATGAAAATATTGGTGATATGGATTCTGGATGATTTCCTTGAGAAACATTTATTGAACCCTCCATAGAGAGTCGAGGGAGTAGTAAATACAGTCTCACCATTTTTAGAGTCCATTTTGGGAATTTAGGGGCTAATTTAAAGGAATTAGGCAAAAAAAAATCAATTTTTTGTATATGTTAAACCATGAATATTTGGGTGATATGACTTCCAGATAATTTCTTTGTGAAACTTTTATGGAAACTTTTGTAGGGAGGTGGGGCAACAGTTCATATAGTCTCACCTTTTTTAGAGTCCAATTTGGGCATTTAGGGGCCAATATATAGGAACTAGGTAATTTTCTCAGTTTTTCATGTGTGTTAGCCCATGAATATTTTGTGATATGACTTCTTGACGATTTCTTTGTGAAAATATTACGGAACCCTTTGTAAAGAGTTGAAGGAGCAGCACGTACAATGTCACCATTTTTAGAGTCTATTTTGGGCATTTAGGGGGCTAATTTACAGGAATACAGTGACTTTCTCAGTTTTTCATTTGTGTTAGCCCATGAATATTTTGGTGATATGGCTTTCAGACGATATTTTTATGAAATAATCACGGAACCATTCGTAGGGAGTTGGGGGAACAGTACGTACAAATATTTTTATGAAATAATCAATTTTGGGCATTTACGGACCAATTTACAAGAATTGGGTTATTTTCCCAATTTCTCGTGTATGTTAGCCCGTGAATATCTTGGTGATATGGCTTCCGGATGATTTCTTTGTGAGACCCTTACATAACCCTACATAGGGAGTTTGGGGAGCAATAAGTACAATCTCACCATTTTTAGAGTCCATTATGGGCAATTACGGGACAATTGACTGGAATTGGGCAATTTTTTCAATTTTTCATGTGTTATGTTAGCCCATGAATATTTTTGTGATATGGATTCCAGATGATTTCTTTGCGAAACCTTTACATAGCACTCTGTAGGGATTTGGGAGAGCGGTACGTACAATATTACCATTTTAGAGTTTATTTTGGGCATTTAGAGTCTAATTTAAAAGAATTAAGTAATTTTCTCAATTTTTCGTTTGTGTTAGCCCACAAATATTTTGGTGATATGACTTTTGGACAATTTTTTTTAGTGAAACCTTTACGAAACCCTCCGTAAGAAGTTTGGACATTTAGGGGACAATTTACCCACATATCACAAAGCCTATTCCAATTTTCTGGAATCAACTTAGGCACTTAAATTTTATGAGTTTCTTCCTCAAAGCATGTATTTTCGAATAGCTATTTGAACTTGTAGCACCATTATTGTATAATATTTTTCAAAGTTTCCTCACAGCTATTTTTCATGTAATGATCATCCAAATTAATCTCAAACTTCTCCTAAAAAATAAATATGTTTTGAAGAAACACACAAAACAATCAAAGTCCCATTTATATTAACATAATAATCATCACATCTGCTAGCATAATAATTAACTTTAAACTCAAGTGCCCTTAGAGAATCATAGAACATAGCATTTTTTTTTTACACTCATAAATAATGTTTTTGACAGCCTACCCACAATGCTACTCTTTCCTATCTCAGTGAGGTAATATCACAAATTGATAAGTTAAAGAAGAGACTTTATATGAAAAGGGAACAACAAAAATCACAAACTTCATCTTGTCAAGTGGCCCAAGATCATTCTTCCCAAACATCTTGGAGCCTTAGGTATTTGGAACCTGATAGGGAAAAATAAAATCGTCCTAAAGAAATGGGTTTGGAGGCAGAGGCGTATCTAAGGGGGGTCACCGGGTTCACGTGAACCCATGGTCCCCTCCCGAGATCATATATAATAGTGTTATATTTTTGACTTTTTTAAAAAAAAATTGAAATATAGATGTGTGAACCCACACTTGAAGTATCACATAATGCGATTATGACTGGGTGCACCTCTCTCCACGAGGTTAGAAATTTGAATTTTATATTTATCTTGTTTTATTTTCCTTTCAAAAATTAGGTTACACTTCTCTAAGTGGTAACTGCTATATATATATAAGAATTAATTTTAGACCTATAATTTAAAAACTTTAACGGTTTTCGGTAGTAAAATCCTAAATGTCGAACCGATCAAATTTATATCATAGATCAGCATTTTTATAATAGTGCATCCATCATCTCAAAATCCTAGATACGCCTCTGTTTGGAGGTTTAACAATGAAGATGGTGCTCTCTGAAAAGAAGTGATTCCTGTGAAACATATAATATTATCATACTAGTGTATTCATATCTCCGTATGATGTTTCTCCATGGAAGAGCATAGCAATGCTCACGAATATTGTGGAACTGCACGATTTTCACACTAATTCAATCAAGAAAACATACCCTAGTCAGTTATAACTTTCTTCTTTTCTGAAATTAAGCAGAAATACTTGATCTTATACTCTTGAAAAAACCATTTTTTCTTTCTCTCTGTTTATTTGTTGGATTCCAAATTATTAAAATAAAACATTTTACAATTTACAGATTTTGAATAGGACAAAGGAAGAGAGTAGAATGTTTTGTCAATATTTCCTTACAATCATACTCTAAAACCAAAGTACACACTGAGTTCTTTTATTTTTCAAAGAATTTTTAGTGATTCTTGAACTACTCTATGTGTGATTCATTATAATGACACAAGAAACTGTTATCATTTTAAAAAATAGGGAAAATGCATAAGTACCCCCAGCCTATGCCCGAAATCCCAGAGACACACCTAACCTATACTAAGGTCCTATTACCCCCCGAACTTAATTTATCTATAATATTCTACCCCTTTTCGGCCTACGTGGCACTATCCTCGAAAAAAATGTCAACATGCGCTGGGCCCACAAGAGAGTGCCACGTAGGCCAAAAAGGGATAGAATATTACATATAAAATAAGTTCGGGGGGGTAATAGGACCTTAGTAAAGGTTAGGTGTGTCTCTGGGATTTCGGGTATAGGCTGCGGGGGTACTTATGCATTTTCCCTAAAAAATAAAATGATTGTAGTATTTAAATCATGACAAACATGGAGATATGATTGGATCGGACTACAAATATAGTGAAGTTGGTACTACACTAATTGATCAACAATAACTTAAAAGTAGGAAGAAGTTTTTGTGTTTTGTGCCCCTACCTAACATATATTGGTATCTTTTTCAATTACATTCATTTTTTAACGATTTGCATCCTAACATCGATATTTTCCTTCAAAATCATAAAAAAGATGTATATTCTATTGTTATTTGTAACGACAAAATAGGGAACATAAATTCAAATATCCCTTAAAACTAATTGTGAGTGGTAGATCGTGTATTTCTTATACTACTATTTTAGTTTCTTGTTAAAAAATTAAAAACAGAGCAGATATACTTTGAGTAGAGAAGAAAAACCTCTGGCGACATCGTCTTTGACGGAAGGAAAATATCAATACCTTTAGACTGCAAATGATCTATTCCATCTACAAAATTTCAACTCGTTAATCAAATTTCAAAAGAACATCCAAAAATATTTTGAGGTTCATACATTGAAAGTAAAAAAAAAAAAAACTTAGAAAAAATAAATAAAAGTTGCAGAAGAATAT
This sequence comes from Solanum stenotomum, assembly GCF_019186545.1. Classification (NCBI taxonomy): domain Eukaryota; kingdom Viridiplantae; phylum Streptophyta; class Magnoliopsida; order Solanales; family Solanaceae; genus Solanum; species Solanum stenotomum. The sequence continues at coordinate 16,782,560 of NC_064283.1, read as the reverse complement.
GTTTTGCCCGACAAAAGAAGAAAGATTGGACAAAGATTATGTGATTTGACACTATGGTGTCAAATAACGAAGGATTAATGATTATGAATGAATGAATTGTGTAATCGACTGAAACTTCAAACTAAGAAATGTTGGGAAAGGATTGTAATCTAAATTACTATGTATTAAAAAAATATCTTATAATAATTATTGGTAGATGAACCAATCATCCATATAACAGGTAGAAGCTTCAAACTAATAAATGTTAGGAATGAGAAAAGGTTTTGGAATGAGAAAAGGTTGTATTTTACTTGGTATTAAGAAATAGGGAAAATTGTATATAATAGCAAACTATTAATTCAAATTAAATGTTATAAATATGCTTTGATTTAATTGTACCCTATAGCAAACTATTGCTATTTTCGCAACTCTCCCTGGTGGAATCTCGCTCACCACTCTCGTTTGGTGGCAGTCTCACTCGCCTCTCTCGCTTTTATACAAACACAAATGTATAAAATGAGTTTGTGTTTGTATAAAGCGAGAGGAAATTGTATACATACATATATTTTCATTCCCCTCTCTCCCCTCTCCCAGATCTAGCTCGCCACTCTCCCAAATCTCGCTCGCCATCCTCGCCTCTCTCTCTTATACAAACAGAAACGAAATGTATAAATTGCGCTTCTGTTTGTATAAAGCGAGAGAAAATTGTATATACACATGCAAATACATATATCTTCGTCCTATACACTTATAATTATACAATACAAATATTTCTCTGCCCAATTTTCTTTTGCCTTTCTCTCTTTCTCGTTTTATACATATACAGATTATACAATTGATCTTTTGTATACAACTGTTTTCTTTTGTATATGTATAGCGAATTATACAACTGCCTTCTTTGTATATGTATAGCGAATTATACAACTATTATTTTAGTATATGTATAGCGAATTATACATATATATGTTTGCTATGGAGCGCAATTATGCAAACTTTGCTAAAGCATACAAATACAAATTTTGTGTTTGCTATATGTGAAAGTTGCTCGAAGAAATATGCCACTATAATAACTACTGGCAAATGAACCAACCATCTATTACATAATCGGTTTCAGTGCATCTAGTATTATTCACTTCTTTTTTTGGATAATAATATTATTCACTTGGTTTAATAATTATTAATAAAATTTATATTTTAAAATTGTAGTTGTTGGACTTTTAATGCTACCTTTATACAATTAAAATATTATTACTTATTAAGATCTTAAGATTAAATTTTAATTTTTTTATTTAGTTTAAGGATAAAATGGTAATTCAATTTTTCACAGCTTTCCACTTTTAATAATATATGATATATGATAAATGATATAAATATAAATAATACTAATAATAATAATAATAATTATTATTATTATTATTATTATTATTATTATTATGATAATATAATATGATGATTATATGATATGATGAGGATGACCCTTAAATTAAATATACATATAGATTATAGATGATAAATATTATTAAATAGATATTTTAATTAGAAATTAATCTAAGGAAGTGTAAAAGTCATTAACACTTTTATTACAATGATACAATTGAATATTTAAATTAAATAATTAAATATTTTTATAACATTTTAATTTATAGTAGGGGTAAAACCGTAATTCAACTTTTAACTTTTTTTGTTTCCACTTACAAAAATATATGATATGATATGATGATTCTGCACATACATAGGAGATATGGAGGATATTCTTTTTCCTTTTATATTTTTGTCATGTAAATATTCTTTTGATATTTTTCATTTTCCATTTGATCTTGTGAATATTCTTTTAGGGTTTACATTTAGATGTAAATCTTACTTGTATAAATATAGCCTAATTGTATAACTTTATTCATTCAGAAAATACAAGAAGAATATTTTTTATACTGTTCTTCATTTATTTTTTTCATTGTATCAGAGCAGAGTTCATTTTATTTTATTTTTATCCTTCCGCTCTCATTTTTTTTCTCTATTTTCTCAAATGGTTGAAGTTGAATCATCCAATACTCAAATCACATAAAAGAGTGATAGAATTCATGTAGTTAATACAGTGGATTCATCACATGCTTTCTACATTCACCCTTCTGATTATCCCGGCATGAACCTTGTCTGCACTATTTTTTTACGGTAGGAGCTATGGTGGCTGGAGAAGGGTTGTTATTATAGCTCTTTCAGGGAAGAACAAACTAGAATTCATTGATGAATCCCTAGTTGTTCCTACTAATATAACTCTTCAAAAGGCTTGATCAAGATGTAATGACATGGTCTTGTCCTGGTTACTGAATTCCCACTCGAAAGAAATTGTTGAGTCTGTTTTGTACTCTCAAAGCGCCAAAGTCTTATGTCCAGGTAGATTTGGTCAGGCTAATGGTGCCAAATTTTTTCAACTTCAAAAGGATTTAAATGTTGTAGTTCAAGGAAATTCTAGTATTTTTGCATATTTCACAAAAATGAAAATTATGTTGGAGATGTTAGATGCACTAAAAACTTTTTCTAATTGTAGTTGTGAGTGTGTGTGGGGAGCAAAAGAAAAGAGTATAAAATCTCATCAAGATGAAAGGTTGCTTCAGTTTCTTATGGGTATAAATAATACTTTCATAGGAGTTAGGAGTAATATTTTGTTATCTTTCCTTCTTCCCACTATTGGTCAGGCTTATTTTCTTGTTATTCAAGATGAAAAATATAAAGGAAAATCCATGCTACTCCTGCTTATCTAGGAGAATCAGCATCCTTTCTCGCTGGTAATGCAGGAGAAAGGAGGTTTAATGATTACAAAACTCAACAAAAAAATCCCAGTAAGAAAACTTCTTTGTTATGCAACTATTGTAAGAAGATAGGATATATTATTGACCAACGCTATAAAATTCATGGTTTTCCTTCTGATTTCAAGTTCACTAAATCTAAGAAGTATCAAAAGGGCAATATTGCCAGTAATGTTTTTAGAACAGGAGAAAGTACTCATCAAGGAATGGAAAATTATTCAGATGTGAATTCTCTCGGTCAAGAAAATATGGCACCACTTCTACAACTTTTACAGAAACTGAATCAAAAGAATGATGGATCTAATAACGCATCTACAAACCTCATTTGTGTTGGTATGACCAAGTTCTTAATTCTTGTGCTTACCTTTTTAAAGTTGACAATTATTCTTGGATATTAGATAGTGGAGCATTTGAGCATATGACTTTTGATAGAAGTTTTTTCACTAATTTCAATCCTTTGCAAAAACCTATCATGGTAACTCTACCTAATTCTCATAAAGTTAAGGTTACTAATTAAGGATTTTTTTCTCTTTTATCCAATCTAGTTCTACAAAATGTTCTATGTATTCCTTCTTTCAGATTCAATCTTATCTCAATTCACAAATTATGTAAACAACTTTAAAAATATGTGTTTTTACCCCTAACGCTTGTTTCATGTTATAGGTCCCTTCAATGAAGAACCCTCTGGTACTTCATAAAGAACAAGGAGGTCTACATATCTTCAAGTTAAGTTAGCTAGCAGTTTCTACAAAGTGCCTACCTATTTCCATTCTTCATAGTCTATCCTTTTCAAGTTCTTTAATAAATGTGTTTACTTCTTGTTCTAGTTTCTTTGATAATGTAAAAGAGAAGTTATGGCATTGTAGGTTAGTCCATATGCCAATGAGTAATATGAAGAGAGTTTTTCGTGTCTCTAAATCTTGTTCAAAGTTATTTTCTCCTTGTGTTATTTGTCCTATGACAAGGCAATCAAAATTATTTTTCCTTCTAATGTTGTTTGTACTAAGGCTACTTTTGACTTAATTCATGTCGATACTTGGGGTCCCGTATAAATCCACTACACATGATGGATATAGGTATTTTCTTACAATTTTTGATGACTTTAGTAGAGCTACTTGGACTCATATACTTGGCACTAAATCAAATGTCTTCTCTATCCTTCAATCTTTTATTTTATGGTAGAAAGAAAATTCAATTCCCAAGTTAAAATTATCAGAACTGACAATGCCTTTGAATTAGGTTGTGGGAAAATTCAATCTAATTTTTTTTCTTTCCAAAGGAATTATTGATCAAATTACTTGTGTCCACACTCCACAACAAAATGGAGTAGTGGAGAGAAAACACAAGCATTTATTGGAAATGTCAAGAGCTCTTTTATATCAATCTCACCTTCCTATTAGTTATTGGGGGGAATGCTTGTTAATAGCTACTTATCTTATAAATAGATTTCCTTCCAATGTTTTGAATTCAAAAATCCTTTTTGAGATTTTATTCAAAGTTAAATCATCTTATTCTCATCTAAAGTGTTTTGGTTGCTCTGCTTTGTCTCTACTCTTTCTTTACATAGAATTAAATTTGATCATAAAGCTTCACCTTATGTGTTTATAGGATATCCATATGGAAAAAAGGCTACAGAGTGTTTGATCTACAAACCAAGAAAATTTTAGTTTTCAGGAATGTTATTTTCCATGAAGAGTATTTTCCCTTCTCTTCACAATCTGGTTTACTTTCTACTTTATTTCCTTCTACTACTACCATTTCTTCTGATTATCCCTTAGAATATCCTTTTCCCACATCAAATTCAAATTTTGATTGTTCTTCTGATTTTGATAATGTTCTTATATCTACTAGTCCTTCTAAATCTCCGTCTCCTTTCAAGGTTACTTCACATATTAATTCCTCTATTGATATATCCCCTATATCTTCTTATACCTTACCTATTGTTCAAACTATACTCATAAAATCTTTCATTACTTAGAAGACTATTTGCAATGCTCTTCATCTTACTGATGTGACTTCTTCTTGTTTTTTAAGTCCTTTTTCTCCTGAGTCTTTATCTTTTAGTGATTTATCTTCTAAAAATTCAGTCATGCTCAACTTTGTTACTAGTATGCATGAACTTGTTAGCTTTTAGTAGATCATATGGATGCAGAAAAAGCAACATATTCAGGCAGCTCACCATCTGGGTTGGTAAGAAGCCATGGATAAAGAACTTGCAACTCTAAACCTTAACAACATATGGGATGTTGTTGTGTTGTCCACGGGTAAGAAGGCTTTGCCATCTAAATGGGCTTATGAGGTAAAGCAACACTCTAATGGAAGTATTGAAATACTAAAAGCTAGATTAGTCATTAGAGGTTATTTGCAGAGAGAAAGTATTGATTATAATGATTTTTTTCTCCAATAGTCAAGATGACCACCATCAGGTGTATTTTAATTGTTGCACTGAAGAATGGATGGGGTGTTTTTCAATTAGATATGAACATTGCTTTTGTACATGGTGATTTTAAATGAAAAGGTTTATATGAAATTTCCTCCTGGTCTTGCACCTCATTCTCCTAATCATGTATGTTTGCTAAAAAAAAATCACTTATGGACTTAGGCAAGCATCCAGACAATGGTATGCTAAACTCGCTTCTGCTCTCAATTTTAAAGGTTTTAGTCATGAATGATTATTCTCTTTTTTAAAGAAATCTGTCAATTCTATTTCTATTATGGTTGTATATGTGGATGACATATTGTTGACAGGAAACAATGAAGCTGAATTGCACGCTTTAAAACTCTTTCTGGACAAAGAATTCATAATTAAAGATCTTGGTCAATAGCATTATTTTCTTGGGATGGAGGTTGTGAGAGAACCTACATTATTTTCCAAAGGAAATTCACATTGGACTTGCTACAGGAGTTTAATTCTCTACATTTGTCTCTTGTTTCTTCAGCTTTGGATCCTAATGTCAAGTTACTAGCAAATCAAGGGATTCCCATAAAAGATCCTACATTATACAGACGTTTGTTAGGTAAGCTCAATTATCTCACTCATACAAGGCCTGATTTATCCTTTACAGTGCAATATCTGAGTCAATTATATGCAAGATCCTCGTGATCCTCATCTTGCAGCTACTCTACAGGTTCTTTGTTATTTGCTCAAAGATTCTGGTCTTGGTCTATTTATGTATGTATCTAATTCTTTCAATTATCATGTGCTTATTTACAATATTGTAGATGGAGAAGGTTATTCCCTTTTAATAAGCATAGAGGACCAAATGGTTAATTTCCACTTTTCATTAAATTGGTAAAGAGGGTAATAAAAAATAGCTTTCTTAATAAAATTAAAATTTAATAATTATTTCTTAAACCAAAATAATATTAAATGTGGACCATAAAACTAACACATATGGGCTATAAAATTAACATTTTATTGGTAATTAGTATTTGGACACGTGCGTTCCATTTTTTTTTATAAATTTATTTCATAAAAGTCGCAACTCTTCATTAAAGTCGCAACTTTTCATTAAAGTCACAATTTTTTCATAAAAGTCACAACTTTTCATAAAAGTCGCAACTTTTCATGAAATGGAAGACTAATTTTGTAAATAAATAAATAAACAGGGAATTCTAATTTGTGGTGGCGCCACGTAGGCGGGCCTAAGGTTCTCTTTTTTATATATATATGATTAGAATGATTAAATTTCTTTGAAAATATGAGTGTAATGAGTAATAAAATACAATAATTATAAATATAAATCTTTAAAGTGACAATAAACACCAAATGAGGGGCATATTAAATGTTTAAAATTAATTTCTTTCAAACAATCAACTGTAAAACTTTGAATATTGCTAGTAGTTAGCAAACTTCTAATTAAGTCACAAATGACTGATTTGAGCCTAAATAAAAATACACATACAATTTATACAAAATTAAATTAAAAAAGGCTAATAGAGAGAAAAAAAACTACAAAAATAAACAAAGAAGAAAAAAATAAAACCTACACATCTTCCTTAAGACTTGATTCAAAACAACACATATAGAAAATGAAATACAAAATCAGTACATATTTTTTTGAGCTCTAATGAACACTTTCTTCCATAACCAATCAAAATTCAATAGTTTTCTTCATCGAGTCAAACTAAAATATGAATGAAATAGTACAATAATGAAATAGCAAGTGTTTCACTACTTTAACTAAAGAAGGGAAAATGATAACTTTGGGTAGGGTTCTCATGAAACAAAAATGATAAATTTATATAGATAAAAATAGAGGAATACTAAAAGAAATCATAAAGCTTCAAATCAAATATTTGGAGGTTAAGAATATGAAAGACATGAGAGTAATGAATAGGGAAAATGCATAAGTACCCCCCCAACCTATACCCGAAATCCCAGAGACACACTTAACCTTTACTAAGGTCCTATTACCCCCCCGAACTTATTTTATATGTAATATTCTACTCCTTTTTGGCCTACGTGGCACTATCAGGTGGGCCCAACGCATGTTGACATTTTTTTCAAGGATAGTGCCACGTAGGCCGAAAAGGGGTAGAATATTATAGATAAATTAAGTTCGGGGGGGTTATAGGACCTTAGTAAAGGTTAGATGTGTCTCTGGGATTTCGGGCATAGGCTGGGGGGGGGGGGTACTTATGCATTTTCCCTAATGAATATTAAGAGTAAGAATTGAATATGTAATTAGATATGAGTTATAAAGATGAATATATAAAAGGGATAAAACATAAGTACCCCCNCCCCCCCCCCCCCCCCCCCGAACTCATTTTTTCGTATTTTTGTGCCCCTTTTGTGCTAACGTGACACTTTCGACCACCAAGTTGATTGTGTTTGTACACACGCCTGCCATGTGTGTAATTATTATTATTATTATTTTAAATAACTTTTTTCTAAAAAAAAAAATTTAATTTTTTTATTGTTTTTAAATTTTAATTCTAATATTTATTTTAAAAAAATCTTCTTATTTTCTTTATCGTGTATTTAAATTGCTCTATTTATTTAATCTTGTATCTAAACTTTTTTTTTACCTTCCTTCATTATTCATTTCTTTTATTTTTGTCACGACCAAAAATGGATGTGATGTCACTCGTCTTATCCCACCAAGACAAGTCAGTCTAAAACCAAAATAATACGATAAATGCAGAAATTCATAAGTAACTTAAATATACCTCCAAAACCTAGTTGTCACGTGTACTACCCTCTAATGTATTAAGATATAAAAGAAATAAACAAGTCTCAAATGATGTTGTCTCTAAAGTAGAACAAAATCATAAATAGGAGTGAAATGGTCTATTGAGATGGCAATCAGCTACCTCACATGTGCGTGTGGGGGGGGGGGGTGCACGCGCATGTTTGTGTGTATCCAATTTGTTCACTCACCACTTGCCTTCAAGAGAGTGTACAGACTCTTCTATGTCACGTCTGCATTTATGGTGTATTTATTTCATTTTAAATTAGTTTAGGGGGGGTAATAGGACCCTAGTTAAGTTAAGGTGTGTTGTTGAGATATCGATCATAGTGTGGGGATAGTTATGTCTTATCCCTATAATAAAAACAAATAAAGAAGGAAAATAATAAATAAACAAATAAATAAATTAGAAAAAAAAGGATTAGTGCAATTCCTATTAAAGTGGTATCTCAAAGGACCATTATTCTTATTTATGCTCTTCCAAACTTATAAAAACAATATTCTTTCCCATGTGCTTTCAACATTTAATTCGCTGGACTTGATCAACCAAACATTAACTATATGTGATTCCAAATAGAGTACATAACGAAAAGTAATGACAAAGAGTTAATTGCATTCTTATTTATTATTAATAATGTAGTTATACTTTTGTACAATTAGCAATATAAATTTGGTGTATGCTAGTTAAATCATTACATATACGTCTCAAACTTTATAACTCTTGGGTATTAAAGAAAACTTTAATGTGTATCATATAACTATTGAATAAAGTGTGTGTATATATTATACATAGAGAGATGAAAGGTCTTTCCAATTAAGTTATTTATGATTACTCATTTTAATAGAAAATATTTTTTTAATAAAAGAATAAAATGATTAATCAACTTTTAAACAACAAATTAGTAATTCAACTTTTGACTTAGACTCTTCCCACTTTTAGTAATACTAGTTTTTGAGAACGTGCGTTGCAAGTTTGTCCCATATAATTATTATTAAACACTTCTAATGATCGATCATTTCAACAACTTTTTAATCTTCTTCATTCTTTAACCTCTCCATGAAACTGTAGAAATGGAGGTAGAATATTGAACATGAGCCAATCTTAAGCTACTTCCAACATTACAAGACATTAGTTAAGATACAACAGAAGTTGGAGGGATAGAGAAACCTGGATTCATTAAGAGAATGTTATATCACCACAATAATAATTTTAACAGTATTTGCTAAGATTACAGCCATTAGAAGTTGGGACTGAATATAACCCTATAAAAAGAGCTCAAACTACAAAAACAAAAACCTATTCTACAACTTCATTTAGCTAAGAATCATCAGAAGAATGCAAATATTTTGAGACGACATCCACATATTCTTATAAATGAGTTTTGTGCCTGAAACAATTCCATCAAATTGTCTTGCTTGCCCGGTGACCAACACCCAAGCAGTTTGTCATGAGACCCATGATATCAAACATCATGGACATTGAGATCGCTTAAGATCATTTTTCATATTCCTTATGTTAGCAAGTGAAAGCACACTGAATATAATAACAAGCCATGAGCAAATATTGTATCTGCTAACATGGCACCAAAGACGCCGAAGATGACGGCTATAAAGCCGTAGTAATCTATAGGAAGGTCTTGTGGACCGACCAGCGAAGGCATGTATGGTTTCGCCGCCATATTCGAGTAAAAAGATTCAATGGGATTTGCAAATTCAGTTGTTCTTTGGATGACTTAAATAAGGAACCTTAGGTAAGGGAAGATGAAAAGAATCAAATTATTTAAGATTTTTTAGCCAAAAATTTAAAAGACCCATCAATTACCAACTTAATTGTTTGACCTTTGATCTTCATCAGTTTGCTCACAAACAAGAGATGAAGAAGGAATTAAAGAAGTATCAGGCCTGCAAGAGTCTATTGACTTAAATCATAATTATGAGTATTTTACTGCAATATAATTAATGTAGAACAGATAATTGCTTCTATTTATATAAAAAGGGTAAAACAATAATTCAACTTTTAACTTGGTACTAAAATACCCTTATAGTATCAGAATTGGTACAAAAATACCCCTCGTTTACCTTTTGGCCTCAAAATACCCTCGGGGTTAACCTTTAGGGACCTATTTTGCCCTTTTGACTAACAGACTACTTAGAAAATATATTTAATTATTTCATTTATTACGTGGCATGTTGTAATTGGTTGGAAATTTAATTAATTAAAGCCTAATTTGTTTGACCCAAACCACCCTATCCACCCGGATCCACCCGACCCATCTTCAAAATACCCAACCCATCCAAATAAAACACCCATTACCCATTTCTTTAAACAAAACCCTAAACATTTCCCCCAAATTTCATCTGTTAGTTCTTGAAGCTCTTTTGGAAATCATCTTCTTCATTAGATTTGTTAAATTTTGTGTTGTTTCAATGTTGACATCTTCTTCTGTTTCTTCTCCTCAACAAGTTGAGTCTCATACATGTAAGTGTGGATTGATAGCAAAATATTTTACTGCTATGACCCGTGAGAATGGTGAACGTCGATTCTTCAAATGTTGTCGTCCTTGCTCATTCTCTTGTGGTTATTGGATTGGATCGTTAGTAAACTTCCAAGTCATGCGTCATTGATGACTCACAATCAAAAGATTGAATTAGATTCAATTCGGAAGGAAAGAAACCGATTGAAGAAGATCCTAAAGGAAATAGGTGGCATTGAAATTCATAAACCAAACATTGATTCTAACTTGAATGATATGACTTTTTTTGAAAATTCAAATTTGGAGGATAAAGTTTCAAACTTGGAGTTGGAACATCATATTGAATGTTCTAATTTGAAGAACTTGGATGATAATAAACTGAAGTGGAAATTGAAAGGGTTTCAATTGATAAGCTTGCTTCTGATCTTTTGGGATATTATTGTTGGTTTTGTAGCTGCCAAGTTGATGTAGTGTATTGTAGTTATGTTTGAACTTCTTTTCTTGGATCGTTTGTAATGTGTAGTCGTGAGTAGTTTGGTGTAGCTCTGTTCTAGTAGTGTGTAGTCGTTAGTAGTTTGGTGTAGCTCTGTTCTAGTAGTGTGTAGTCGTTAGTAGTTTGGTGTAGCTCTGTTCTAGTAGTGTGTAGTCGTTAGTAGTTTGGTGTAGCTCTGTTCTAGTAGTGTGTAGTCGTTAGTAGTTTGGTGTAGCTCTGTTCTAGTAGTGTGTAGTCGTTAGTAGTTTGGTGTAGCTCTGTTCTAGTAGTGTGTAGTCGTTAGTAGTTTGGTGTAGCTCTGTTCTAGTAGTGTGTAGTCGTGAGTAGTTTGGTGTAGCTCTGTTCTAGTAGTGTGTAGTCGTTAGTAGTTTGGTGTAGCTCTGTTCTAGTAGTGTGTAGTCGTTAGTAGTTTGGTGTAGCTCTGTTCTAGTAGTGTGTAGTCGTTAGTAGTTTGGTGTAGCTCTGTTCTAGTAGTGTGTAGTCGTTAGTAGTTTGGTGTAGCTCTGTTCTAGTAGTGTGTAGTCGTTAGTAGTTTGGTGTAGCTCTGTTCTAGTAGTGTGTAGTCGTTAGTAGTTTGGTGTAGCTCTGTTCTAGTAGTGTGTAGTCGTTAGCAGTTTGGTGTAGCTCTGTTGTAGTAGTGTGGTGTAGTCGTTAGTATTTTGATGTAATGTTAGCAATATACCGGTTACAACTGATGTAATGCCATCGTGTTTTGCTTGTTGAAAGTTGTTAGCAATCTTGTTGATCTCTTGATTGTAATGGAAAAGTTAGCAATCTTGTTAATGTTAGCAATCTGCATTTTTACCATTTACAAAATCTGCATTTTTACAGCAATCTGTAAATTTTTACAGCAATCTGTAATCTGTAAATTTTTACAGCAATCTGTAATCTGTAAATTTTTGCAGCAATCTGCAATCTGTAAACTTTTACAACATTTTTACAGCAATCTGTAAATTTTTACAGTAATCTGCAAATTTTTACAGTATTTTTACAGCAATCTGCGCATTTTTACAGCATTTTTACAGCAATCTGCAAATTTTTACAGCATCTAAATTATGGATTGCTTTTCAATTTTACACAAATGCAGGTTAACAATATAATATGATCTCAGCCATTTTGTCATCTGTACAACTTAGTAGACAACTAAAATTAAAGAAACACTCCCAACACTAGAAATTATCAACTCACTCAAGTTCAAAAGAAATATCACTGGGGATTCACAACTCACAAGATATGTTAAGCCTACCATCAAGACATCTTCCCAGATAAAGCAACATACATAATGTAACTGGAAAACAAAAAACAACAACTACATAGATAAGTACTAATGGCATTGTCATATATTTTGAACCCACAAAAACTTACAGACACTTGTTCAAGACAGAGTAATATCAAAAAAGTCAAAATATTAAGTTTCATCATGCCATTACATAACACCGGAAAACAAAAAACCAACTTCATAATGCAACTACTTCTTCCCACCCCTCTTTGCCTTCAATTTGCCAATTTTTTTTTCCTTTTCAACAGTCAACTGATCTGAAGTCGTAGATTTTTTTCCTTTCTTTGCCTTCAAATTGCCAATTCTGGTCTCCTTTTCAGCTGTCAACTGATTTGAAGTCATAGTTTCTTTTCCTTTCCATGCCAATTTTCTTGGTGAGTATGTCAGATTAGTTGGAATGCTCACACCATTGTCATCTCCTTTGAAGCCAATCCTCCTGGTACCAGTTGGTCGAATCTGTATCTTTTTAGCTTGAAGCCTAGTCCTAGCTTCAGAAATTGCCTTCGGCCTTAGAATTGTCTGCTCGTCTTCACTTTCATGCTCACCTCTATCCTCATCAGCAACTGCACTTGAAGGTGCAACATGTTGCTCATCCTCAGATTCATCAGCAACTATTTTTCTCTTTGACTTTGAAGGTCCAGTAGGTTTCTTTTCAATTTGCTTTGAATTTGAAGGACCAGCAGGTTGGATACTCTGTTGACTGGAAGAAGCAATAAAGCCAGGAGTAAGCATGAAGACACTATCAGATTCTTCTTGACTGGCTTGGGGTGCTGACATTGGCACATCTTGGGTTGGTTGTTTTGATCTTTGAAGCTATAAAAATGACAAAATTAGTTAGATGTTGATTTAACTAGTGTAAATATTGACCAAGTAAAGAAAATTACATACCATAGGACATCTTCTTTGGTTGTGACCTGTTGCACTACAATGTCCACATGTCATTTTTAGTCCTTTTCTTGAAGCTAACCACACCCCTTCCCTTTTCCTTGCCTCATCCTTTTCTCTCTTTCTCTTAAGTTTTGGCCTGCCTACCAATTTATGTATTTCTGGTGGCTCCATAGCATGAGAAGGATCAACTTTCCAGAACTTCTCACCTCTAACAGGTTGTATTTTATGCATGTATACCAACATGTAAGCTTCTCTGGAATACCACCAACTCAACTGATCCAGTGGTTCTTGTTTGTCATGAAGATATGCTTTAATGGCATGAGGACATGGTATACCAGTCAAGTCCCATGTCCTACATGTACACTTCTTCCTATTAAGATTCACCACATGCCTATCTTCACCCTCAACTACCTCATATCCTTGGTCTCCATTAGATTGAACTTGACAACATTGTGCAATGATATTGAAATCATTATACAACTCCATGGCATATGGACTAAAATCTCCTTTCCAATTTTTACCTTCTTCTTCAAGTTTTTGCAACCTATTCATAATCTATATAACAATACAACAGTAAGATCAACATATCCTATCAATATAACAGTCACATCAAACTATATTCTGCTATTTCTATTAAAACACTATATCTATCAATGAAAATAAATTTATAGAGAATTGAGCACTGCTCTTTAAGGCCTTAATCTCAAATGTAAAATTCAGTTCCTGATAAATTCGTTTTGTAGCAGAATTTGAAAAGAATAAGAAAAATTACAACTTTGTGAGCCGAAAACTCAAAATCACCAAACTGTAAACAACCCAAACTCTAATTTTCAGTATTATCCCACATTAATCTAACCTACAGAGAACCTAATAGTTAGATTAAGATAATATAAAAGATGATAATATAAACAGTAACAACTCACCTTGATTCTAATATTTTCTAACATCTTGATTATAGGTTTTGCCCTTGCTTCTAGAATCCATTTGTTGAATGACTTGGTAAAATTATTCTCACATGAGTGATTTTTGCAGACTGTGTCAAAATAAGCCCTGCACCAGTTTTGTGCAGGGTACCATACCAAATCCTTTGCAGCTTGTTTAGACACAGCACCCATGACTTTCAATTGATCATGAAATTCTTCTTCATAGGTGCGCCTGACCACCACAGTAACTTTCTCATCTGTACACCTTTCCAAGCCTTGCTCCAATTAGCTTCTATGTGCCTTGCACACCATCTATGATGTGCTTTAGGAAACACCTGACTAACAGCATCCAGCATCCAGTAGCCCCTGTAACAATAAAAATCATAACAAGTTAAAGTATTATTTGTATAAGAATTTAACTGAAAATCAGAAACTTATTAAAATCAGAAACAACTACCTTATGCATATCAGACATGAATGTTACTCCTTCACCATTTGCCAGGTCTAGAGAATTTCTCAGCAACTCAATAAACCATTTCCATGTTCTAGATGTCTCTCTGTCCACCACTGCCCAAGCAAGTGGATAGAAGTGTTTCACTGAATCTTGTCCCATTGCAACCAACAAGATTCCCTTGCATTTTCCTTTTAAAAAAGTCCCATCTAGCCCTATAAAAGGCCTCAAACCTCCTTTCCAGCCATTTTTTAAAGCTTGAATGCACACATACATTCTTAAGAATTTTCTTTTACCTTGTTCCAAAGCATCTCTAGATATATTTATGATAACATCAGTACCAGGGTTGCTGTCCCTCAATTCTTGAGCATAGCCCTCCAACTTATTGAATTCATCAATGTAGCTACCCTCCAATTTCTCTAACACAAGCCTTTTAACCCTCTTCATCTTGGAATAACTAACGTTCAAATTAAAATTATCATCTAAATCTTGTCTCATATCATTTACACTGTACTTTGGATTATTCTGAAGTTTTTTCTTGAAGTAGTATGCTAAAGCTTCTTGAGTGACTCTTCTATTCTTAAAAGCATTTTCACCACATGAGTGTTTGGTGTTCAAGGTTTTAATTTTGAATCCCTGATTTTTCCTATCTTCAGATATCAAACACTCAAATGGACAACCAATATCACACAAGTATCTCAATCTTGTAGAGTCACTTTTTTCAACTTTAAGTGCAACCTTTCTAACAATAGAGTAAAAACTCACAATTCTTTTAGCTTCTTTAAGATCTTTAAAGCACATACCCTTTTCCAACTCTAAGAATCTATCTAGCTTGTCACTGATCTCTCTGTTTTTTTCCTTTCTAAAGACTTCCAATTCATCACTATTATAATCACTAGGAATAGGTTCATTTTGATCCTCATCCTCCTCATTTGATTCACAATCAGTTGCTACCTCTACTGGCACAGCAGGGTAAGGCTTGTTCAAGTCACAAATATTAGGAATAACAACAGTAGCTTCACCCTCATCTACAGCAAATAATTGAAGGACACTAAACTGACTAGACAGAGCAGATTGTAGAGTCCTAATGCTTGAATCATCCTCAAGCAAATAATATCTACCAGTTGGCCCTGTTACTAACAGTTGTTTCACAGCCCTAAACCCATATTTCTCAATGAACTCTGAGCAAATGTCAATATATGACAGTAAATCCACATCATAACCATGCCAGGTTTCATCCAATTTTTTAATGTATACAACTTAAGGAGAAAGGACCCATTTGCCCCCATAGTTAAATACTAAATCCACTTTTTCGGTCATTCTTCAAATTTTTTACATGGCAGACAAAAAAAGTGAAAAGGAATTGTCAGCCATAAACAAAACAAGTTATAGGAAAACTAACATTATTTAATTTGAAGATAAAGGTAGTAAAGTTATAGGGACCACTAACATTATTTATTTCAACTTCACATAGAATACAACACTAAAACAAACAAAAAAGTGCACAAATTGGGAACAATAAAGTCATACACATACCAGTCACACACATACCTCACTCGAGAAAACAATCTATAAAGCACGTAAAAGCAATAAAAGGCCCTAACATAAGAAAACAATGTATAATGTCAACACTACACAAACTTCACAACACTATAGTACAATAGACCAAATGCAATCAAAACTCGAATAGAACTAAACCCTAACTATTTACGAATACATTTAATCGAACAATCATTACACAATATTTATCAAAATTATTAAGAGTAAGTCTTTAGTTCTTACTTTATCGGAGTAGCAAATCGATTTCTTCACTTTTTACTTGAACAAAGCGGCAAATCCAACAACTGATGAAGGTGGGGGGAAATGTTTAGGGTTTTGTTTAAAGAAATGGGTAATGGGTGTTTTATTTGGATGGGTTGGGTATTTTGAAGATGGGTCGGGTGGATCCGGGTGGATAGGGTGGTTTGGGTCAAACAAATTAGGCTTTAATTAATTAAATTTCCAACCAATTACAACATGCAACGTAATAAATGAAATAATTAAATATATTTACTAAGTAGTCTGTTAGTCAAAAGGGCAAAATAGGTCCCTAAAGGTTAACCCCAAGGGTATTTTAAGGCCAAAAGGTAAACGAGGGGTATTTTTGTACCAATTCTGATACTATAAGGGTATTTTAGACCCTTCTCCCTTTAATATAATATATGATTAATGGTCGAGTGGGCTTCAAATGCGGGATTCTTAAAGTAGTAAGAAGGAATTATGACATAGAGGATTCAGAATTTGTATGTAAATCTTTATAGATTTTAAACTTTAGTTTAGTAGTTAGCAAATTTTAACTTACAGGATGCAGGTCAAGATATTCTTAAAAAGATGACAGAATAAAAGCCCATGACAAATTCTTTACTTAGTTATTTTCCACCATAATCAGTGGAAAAATTGAACAATGGAGGGGAAATGATGGCACTTATAGAGAAGCTCAAGACCGTTACCAGAATGCAGTCACCTCAGTGAAACCCAAAAATGATGTTTTTTTTTGTCAACCGGTAACATTTTCCATTCAATCGAAATTCTCCATACAAACCAACTAACTCTTTTTGGACTTAGAGCTAGCTCTCATAGACACTTGTTTTATAATTAAGCTAACTCAAAAAGTAAGCTACCAACTATAAATGAAAAAAACATCTAATTAGGATATCCTATCAGTTGATCTAAATGAGGCTTCCAGTTGTTGTGCCTTTGTCCTTCAATATGCACCTGTATGGCTATTTCCTCCAATCCCTGTGTTGTGCTTCCTTCTTGGCATTAAACCTCCGATTGTTTCTTTCCATCCAAATGTTGTATATAATTGCTGCAAAACAGAATCCCAAGATTTCAGCTCTTGGTCTACTATTCTTGACCCTGTTGATCATCCATTTGACTTCATATTCCCAGTTGCCTACTTGTATGTGATAACCTAACCAGTTCAGCGTTGTTTTCCATACATATGAAGAGTAAAGTCAAGCATAGAATAGGTGATCAAAGTTCTCTATATGACCGATATTGCATAAAACACAGTTTGCATCCGCTTGTATACCCCATTTAAAGACTCTGTCAACAGTAGAAAGTTTCCTCTATAATGTCATCCACATAATGAACTGGTGTCTTGGCATCATACCCTTGACCTGAACCAAGTGTTTCCACTCAACTTGAGGATATTGAGGTCTAAGTGTACATAGTTTTTCTTGATGTTGGCTTCAGGCTTCTTCCTTCCTCTAGTTGGTCCTTGCATCAAAAATCTTCCTTATAATCCAACATGTATGCTTTGGGGTGGTCATTGTATATAGGTCTTTTCATTTGATGTAGAAAGTATGGATCCACACCCACAACTTGTCCTTTTTCTGGACAGTTCCCATAATAGTTTGGATAGGGCTGCCTTATTCCACAAATGTTCATCAATCACACTTAATCCTCCTGCTGCCTTGGGCATACAAACCTTATCCCAAGCTACCAATACTTTCCTTGAACAATTATTAGTACCAGTCCATAGAAATATTCTGCATACAGTTGTCACCATTGTGATAATCTTCTTTGATAATAAAAAGATTTGTGCCCAATAAATTTGCATCTCAAATATAACACTATTGATGAGTTGAAGTTTGCCACTATATGATAGGAACTTTGATGTCCAACATTTCACCCTAGCTATCATTCTCTCAACTAGGGGTAGGCATTGGTGGACTTCCTGGTTGATAGTGGTACTCCCAGATATTTAAAAGGTAGTTCACCTTGCTGCATCTGCAATTTACATAAGATCTGGCTCTTAGTCTGATCAGACACACCTGCAATATATATAGAGCTCTTATCCAGGTTTGCATTCAATCCTGATACTTCAGAGAAGTGTTGAAATTTCTGGATTAGCATTTGTATCGACTCCATAACTGATCTACAACACATGAGTAAGTCATCTGCAAAACATATATGAAATAAACCAAGCTTCTCACATCTAGGATGGTAATTAAATTGAGGCTCATGCCTAAATTGTTGGAGTGTTCTATGCAGATATTCCATGACCAGCACAAACAGGTAAGGTGACATGGGGTCACCCTGTCTCGACCAATCCTTTCTTTGCCTTGAACATAGTTGTTAGACCCCATTGATCAATATGCTATATTGCACAGTTGTCACACATTCCATGATAAGATTCACCATTTGAGTATGCAAGCCATATTCTAGTAGCACCATCTTTAAGAAGGGCCATTCCACAGAATCATAAGCTTTTCTAATGTCAACTTTCATTGTGCATCTAGGATAAATCCCTTTTTTGAGTATCCTTTCACTAAATCATGGGCAATAATCACATTATCTAAAATATTCCTTCATTCAATAAATGCAGATTGTGATGAACTAATAATGAAGTCGACTAACCTTTTCAATTTTTCAGTTAGTATCTTTAAAATCAGCTTATAGATGGTTGTGCAATAGGCTATTGGTCTATATGATGTTAATTGAACCTACCATTAATCTAATTCTATATGTTTCATCTTTAAATAATAAAATGAAATAGTAACAATTCTATTAAATCCATTCTTAAGAGTGATATTACAAATACAAAGAACAAAATAAAAACACATAAGCAAGACAATTAATTATTCTTTTTCGGTCCTGTCTTGATAATGAAAATATAAACAAAATTTAATGTAACAATCAATCTGTTTTTGGACACACAAAAAATCCTAAACTAAAAGCAAGTTATAAACAAAGCAACAATTCAACTATATAAATAGAGATAAAGACAATGTTTCAGTAATTGAATTCTTATCTATCATCATGACTGCATAAGGGAGATCTCACAACTTTTTCCACAAATTACGACATTATTTCACCAATTTAGAGCTCCTACACATTAGAATTGTAGGAGTAGCACATAAGAATCTTTTTCTAGGAGAGTTAAATTTATAGGACAAAAATTGTTGTATATGAAAAGTCACATAGAAATTTGAAAGTTCAAATAATATTAAAATAAATATAAAAAAGATAATTCCGAACAATAACTTTGAAAGATACATGTATCTACTTTAATTTAATTTCTTGTCTTCAAGGAGTAATTATCTATTTGTTTTCTTTTTCTATTTAGTTTTCTCAGGTTTATAACAGTTTTAGGTATTAAATAAATATGTAAGAACATTTAAGACATCTGAAAGAATTTTCCTTCATCTTTCGATGCAGGAGTAGGCATATTCGTGCTTACCTTTGAGATGTTTTGGGGTATATATATATATATATATATTATAAAATTTAGTTTGGTAGTTTTAAGAGTATAGTGAATGGTTAGATATCCAAAAGCCATAAGGACATATTTAACTAGTTTATTTAAAACAAAATAAGAGAAAATACAAAAATTTAAGAAAAAAAATAGGCTTCTAGGAGCTAACTAAAAATAGTGGAAAAGACTAACATTATCAAATAATTCATAGAATTTATGGAATATTTCTTACGTTTTTATGTGCTCATATTGGAGTATGACCATATAGACTTTTCACTATCTAAATGAATTTGACCTATAATATGTATTGAGTTCATTGCAACTCTTCAATTTCTTCAGACTTTTTGCAGTAAGAAAGAAAAGGTTTTTTTTTTTATAGGTGAATAAAATTTGCATTAATTAATAACAACTGAGGTAATTTACAATGATATAACTAAGAAATTGAAGTGTTGGACTTTTAATTCTACATTTACATAAATAAAATATAACTATTAAATTAAATTTACTATTTAATTAGATTTTGATTTAGTATAGGAGTAAAATGGTAATTCAACTTTGAAATTTGGAGCTTTCCACTTTTAGTATGATATGATTCCTTTCATATTTGGGCTACTCATTGGTGATTTTTTGTTGGTATCCCAAAATAACATTTCTTAACCCTGATGAAGAAGATATCATTATTTACTTGTTCGTCCACTTGGATGATTTTACCATGCGTCAATTTGTATACTTGCATTGTGGAGTTCGTCAAAGAAAAAAATCACCTAGCATAGTTCTTGATCGATATGATGGAAAATGTTTTTCATAAAAAATAAGTGAATTTCTTAATTGTTTTGTTGTGTTTGGTACATAAATAAATAAAAAATTATCCTAAATAATTTTTTTGGCAAAACGGCTCGAAAAACCATCATATTCAATTGATAACGAAATCTAAGCAATAGAATGATGCACTTCTCGTAACTTTTAAAACTTTTTTGGATTGACTTAAAAGTCGATCAAATCTACTTTTATGTCACTTTTAGCTTTTGACGGTATTTGGCAAAGTTAAAAATAACTTAAAATAAGTTAAAAAATTAAATGACTTAAAAAAGTTTAAAATAGGTACTCCCCTACTTTTCATTTTTTGTTGTAAAACTAAAGTAAAATAAGACAGGAAATATAGAAGATGAAAGCAATAGAAATAGGGAGACAAGAGATGAGAGTTTTTCTTATTATTCCAAGTCTTCAAGTGTATACAATATGAACCCTTATGCCTCTATTTATAGTGTAACATAGAGGCATACAAAAGGTTAGTCATAAACATGACATTAACATGAATATAATGGGAAGGTTATGGAAGTCAAAGGTTACAAGAATAATGGTTATAAAGGTGGAGGTTATGATTATCTTCATAATGGAGGAAAGTAATGGAGTAACTTCTTGATGTAGTGGACATCCACAATATATTATTTTATAACACTCCCCCTTGGATATCCATAGATAATATGCCTCGTTAAAACCTTATTAGGTAAAAATCCCGTGGGAAAAAATCCTAGAGTAGAAAAAAAGTACACATATCTTTTAATATGCTTTGAATGTTGCCTCGTTAAAAACCTTACCAGGAAAATCCAATTGGGATAAAACCATGGTTAAGGAAAAGAGTACAATGCGTATTTTTCTCCCCCTGATAAAAACTTTACTTGATATCTCGGAGACGATTAATTTCAATCTTATATCACAACTTCTCAAATATTGATGTTGGCAATCCTTAGTGAATAAGGGTGTGTTTGGTATAAAGAAAAATGTTTTCCATGGACATTGTTTTCCTAGAAAATGTTTTCTTGGAAAACAAGTTGATTTTTGACTTATTTTCTCATGTTTGGTTGGTGAGTAGAAAATATTTTCCGGAAAAGATTTTTAGTGTTTGATTTATTAATGAAAAATATTTTTGAGAAATATCTTTTATTTTAACTAGAGTAGAAAATAATTTTTGAAATTGAAAATATTTTTTAAAAACAAACTTAAATTTTTTTGGGGGGTGGGGGG